>NC_138766.1:78549490-78853170 GCF_965113315.1 Podarcis vaucheri
TGGCAACTTTTTTTCTTAGCGGGAAATTGGTTTGAAGAGAAATGCTTTTGCCTAGCTCCTAAAGGTGTATAATGAAGGCCTCAGGTGAGCCACCCTGGGGAGAGCATTCCAAAAACAGGGGGGCACCGCAGAAAAGGCCCGTTGCCGTGTTGCCACCCTCCAGACCTCTCGTGAAGGAGGCACACGAAAAAAGGCCTCAGATGATTATTGCAGAGTCTGAGTCAGTTCATATGGAGATAGCAACTAAGATCAGGGAGAATCAAACTCTCAAATACGGTAAGTGCCAATCAAGCTGAACCGAAAAATCTACACACTTTCTGTTTTACGGACAGGCACCGATGAGCTTCCAGAAACCGCCAACTCATAAGAACCCTTCGCACATTACTTGCATAACGAGGGCAAAGGTGGTGGCAGACTGTGGTGTCATGCGTTTATGATAATATAATATAATATATAATATATAATATAATATAATATAATAATAATTTATTATTTATACCCCGCCCATCTGGCTGGGTTTCCCTAGCCACTCTGGGCGGCTTCCAACAAAGCATTAAAATACAGTAGTCTGTTAAACATTAAAGGCTTCCCTAAAGAGGGCTGCCTTCAGATAACTTCTAAAAGTCTGGTAGTTGTTTTTCTCTTTGACATCTGATGGGAGGGCGTTCCACAGGGCGGGTGCCACTACCGAGAAGGCCCTCTGCCTGGTTCCCTGTAACTTGGCTTCTCTCAGTGAGGGAACCACCAGAAGGCCCTCGGCGCTGGACCTCAGTATCCGGGCAGAACGATGAGGGTGGTTTAGCTCCGCCCCGATGCCACATCCACTGTTTGCACTGTTGCCAGGATCATCTTCACTTCTACCCTTCATACAGATGTTTTGTGCCCAATGCAGAACTTGGGGACAGGGTTAAATGTGCAACTCCACATCCCCTAACACCACACCAATGAGCAATACATGAAGAGGGCTATATTTCACACGGGAATTGGGAATCATAAATGCATTCACTTCCGGAGAGCAACTTTTACATCCTACTTTGTGCCCTTTAGGAAACGCATTTGTTTACAGTGTTTTTTTATTTATTTAACTATTTCTGAGCCCACATTGCTGGGCAGTAGCCACTGAAGGCAGTTTGAGCACTAAAAGTTTACTGAATATCAATTTAAGGTTTTGAATGTTAAAATCATCTCAGAAATGGACCAGGAGCCAGTGCCACTGGTACAGTTTTGGTGCTATGGAAGCTGATTCCCTCACCCCTATCAAAACTCCAGCGGCCAAATTCTAGACCAAGTCCAAGCTACTTTTAAAGGCATCCCCAAGTAGAGAACACTGCAGTAGTCAAGCCTGGACATGACCAGGGCAGAGATGGTTGCGAACCTGGCAAACTGTAGAGAATTAAAAGGTTGAGCCATACAGTACATTAACTCAAACTCCTTAGCATCCTTTAATATTACTTTCAACTGCTAAGACTTGGTTCTACAGGAAGAATGAAAATGCAATGAACAGAAAGGGATGGATTATTAACCTCAATTTTATTGCTTAGTCAATTCTTCAACCCGTATAGCAACATGGGGTAGTTTTCGATCACTACAAACATCTTCTTAGAGAGGAAAATTGCATTGGCAGAATTTAATTTACCTCCAGCGAAACTTCAGATACCCGACCTTTGGGAATTTGATCCAATCTAAGATCAACAGCTATAGATGCTTTGCGTACTCAAACTCAGAGAAACACTGTTGGCTCTCAATAAATACAAAATAAAACACTGCTTTAGCAACTAGCTATTTCATGACAGAAAATACAGAGATAAGGCTGCTGTCACTCTGTTATTGGGGTTTAGGGGTGTTTGACCAGTAAACTCAGCCTCCAGCTAGGAATTGCTCCTTTTGAGCACTGCCCTGCTCAAATCGTAAGCCCTCTTCAGCTTCTGAGTTTGCTCTGTGGGTCCTGCCTCCCAGGAGCCCCTATAAAAGGAAGAAGAAAGAGACTGCTGGCAGGAGCATTTTGGACTAGGATCTTGGAGACCAGGGTTCATAGAATCATAGAACTGTAGAGTTGGAAGGGAGCATGCAGATCACCCTCTGCAATCCAGGAGTCTTTCACCCAACACTGGGCTTGGACCCACAACCCTGAGATCAAGAGTCTCATGCTCTACCAACTGAGCTATAGGGTTGTTGTCAAGATAACAAAAGGAAGGTAGAAATCGTGTATGCCAGTTCGAGCTCCTTGGAGGAAACATGGAATACAAATGGAATGAATGAATGAATGAATGAGCATTCCATGCCTTGCTTTGCTTCTACCATCTCTGAACCTGCATATCTTCTGTATCCCACCTAGCCTATTAGCCTGTTCCCTACCCAATGCTTGAACCATGGGGCTGGAGGCAGGGGGGAAGAGGGCCCCTAAGTTAAAGGGTTGTCACCCCTTAATGAAAGCTCCCATCCTATCAAATCATAGCCTCTATGGCAGGGGTCGGCAAACTTACAGCGCCTTGGTCCAGTGTCTCCAGCGCTGATTGCGTGGTGGGCCAGAGGGCGGGGAAATAGCTTGTGCACATGCACAAGTGTTATTTGTGCATGTGCAAACATTATTTCTGGTGCACATCCGGGTCGGAGGAGGCCTGTGCAAGCTATTTCTGGTCTCCTCTGACCCGGAAGTGGGCAGCCGAGCAGTGCAGTGCCGGTAAGAGTGGGCGGTGGCAGCAGAGGTCGCCGAGATAAACGAGTCCCTCGGGCCTTAACCGGCCCATATGCCTTAGTTTGGGGACCCCTGCTCTATGATGTTCTAAACACAGTAGCTGAGATGGCTGGGCTTTCCCAGTAATCTGAGCATCACTTGCCCATAGAGTGGTCCGCTTACACTGTTCCCACCCTGGCTTGCCCCTACAGAACCTGCCTGCAGGTGGAATGACTGTGGGATGGTGCCCTTCTACATTTCTCCTCCCTCTTTTATTTTGCATGTTATTTTATTGACCAGTTTTCCCTGGCCTTGGCTGATCCCTGATTCCTGATGCCCATTTGACTTTAGAGACGGCTGCTGCTCTCTCGCCAGTGTCTCAGCCTGACTGAGCTGGTGCGCCACTAAACAACAACCATGCTGGGATATGCCCACGCCGACACTGCCGGATCAGCTTTCCTGTTGCCCTGAGCCCTGGAGCAGATCCAAGAAATCGCTGTGCGAATCCAACCCTGGCAGCCTTGCCACCCACACCCTGGTACCTCTAGCAACTCTTGGGGAATTAATTGCATTTTACTGTCTTGAGGAAAGTCCTTCAGTGCCTGTTTAAAGCACGATGCTATCAGCATCATCTCGTTCCCCTCCCATGCAAGAGGCCTTAACTACTTATTTGAACAAATAAGCCAGCTCAGATTGGAAAGTTCTGCATAACCCTTCTGAGAAATTCCCAAGGTATAAAACACTATTTGTGCACTAGAGAGCTTTTCTTTCTTTCTTTCTGTTAAAAAAAGGAAAAGAAAAAAAGGGCAATTTAACTGTAGTTTACTGCATTTTGCTTTTTGCTAGATGGGTGATTGTACTGTTCCAGCACACTGCCTAACAATTTCTGCAAGTCAGCAGTAGAAAAGCGAGCAGTAATAAGTAATAGAAGTTGCTTAGCAGAGACATTACATAATGCATACGCAAATATTTTTCTCCAGAGAGAGGCAGTTTTGTTCTAGATGGGATATGTGGAGCTTATGTAGGTGCTATAAGGAGCACATAGAACTACAGATTTGTAGAGTCAGAAGGGACCCTGAGGGTCATCTAGACCAACCTGAGGGTCATCTAGACCAATGCAGGAATCTCAGCTAAAGCATCCATGACAGATGGCCATCCAACCTCTGCTTGAAAGCCACTAACAAAGGAGAGCCCACAAACCCCTGAGGAAGTCTGTTATTGCTTGGGAAACACCTAAGTGTGGGGAAAACTAAAGCACATACACTTCTTTGTGCTTTAAATATTGCATTACACAGACGTTTTCATTGGAATACTTGTAAAAATTATAGGCAATACTTCCCTTGCATTGCTTAAATTTAACAAGGGCGGGGAATAATGAAAAGTGCTGACACACTAATACATTCTAGTGTCCCAAAGAACTTGGCATGATGTGCTGACTCACTGCTTCTTGCGAAATCTAATTTCATAGTTTAACCAGGTACTGTGTGACAAAGCACTTCAGATTTTCCTATACAGTGGAAGCTCGGGTTACATACGCTTCAGGTTACAGACTCTGCTAACCCAGAAATAGTACCTCGGGTTAAGAACTTTGCTTCAGAATGAGAAAAGAAATCGTGCTCCAGCGGCACGGCAGTGCAGTGGCAGCAGGAGGTCCCATTAGCTAAAGTGGTGCTTCAGGTTAAGAACAGTTTCAGGTTGAGAACGGACCTCTGGAACGAATTAAGTACTTAACTCGAGGTGCCACTGTACAGTGGACGCTCAGGTTGCAAACGTGATCCGTGTGGGATGCACGTTCGCAACCCGCAGCGTTCAGATGATGGCCTAACCCCGCCCACCAACACATGACACATATTCTAATGCCTAACCACCAATGCCAGAAAGTTGTGACAATTTGCTACGAGGTAGGCGAAAAACCAAGAGGCTGGTGCCAATCTGCCAAATGGATAAAAACTCCTACCAGTCCCCCTGGCCGACCAGGCAACCAACCAAAGTCCGTAGCAAGCTCAAAGCACAATTATGACCTAAAGGGAGGGCGGGCGACTCCAGGGAAACAGAATGAAGTGTGGGGCCACCACGGTCGCTTGAATGTGGCTAGACCCCACCCCCAAGCCAACCCTATTGGCTGGCCTGGTGGGCGGGGCGCGGCAGCCAGGAGAATGACGCAGGGGCCGAGTACGCCCCCCTGCAGACGCGGGAACAGCTCCCGCTCACAACACCTCCCCTCTGGGGGGAGGAGAGGCTTTGTAAGGATGAAGGGGGGGGCAGAGGCAGGAGAACCACGCACAGCTCCTTGGAGGATAATAAAATAAACAAAATAAGCTAAGCACAACCAGACGAAGGCAAGGTTCAGCCTCCTTGACCACGGCTATCTGCCATGGATGCTTTAGCCGAGATTTCTGCATTGCAGAGGGTGGGACTAGATGATTCTGCACTCTCCTTTCCTCCTTACATCCTTCCACTTGCACAACGTTTCAGCCCGTCCTGCACAGAACTCGCCAAAAGGAAAGACATGTTTCACCGGGGGGGGGGGTGTTACTGCTGCAAAATATACTTTTCTACCTGTACAGCAGGGAAGGGAAAAACCTGTGGCTTTCAATGCTACGGGGCTGTACTTATCATTATTATTTTTTCAATTTGTATACTGCCCTTTGTATACCGCACCTTCTCAGGTTGGTTGACAACATAAAACTGCAATATAAAAACCACAAAATACATAGCAGAAATAAGAACGACAACAAACCAGCAATCTCCCCTCCACAAACCGATAACCCCCTCTCCCATCAGTGTAGGTCTTTGGGGCAGATGGGGCTCAACAACTTCTCTACTGCAGGTCATGGACAGCAATAAATATACTACTACAAACCCTTACATTACCTCTTGAAAGCATTTTTTTTCCTGCCCATCCTTCCCAGCAAAGACCTGATTCTCTTTGCCAATGAAAGTATGTATTCTTATACAGCTTTGCTTCTCCAGGAGTAATTCAGGACTTGCTTTTTGTTTTGTTGGCTTTCTCTTATCAGATATAGATTGGTAGTTGTCAGGGGCACATCAGTTATAGTGCCTGAGCAGTTGCTGGTTGCAGATTTTCGGATGTCAGGAGAGGTAAAGCGTGAGCAAGACAGACAGAAACTGAATCCCGTCTCTTCCTTGAAGATTTCATGAGGGGGGAAATAAAACTTCTCCACACCCCACACCCCTGATCTCCCCTAAAGCTGAGCTTTTGCGTGTTTTGGTTTTCGGATCTAAAGATGCCCTTTCCAAAAGGTAGAACTTTAAGTCAAAAAAGGTAGGCAGTTGATGGGGGGGGGGGAGGTGAAGTTGTTTGGGTTGTTCTTGTTTATTTTATTATTTTTAGTTTTTTATTATAGACTGCTTAACATCCTAAAAATTACTAAGTGATATACAAAAAATAGTTGCTTGTTGGTTCTTGTTTTGCTACATGTGAGTTTTCTCGCCTTCATGAGGTAACTTTTTGAGGAAATCTCTAAACCTGAGAGCCTTCACATGTGGTTGGACTCCAGGTCACATCAACCACAGCCAGAACGGCCAAATGTCAAGAGACAATGGAGTGAGCCTCCAGGGGTGAAGGGTGCTTTTCCGAACCCTAACTGGAGATTGAACCTGGGAGCTCCTGCATGCAACTGAGTTAAAGTCCTACTAAATAATAATAATAATAATAATAATAATAATAATAATAATAATAATAATAATATAATTTATTACCCATACCCTGCCCATCTGGCTGGGTCTCCTCAGCCACTCTGGGCAATTTCCAACAGAATATTAAAAACACAATAAAACATTAAACGTTAAAAACTTCCCTTAAACCGGGCTGCCTTCAGGTGTCTTCTAAAAGTCAGATATAGTGGTACCTCGGGTTAAGAACTTAATTCGTTCTGAAGGTCTGTTCTTAACCTGAAACTGTTCTTAACCTGAGGTACCACTTTAGCTAATGGAGCCTCCTGCTGCTGCCGCACCGCCGCCACACAATTTCTGTTCTCATCCTGAAGCAAAGTTCTTAACCCGAGGTACTATTTCTGGGTTAGAGGAGTCTGTAACCTGAAGTGTATGCAACCCTAGGTACCACTGTAGTTGTTTATTTCCTTGACATCTGGTGGGAGGGCGTTCCACAGGGCGGACGCTACTACTGAGAAGGCCCTCTGCCTGGTTCCCCGTAACCTCACTTCTCACAGTGAGGGAACCTCCAGAAGGCCCTCGGAGCTGGACCTCCAATATAGGGACATAGGAAGCTGGCTTCTATTGGGTTACAAAGCAACTGGAGAAGGAGAGGACAGAGGGTGAGGGAAGAGCTATGAATGGAGGGTCCCTCTCTTCCCATCCTCTGGACCCCCTGGGAAATTCAACAAACCTGTTGCACCCAAAACTCCAACTGAATGGGACACAACTATGGGCAGCCAGAGGAAGGACCACCTGCCTTCGGCCTGACCATAAAATGCAATTCTGGTGTAAAAGACTAGGGCAGGGTTTCCCAAACTTGGGTCTCCAGTTGTTTTTAGACTACAACTCCCATCATCCCTGACCACTGGGTCCTGCTAGCTAGGGATGATGGGAGTTGGAGTCCAACAGCAACTGGGGACCCAAGTTTGGGGAACCCTGGACTAGGGTGATGTTTGCCTTTTCCAGGAACTCTTCTCCTTGTGAGACTTTTGTGGGTGAGCTAAGAGTTTGTTTGGACCCTGGGGGAGAGCCCAGAGGCTGAGAGGAAGGAAAATGAATTGTTATTGATTTATACATATTAGTAACTTTGTATGAATGTAGGGTTTTTATATGCAACTGTGTGTTTTCGTAATATTTCATTTGTTTGTTGCTGCTTCCTGGGTTTTTTGGAGCACTGCTTAGATATATTTTTAATATATTACGTGGTACAGAAATTAAATAATCAGAAATCAATGCTTAGCCAGTGAGCTATGGCTTTTCTCTGAAGCACCACTGGGCTACCTGCTTGCCCCAGCAGAACTTAAAAACTGGGAAGTGTGCTCATCCTATGTTCTTGTTAAAACTCCGAGAAATCACACCTTTCGTCAAGCAGCTTTTAGCCCTCCTGATGGCAGGAAAGCTTGAAAAGAGTTATGGCAAAATATTCCAGTGTGTTGCGCTCAGTGCTGAATATATTGCCCTTGATGTGCTCTTTTCTTTTCCAAATGAGCGCCTGAATTGCAGAGCCTGCCTTTCAGCTAGCAAGGCAAAGGATTCATTTAACGGCATGGTGGGGTTTCTGCTTTTGCAAGATCATAGCGAATTCCCCATCTGCAATACTTCCTCTCTTGTTACATTTTCAACGAGCTGTTTATAAGCTACAACTTTCCCACAACAAAGAGGGGATAATTGATGATTAACCGAGAAAACAGCCTGCCTTCTCCAACTGGAATCTATTTTCCTCTTTTTTCCCCGCACAATAAAAATGGCCAATTTTTAAATCAGCCGGAGAATTGTGTGAATGCATGTTTTAAATATGCATTTATAAATATTAGGGGTGGGGCGGGTAGCCTGAGAAGCAGGGAGGGCAAGTTTAACTTTTTCACTCCCTGCCAGAAACTTTTAGACCCAGAGCAGTGTTTTCTAGCCAAATAAATTACAAGTTAAGAATAAATATGTGGGGTTGGGGGGGGGTAGAGGCAGGAACTGGAAGTGACCAAAAATCTGAGCACGCATGCTTAACTACAATGGCAAATGTAATAAAACGTGTCTCTTGGTTGGAACACAAAACATTGTTTTTATAGTTGTGCTGTTAAAAAAAGCATCTGCTGTATCAAATTATAGCTCTCCTGAATAATTTCAATCCATTCTCACAGGCAGGATCCCATTACAGTCACACAAAAATTGAAAACGGCGTAGTAATTTGTGCGCAAGCTCCCCCTTGAGGAACGGAAAGTTACTGCAGGTCTTCAAAAGCATCCTTCTGGGAAGCCCATTGCAACCGAGGCGCAGGGGAAACAAACCTTTAATCAATAGGTAGGCAAAATAAGGCCCGGGGGCCGGATCCGGCCCAATCGCCTTCTAAATCCGGCACACGGACAGTCCAGGAATCAGCGTGTTTTTACATGGGTAGAATGTGTCCTTTTATTTAAAATGCCTCTCTGGATTATTTGTGAGGCGTAGGAATTGGTTCATTGGTGCCTAAAATGACAGGGCTCCTGCTCTCAGGTAGATGGTGAAAGAGTTAGAATTACTTGCCCAGAGAGCCCAGCCCACATGCATCTGCTTGAGTTGTTAAGAACACAGAAAACTGCCGTATTCTGTTGTTGTTTAGTCATTTAGTCGTGACCCCATGGACCAGAGCACACCAGGCACTCCTGTCTTCCACTGGCAGAGAACACTGTCCAACCATCTCATCCTCTGTCGCCCCCTTCTCCTTGTGCCCTCCATCTTTCCCAACATCAGGGTCTTTTCCAGGGAGTCTTCTCTTCTCATGAGGGGGCCAAAGTATTGGAGCCTCAGCTTCACGATCTGTCCTTTCAGTGTGCACTCAGGGCTGATTTCCTCCAGAATGGATAGGTTTGATCTTCTTGCAGTCCATGGGACTCTCAAGAGTCTCCTCCAACACCATAATTCAAAAGCATCAATTCTTCGGCCTTCTTTATGGTCCAGCTCTCACTTCCATACATCACTACTGAGAAAACCATCATCTATTGCAGTGTTGTCTACTCTGACTGGCAGTCTCTCAGGCAGAGGTAATTCATTCTTTGGCTACTTGGCCCTGTTAACTAGAAATGAGGTGGCTGAGTCTGGGGCCTTTTGCATTCAAGCAGGGCTCTACCACTAAACTGCATTCCGTCCTACTGTTCTGGGGGTGTCCTGTTTGGAAGCAGGCAGTGCAGGGAATCATCCAGAGATGCAGCAGACAGAATACCCAAAGGCACTACAACTCTGCATGATTAAATGATCCAGTCCTGATGCAAGAGAAATTGATGAACTATGCAGAACTGGCTAAACTGACATACAAACTGCGAGATAAGGACAACTGTGACTTCAAAGAAGAGTGGGAACTTTTTACCAATTACAGTGGTACCTTGGGTTACATACGCTTCAGGTTACAAACTTTGCTAACCCAGAAATAGTACCTCGGATTAAGAACCTTGCTTCAGGATAAGAACAGAAATCGTGCTCCAGCGGCGCGGCAACAGCAGGAGGCCCCATTAGCTAAAGTCCGATAGCAGAGGTCAGCAAACGTTTTCAGCAGGGGGCCAGTCCACTGTCCCTCAGACCTTGTGGGGGGCTGGACTGTATTTTTTTCGGGGGTGGGGGAATGAACGAATTCCTATGCCCCACAAATAACCCAAAGATGCATTTTAAATAAAAGCACACATTCTACTCATCTAAAAACACCAGGCAGGCCCCACAAATAATCCAGAGATGCATTTTAAATAAAGTCACACATTTTACTCATGTAAAAACAAGCTGGTTCCTGGACCATCCGTGGGCCGGATTTAGAAGGCGATTGGGCCAGATCTGGCCCCCAGGCCTTAGTTTGCCTGTGCATGGTCTGATAGCAACACCAGGGCCACAGACAGATCTAAATAATCCAAGTGTGGCTTAAACTCAGAGCAGCTGACTTACAGTTCAGAACCGTGATCTGGATTCCCAAGCAATTCTCTTTCTGCCACTGACCCCCCCCCCCACCAATTTGTGCCATAGTGGCAAACTGCAAAGAAAACTTGCTGTGTTTCTGGGGTGGTCAGAGACCAGTACCCAGTTGGGGATGCATATGGAGTCCTCCCTGGTTATTAGATCGATCGTTTGATGAGCAGAGAGGGGGAGATAAGCTGAACTGATCAGCTGGCATGGGGGGGGCTGTGTCCCCCCTTGCAGTGGTGTAGCGTGGGTTCTCAGCACCCGGGGCAAGGCAAGTAATTTGCGCCCCCTAACCCGTGGATTTTAGCACTCGAGTCTCTTCCGCGCGCCCCCCAGATGTTGCGCCAGGTGCGGCAGCCCCCCCTGCACCCCCAACGCTACGCCACTGCTCCCACCACAAGTCTTCAGGACAGCCATCCGAAGGCTGGCACGGGGAGAAGGTCTCTCCGCCCCACCGCCAGGCTTCGAGGCAGCCTTCCAAAGGCTGGCGGCGGGAGGTCTCTCCGCCTTCCAAAGGCTGGCGGTGGGGCGGAGAGACCTCCTCCCGCCGCCAGGCTTCGGAGCAGCCTTCCAAAGCCTGGCGGTGGGGCGGAGAGCCCTCCTCCCACCGCCAGCCTTCGGAGCATCCTTCCGAAGGCTGGCGGCGGGAGGAGGTCTCTCCCGCCTTGGAGAGGTTCCCGCTTCCTCGAGGGGGGCTGGCCAAATGCGCCCCCCCAAATGTTGCGCCCGGTGCGGCCGGCACCCCTGGCACCCCCCACGCTACGCCACTGCCCCCTTGATATGCAACACACTTCTGGCACGCCCTCAGGCCTGGTGCTGGAGAGGATGGGTGGCTGGGAGGGGAGCAAGCCAGAACTTTCCCCTCTGCCTCTAATTTTAATCTGAGCTGAATTTAGATTCTCCATGTCTGCCTCTTCTTTGAATAGAGAGCAGTGAGCTCTCAAAGCTAATATCCTGACCTCCAGACACGTCAGGCTTGGTTGGCAGGATCTATATAGAAAAGAAGTGTTCTTCCACTGGGCTCCTCATATGAAGCTATGCTTCTTGTATTCTAAAGTCTTATTGGAGCAGAATCGGTTTGTTTCATTTATGTCCTTTCAGCCTTAAGCCAGGCCCCCAAGGTGGGCATGTGTCAAAAAAGATATAGATTAAAAACCACAATCCTTTATCACGGCAAGGCTCACTCACTGTATATTTTCTGCGGATTGCTCCTTCGGATAACATAGCTGGGAACGCTGCCGATTCCCTCCCGGCCTCCCCACCGCTCAGCACCGGGCGAAAAAAATGAAGTACGAGTTTTATCGGATGTCGCCCCCTCGCAAAACAATAGAAATCGAAACAAGCAATACACACTCAAGTGAAATAGGTCTTTATATTTCATACTTTACCAGTTATGTCATGCTGTTTGAATGACTCACTGTAGATTTGATACTGATTAGGGCAGTGTTTCTTCAGCCACTTGCATACATCCTGCTGGGTCCACAGCGCCACCGGCTTGGTCAGTTTCACAATATTAGACTGGAAAGGCAGAACAAGGAAAAAGGCCATTTAAAGCAGACATCTTGTCCCGCTTGGGACATTTATTCTGTGCCTCACCTTGTACCAAAACACCAGCGATCCAGAGCAGTCAACCTGGTGCCTTATGATACAATACAATACGATAATCTTTATTGTCATTGTCCCATACAGAACAACGAAATTGAAAAAATCTACATCAGACATTCAAAACCAACAAGCCTGCTATCCCAGCTACCCCTGCCTGGTTAACCCCCTAAAAACTCTGGTACCCCATAATTAAATACAATATACTCCCACAGAGACTACCTTACACTGCGTTTGAAACCAAAAATCGCATTTGGATAGAAACTGTTTCTCAGGCCCTGGTCTTTATAACCCTGTACCTTCTTCCTGAAGGCAGAAGCTGAAAGAGATCATTTCCGGGGTGCGCACTATCCTGCGCTATCTCTGCAGCTTTCTTATGACACCTGGAAGCACAGATTTGATCCAAGGTGGGAAGATGTTTCAGGATGTTTTGGACTAAGACTTCCATCCACCCCGGCCAGCAATCCAGAACATATAGAGGGCACCAGGTTGGCTAAGGCTGCTCCAGACTCTGTGCAGTTGCAGGCATTCCTCTTTTCATGGAGCAGTCAACAAAAGAAGGGATCTTGCCCTGGCACTTTTCCATATGGCTGGCAATTAATAAATCAGCGCTCACAAGTACAGGTAATAGAGACATCTCAAGAGTTTAATGGCAGGTGGGAAAATATTAGAATCATAGAATCATAGAGTTGGAAGAGACCACAAGGGCCATCGAGTCCAACCCCCTGCCAAGCAGGAAACACCATCAGAGCACTCCTGACATATGGTTGTCAAGCCTCTGCTTAAAGACCTCCAAAGTAGGAGACTCCACCACACTCCTTGGCAGCAAATTCCACTGTCGAACAGCTCTTACTGTCAGGAAGTTCTTCCTAATGTTTAGGTGGAATCTTCTTTCTTGTAGTTTGGATCCATTGCTCCGTGTCCGCTTCTCCGGAGCAGCAGAAAACAACCTTTCTCCCTCCTCTATGTGACATCCTTTTATATATTTGAACATGGCTATCATATCACCCCTTAACCTCCTCTTCTCCAGGCTAAACATGCCCAGCTCCCTTAGCCGTTCCTCATAAGGCATCGTTTCCAGGCCTTTGACCATTTTGGTTGCCCTCCTCTGGACACGTTCCAGTTTGTCAGTGTCCTTCTTGAATTGTGGTGCCCAGAACTGGACACAGTACTCCAGGTGTGGTCTGACCAGAGCAGAATACAGTGGCACTATTACTTCCCTTGATCTAGATGCTATACTCCTATTGATGCAGCCCAGAATTGCATTGGCTTTTTTAGCTGCCGCGTCACACTGTTGGCTCATGTCAAGTTTGTGGTCAACCAAGACTCCTAGATCCTTTTCACATGTACTGCTCTCAAGCCAGGTGTCCCCCATCTTGTATTTGTGCCTCTCATTTTTTTTGCCCAAGTGCAATACTTTACATTTCTCCCTGTTAAAATTCATCTTGTTTATTTTTGCCCAGTTCTCTAATCTGTCAAGGTCGTTTTGAAGTGTGATCCTGTCCTCTGGGGTGTTAGCCACCCCTCCCAGTTTGGTGTCATCTGCAAATTTGATCAGGATGCCCTTGAGTCCATCATCCAAGTCGTTGATAAAGATGTTGAATAAGACCGGGCCCAAGACAGAACCCTGTGGCACCCCACTAGTCACTCTTTTCCATGATGATGAGGAACCATTGATGAGCACCCTTTGGGTTCGGTCAGCCAGCCAGTTACAAATCCACTGAGTGGTAGCATAGTCAAGACCGCATTTTACCAGCTTCTTTACAAGAATATCATGGGGCACCTTGTCAAATGCCTTGCTGAAATCAAGGTAGGCTACATCCACTGCGTTCCCTTCATCTACCAGGCTTGTAATTCTGTCAAAAAACGAGATCAGGTTAGTAATCTAACCTGAGGTAATTTAGGTAACAATCGGGATAATCACTGAACATGCCATCCCATCTCCATTAATGCTCTTTAAGATGAAAAGCAATGGTGAGGTATGTCCTCACCCCACCTGCTGGTCCTCCAATGGATCTTGAAAATGCAGCCTATATTATTATAGAATCATATATGCATAGCATCATAGAACTGTAGAGATGGAAGGGACCCCAACCGTTGAGTCCAACCCCCTGCAATGCAGGAATCTCAACCATGACAGCTTAAAAATCTCCAAGAAAGAAGAGTCTACCACCTCCTGAGGGAGACTGTTCCACAGTAGAACAGCTCTTGTCACTCTGATACCAAGAGGTCACTGACAAAGGTCTGAGAAAGATGACTTGATATTAGGGCAGCCATTAGTGCTTTGACTTTCCAAATGAGGCAAGAGATAACAACGGATCTGCATTGTTCAATTCAAAGTGTTGGTGTTGACCTTTAAAGCCCTAAACAGCCTCGGCCCAGTATACCTGAAGGAGCGTCTCCACCCCCATTGTTCACCTCGGACGCTGAGGTCCAGCGCCGAGGGCCTTCTGGCGGTTCCCTCATTGCGAGAAGCAAAGCTACAGGGAACCAGGCAGAGGGCCTTCTCGGCAGTGGTGCCCGCCCTGTGGAACACCCTCCCATCAGATGTCAAAGAGATAAACAACTACCTGACATTTAGAAGACATCTGAAGGCAGCCCTGTTCAGGGAAGTTTTTAATGTGTGACATTTTAATGTATTTTTAATCTTCGTTGGAAGCTGCCCAGAGTGGTTGGGGAAACAAATAATAAATGACGATGATGATAATGATGATGACGTTGTTGTTGTTAGGGCTGTCATATGATTAAATAAATCCTAGCTGATCAACGGATTCAGTTGATTTAGAACAAAAATAAAATCGTAAAATTGTTGGCAGGGACCCTGGGAGTCATCTGGCCCAACTCCCTGTAATGTAGAAATCTCAACTAAAGCAAGCCATGACAGATGGCCATATTCTAACCTCTGCCTAAAAACGTCCAAGGAGGGAGAGTCCCAAGGGAAACCGTTCTAGTGTCGAACAGCTCTTACTGTCAGAAAGTTCTTCCTGATGTTTGGTCGGAATCTCCTTTCTTGTAACTTGAAGTCATTGGTTCTAGTCTGCCCTGCCCCCTGGAGCAAGAGGAAACAAGCTTGTTCATCTTCCATATGCCCTTGAGAAATTTGAAGATGCCTATCATATCTCCTCTTCTCCACGCTAAACAACCGTTACTCATCAGAAGAAGAGTTTGGATTTGATACCCCGCCTTTCACTCCCTTTTAAGGAGTCTCAAAGCGGCTAACAATCTCCTTTCCCTTCCTCCCCCACAACAAACACTCTGTGAGGTGAGTGGGGCTGAGAGACTTCACAGAAGTGTGACTATCCCAAGGTCACCCAGCAGCTGCATGTGGAGGAGCGGGGAAGCGAACCCGGTTCCCCAGATGACGAGACTACTGCTCTTAACCACTACACCACACTGGCTCTCTGGCTAGGTTTCAGGCTAGGTTTCCAGGCCCCTTATCTTGATCACCCTCCTCTGCACACATTACAGCTTATCAATAGCCTTCTTAATAATTCACATATGCAACAGCAGTTTTGAAGGGGGGGGAGCACTCTTTCCTTATAAATCTGGGACACAGAACCTGTGAAGCGGGACAGCAGAATGCAGAATTAAGAACCAGGACAGCATTCTCCAACCTGACACCATCCAGATGTTGTTGGACTAGAATTCCCTTCATCACTGACTAGTGGCCATGCTGGTTGGGGCTGATGGGAGTTTTGGTGTAACTTCTGGAGGGCACAAGTTTGGTAACGAATGAACTCCTAAATGGCTTGTTTCCCCCTCAACTATTTTATTTTGTTCCTCAGAGTACATTACAAAAACAAGAAAAATGAAATTTGCATACACATAAGATATACAGTGGTACCTCGGGTTACAAATGCTTCAGGTTACAGACTCCGCTAACCCAGAAATAGTACCTTGGGTTAAGAACTTTGCTTCAGGATGAAAACAGAAATTGCGCGGCAGCGGCAGGCCCCATTAGCAAAAGTGGTATCTCAAGTTAAGAACAGTTTCAGGTTAAGAACAGACCTCCGGAATGAATTAAGTTCTTAACCCGAGGTACCACTATACAGGGAAGAGGAAGAGAAAGCATAATTATGAAAAAAACCCCAACATAATTTTCTCAATTTATGAAAAGTACTTTAGCTGCAACTGATTTTCACTCATTTCCTTTCTCGTTTTGCAGGAAAATTGTCTGGGAGATACGAGTTTGTGTTTACACTTTATAACTTCAACTGAGTGTTGTCAAATCATCATCTTACAATCAGTCTCTTTTGTATGTCTTACTTTGTTTTTCAATATATATTCCATCCTTCAGTATTTCATCTCCTAGCGCGGCTAACCAAACAGCATTAAACAAAAATGACAAAACCGATCAAAACCGATCAAATTAAAACATGTTGAAAACAGGCAGCACAAAAGCAATTCACAAGATATTTTGGAAGGCCTGGGAAAGAAGATATTTGCCTGGCATTGAAGAGACATGAGGTTATGCATCTGGCAAGCTTCCTTGGGGAAAGGTTTCCAAGAAACAAGGCGAAAAAATCAAGAAGATGCCATCTGCCTAACCTCGGAAGACAAGGACTCCCAGAAGGACCTTAAAAGATTATCTTGGTTTCGTTTGTGTGGGAGAAGGCATCCCCAGATCTTCTTCTACTTCTTCACATCCCCAGATCTTCTTCTACTACAGTACTTCTAACACTACAACTAAAGGGCTACAGGCAACTCCTGTTTATGGAATTCTATTTGCGCAGAACCGCACATGTGTGCGGTGCCGGGTACCCAGAAGTGGTACCCAGGAATGGGAGCACCTGGTTAACTGAGCCCCACCACCCTTGCGGGAGCTGGAGGGGTGTCGGAGCAGGCCCAGCTGATGTGCATGGGTGAAGTGAAGGACGTGAGGCAGGAGTTGATAATGCAGGTGAGCTGCACACAGGTGAGCTGCAAGCAAGCTGCCAGCCAGCTCTGTGCAGGCTCCTTTTATTGACACAATATGCAAACCCAGGCAGATACATTTTGGGCTGTGACCTTTGCACACCTTCCAGTCCCGAGATCATGGGGTGGTACAAAGCTATTTTGGCACCTGTTTCCACCATGTCATTTTCCCCTTGCACAATGTATGACGAAGGAGACAAAGGTCTCAGAGACAAAGGTCACAGACAGTACACGGCAGACTACTGAGACCGCAAAAGGTTAGACAGAGGGCAAGATGTTCAGACAGCTGTGGCCTTATTTGTGAGAGGGAGTGTGCCCCATCCCCAAGGTCACGCGTGCAGGCAGCTGAGGCTGCCTGCGGGTGGGGAGTGTGCTCCGCAGCCAGCGATCATTCCTACACATGGGGAATGTTACACAATTTCACATATGCACACAGAAGCCTGGAATGGAACCCCCACATAAATGGGAGTAGTCATCTGCACTAACCCTGATTCTATTTCCCATGTCAGACGCAGTATGCTTCTGAAAAACAGTCTCTGGAAAATGCAGGAAGGAGAATGCTGTTCCACTCAGGTCTTGATTTCCAGCTTCCCATAGTAGGCAATTGGGCAGGCCAATGTGAGAGAAAGATATTGGACTAGATGGGCTTTTGGTCTGATCCAGAAGTGCCATCCTTATGTTCTTAGGTCACCGGGTCATTTATGGCTTTGCAGGTAATCCTTAGCACTTTGGAAAATTAAGCAGCAGCCAGCGCAGTTGTTTTAAACCTTCTTCTTCTTCTTCTTCTTCTTCTTATTATTATTATTATTATTATTATTATTTAATGAAAAGTGATCTAAAACAGAAGAGTGGCCAGACAAACAATAAGGGAGCCCTGGCAAAGTACTAACAATGTATTCATGAGCACACTTGCTTGGCAGGCCTAGATTATTGTATTCTGTAGATTAAATGCCAATGAGTGCTCCTGCTGCAAGAATGTAATTATCACTGTTGAGGACAGCATGGGTTCCTCCCATTTGCTGGACCTCCAAAAACCTACAGCAGGGCGATGCATCCAGCAGCTAAAGGAACAATCTTCTCATTTTTAAACTGAGCACAGGAACACGGGCAGGGCACAAACTGGGGGCTCAGCACGCTATTTCAGAAACCGTCTCTTCGCAGAACGGAACCGCATCTTCCTGTGGATCGGCGACAAATAATATATGCTTACTGTCACGTCAAACAGTAGGAAGTGGGCGGTAACAATACATCCCTGAGGTTTGTGAAAAGCAGAGGAATTCAATCAGACAGAAAGCCAAATTTTGGAATTCTATAATCAGTGTCAATCTGATTATTATTTTTTTGCAGCGTGTACAATAGCAGCAAGGCATGAAGATGCTTGCTGGAACAAACCAACAGCGCTGGTGCTGTATCCTGCTTCCCACAGGAGTCAAGATGAGAGCATAAGGGAATTCCTGTTGGACATACAGTACAGTACTGCGTTCCCACACTGGGCTATGGGAAACCCACAAAGAGGACAGGAGCACAACAGCAATTTTCCAGTGGGAACTACCATATTTTTTGCTCTATAAGACTCCCTTTTTCCCTCCTAAAAAGTAAGGGGAAATGTGTGTGCGTCTTATGGAGTGAATGCAGGCTTTCGCTGCGCAGCGATCCCTCTTGTTGTTCTGGCTTCTGAAATTCAGAATTTTTTTTTTCTTGTTTTCCTCTTCCAAAAACTAGGTGCGTCTTATGGTCTGGTGCGTCTTATAGAGCAAAAAACACGGTAATTTATAACCGCTGTAACCAGCAGCCACTGTGAGAGCCTTATTCTCCATGACTTTGTCTAATCTGCTTTCTTGTGGAAGCAATCTTATTTAACAACATGTTTGTGTGAAAACACACACTATTTTCTCTGTCCTGCCTATCCCACGACTCAGGTGGATCTGGGTTCTAGTCTTATGCTGTGGGACTGCAACTCCCCGTCATTCTTGACTATTTGCCACACTTCTTCTGAGGGCCACCCCTACTTTTCACAGAGCATTTGCTAGCATAAAGAACATGCACCTGTTACCTGCACACGACTCAACCTGGGTCCCCTTGCCTTGCTGAAATTAGGCTCAGATTAAAAGCTCAATTGTAGCCAACATTATTTATGCATTTGTTTCTTTGAAAAACACTTGTTACCGTATTTTTCACCCTATAGGACGCTCCGGCCCATAGGACGCACCTATTTTTTTGGGGGGGGGGGGGAATCAAGGGAAAAAATTTGATTTCCCCCCAGGTTTGCGCAGCCATCCCCAAACTAGAAGAGGGAGACGGAGCACTTCGTCTCCCTCTTCTGCCTTCAGGGACAGCCTCCTTAGCCTCTGTGGGGCAGCGCACTGCGCTGCCCTGCAGAGGCTTTGCGCAACCATCCCAAGCTAGAAGAGGGAGACAGAGCGCTCCGTCTCCCTCTTCTGCCTTCAGGGATAGCTTGGCCCGCTATCCTGCGAGCTTGTGGGGCTGGAGGGGGGAGAAGCAGGCTTGCTTCTCCCCCCGCCAGCCTCCAGATCAGGTCGGGGAATAGCGGGATGGCGGCGCTTCGCCATCCCGCTATCCCCCGAGCTTGTGGGGCTGGCGGGGGGGAGAAGCAGGCTTGCTTCTCCCACCCCCAGCCTCCAGATCGGGTCGGGGAATAGCGGGGTGGCGGCGCTTCGCCATCCCCCTATCCCCCGAGCTTGTGGGGCTGGCGGGGGGGGAGAAGCAGGCTTGCTTCTCCCCCCCCCCCCAGCCTCCAGATCACGTCGGGGAATAGCGGGATGGCGGCGCTTCGCCATCCCCCTATCCCCCGAGCTTGTGGGGCTGGGGGGGGGGGGAGAAGCAGCCTTGCTTCTCCCCCCGCCAGCCTCCCAATCAGGTCGGGGAATAGCGGGGTGGCGGCGCTGCGCCTCCCCACTGTCCCCAGCTTTTGGGTGCAGGCTGCTGCCCGCAAGCCTTGCGAGCCCGCGGGACATCCTGCCGGGCTCCCAAGGCTTGTGGATAGCTTCCTGAAGCCTGGAGAGCGAGACGGGTCGGTGCGCACTGACCCCTCTCGCTCTCCAGGCTTCAGCGAAAGCCTGCATTCGCCCCATAGGACGCACCCAGATTTCCCCTTCATTTTTGGAGGGGAAAAAGTGCGTCCTATAGGGCGAAAAATACGGTAAGTGCTTAAATTTTTCTAATAATCTCTACACGGTATGCAATAAAAGGTAAAAGGTAAAGGACCCCTGGACAGTTAAGTCCCGTCAAAGGCGACTATGGGGTGCGGCACTCATCTCGCTTTTCAGGCTGAGGGACCCAGCGTTTGTCCGCAGTCAGTTTTCCAAGTCATGTGGCCAGCATGACTAAACCGCTTCTGGCGCAACAGAACACCGTGACGGAAACCAAAGCACATGGAAACGCCGTTTACCTTCCCGCTGGAGCAGTACCTATTTATCTACTTGCATTGGTGTGGTTTCGAACTGCTAGGTTGGCAGGAGCTGGGATGGAGCAACGGGAGCTCATCCTGTCACAGGGATTCGAACCTCCGACCTTCTGATTGGCAAGCCCAAGAGGCTCAGTGGTTTAGACCACTGCACCACCCGCACTCTTGCATGCACTATGTACAGTATTAAAACAATATCCATCAAAACAACAATCTGTGGCATGTGCTTAGTTGTGGTTAGAGATGAGAAGGCCTAGAAAAAAATGAAATGAAAAATGAAAAAAAAAAAAGACTTTGGATGGGAAAACCAGAAAAAACCCCTCTCTCCCTGCCCCCAATTTTCCCATCCCCCCCCCCCCGGCCTTCCCATCTCCAGTTGTGGTGCACGTCTGTGGTGTCCATGACAGTTTTTCCATTTTGCAAATGTGCCCAAGGCCTCTCAAACTCCTGGTGTTGGCACTGCTGTTAGTTTGTGTGGACTGGCAGCACAAAGGATTGTTCTCATCTCACAAAGCTTGTGGTTGACCGGTGCTCCGATATAACCACCACCCTAAGAGCGAAATCACCCTTGCCGTAAGTCCAGGAGTCGAGTAGCATTCGTAAACTGACCTCCCCACCCTGCCATATTAAGACATCAAATGCAAGAGAATCAAGTGCAGGGGCTATTAATGTTTAAAAACACAACCCATTAGCAACCTCTTACAAGAAGAGAGGGCTGAGACGCCGTATCTTAAGCGTAAATATGTTTCTAGTGCTAAATTACTGCCAAAGTGTCAAGACTATGTCTAAGCAGCCACTTATGGGACTGAAGGACTCTTTAAACCCCTGTCTAGGGAAAGGTTTATGCTGCTCAGCACTCCTCCTCCTCAAGGACTTGTGTCTTCTTCTTTTTCTTTCTCTCTTTTTTTAAAAGAAACATCGATTCACTACCTCTTAGGGGAATCTTGTCTGCTTAAGTTAAAAATAGCTGCCATTTTAAAAGGACCTGCATGTCTGTTTTTTAAGTAGGCAGGAAACAGAGAAAATGGCCTGTTTAAGATCCCAGGCCTAAAGTGCATTTTACGTTAGATGAAGACAAGGGATTGGCAGCAGGTGCTTAACCCCCATTTCCCCGTCCCCCAACTTAAAAGGGGCACCAGCTCTTGTACAGCCAAACAGGCCAGGCAGTAAATAGAGAGCCAAGGTATCAACAGACCCAAGAAGAAACCCAACCAGCAGCTGCCTCTGGAGACCCCTTGGTTGTCGCTGTTTCAACTCTGCACTAGGAAAGGTGTCAGTCACAGCGATACTTGTTTATTGATACAGCTCAACAGAGCAAAAATATCTAAGCGGTTTAAATAAAATCACTATGAATGCGAACAACACTAAATAAAATGTTGCAAAAGCCAAACGAAGTGCAACTGCAGCTCACGAATAAAATAAAACTGCAGCTCACGAATAAAACTGATCAGTGAGTAAAGCAAATAATAATGATGGCGATGATGATGATGTCCGAGTCCAGGAAAGCTTGGGAAAACATACAGGTTCTTAAGAGGTGTTCAAAAGTAAATTTTGTCTTATTATTATTAATTATATTATTATTATTACCCCAGCCACTCTGGGTGGCTCCCAAAAGAATATTAATAATAATAAAGTGATAAAATATCAAACATATCAATATCAGAAGTGTGGTGTAGTGGTTAAGAGCGGTAGACTCGTAATCTGGTGAACCGGGTTCGCGTTCCCGCTCCTCTACATGCAGCTGCTGGGTGACCTTGGGCCAGGCACAATTCTCTGAGGTCTCTCAGTCCCACTCACCTCACAGAGTGTTTGTTGTGGGGGAGGAAGGGAAAGGAGAATGTTAGCCGCTTTGAGTCTCCTTCGGGTAGTGATAAAGTGGGATATCAAATCCAAACATTAAAAACTTCCCAAAACAGGGTTGCCTTCAGATGTCTCCTAAAAGTCAGATAGTTGTTTATTTCCTTGACATTGGATGGGAGGGTATCCCACAGAGTGGGTGCCACCACCGAGAAGGCCCTCTGCCTGGTTCCCTGTAACCTCACTTCTCGCAGTGAGGGAACCACCAGAAGGCCCTCGGAGCTGGACCTCAGTGTCTGGGCTGAACGATGGGGGTGGAGACGCTCCTTCAGGTACACTGGGCCGAGGGTGTTTAGGGCTTTAAAGGTCAGCACCAACACTTTGAATTGTGCTCGGAAACGTACTGGGAGCCAATGTAGATCTTTCAGGACCGGTGTTATGTAGTTTTGGCGGCCGCTCCCAGTCTAGCGCCACATTCTGGATTAGTTGTAGTTTTTGGGTCACCTTCAAAGGTAGCCCCACATAGAGCGCATTGCAGTAGTTCCAAGCAGGAGATAACCAGAACATGCACCACTCTGGCGAGACACCCAAATCACCCAAGGAGGGCACTGCAGAGGGTGGGTGGTCCACTTCCATGTTGTCCCACATGGCCCACTTCCATGTTGTCGCCAAATGGCAATCCAACAATTTCAACTCTGAAACTGCTACACTTGCCTAATATTTGCAGTTGGAAGCCTTTCCCTGTTACAAGCGAAACTTCAGAATGACTTCCATAGAAAAATGAAGCACTGGAAAAATTTCCGGGTGTGGACACGACACGTCCCCACTTTGCCAGATAGCTCAGCTGTCTTGACCTGCTATCATTCAGCTCCATTTGTTCCTAAGCAAGGATCTAATGAACAACAGGCAACAGGAAGCTTGAGTATAATCCCAGTTGGACTTGGAATGGTGTGCTTGTGTTGAAGTCCAGGGGCACCCAGAACGTGGCGGGCGGAGGGGTGGGTGGAAAGAAATATCCAACAGGAAAAGAAAATTGGTTTTATCCTCAGTTTATTTCAATAAATAACCATTGTCGTTGTAAGATACAACTCATCAAAATGCACAGTAAGAAATGAATCAGTACAATAGCATGTGCCACTGATTTCTGATAATGTCTCTTGAATGGAGGATAGGACGGGTGTAGAAACTAGCTTGCTGCACAAAAGTAAAAAATTTGCATTATTTGCTCCACCCACTTTGGCCTTTGGCACTGCCCTCCATTGTCACATGGCTTTTCCCAGAAGTAAATGTGGTCCTCAGGCTGAAACAGGCCCCCCACTCCTTTAACAGATATTATATAGTACCTGAAGGCTCTTAAAACTATGTAGACAATACTTGAAAGCGTATGGCAAACTACTTATAAAAGAAAGGATAAGGAAGGGGGAGTTTACTTCCAGAGAAACTGCATAAAAGAAGTATTTCTGATTCTGAAAATTTCCCTCTCACAAAGTATAAATCCTGTCCCATCTATGAGACTCTCCCCACACCCTGCTTTTTGAAGGGCAAGGCTGCAGGACAGAAGTCACAAAATACCACATTTATTTGGGGGCTAGCCTACGAAGCTACACACCACATTGAATGCAGAATTACTATTTACGAAAAGCCAATGTAAGCACCAGTCCTTTCGCTTCAGAATTAATATTATTATTTTTAAAGACGGAATCGAAACAACTTCCCAAATCAATTTCTTTTGGTATTCAGTTTGTTTTCAGAACTGCAACAGCAAGGACTTCCTGTGGACTCTGCTAACGATAAAACTGACCACTCTGAAGGCAAAACAAGAAAAGGGGTGGTTGGGTGGGAGTTAAACCAGTAGATTTAATATGTGACATTTAATTTCATGCTCTGTTTGTTCCATTGTGCAAAGCAAAGAGTAGTTCTATCATGGGCTCGAAAATAGTAATAATAATAATAATAATAATAATAATAATAAACCAAAATGATAGGCCGTGCATTATTCGACTGCATACTTCAGGGATGGCGACATTAGCACTCAAGTCCCGCAGAAGCCCTTAATAACCAGGGAAAGTTTAAACAGTGACTTTACAAGGTATCTCAGCTGCTTTACAAGTGCTGCCTACAAAGCTTGCATTTCCAAGGTCAATGTATTCACCGGCACTTCCACATCTTTATTTACTGTCATTTCCCCTCTTTACCCAAGATGTCTGTACTTCAGAATGGCAAAGATTTCTCGAAGCAGAATGCGGGGACGGCAAACACTGGTGTGTTTTACATTCTGCAAGTCTGTTTTCTCAAAGAGGTTTGTCAACAGACAAATCCGAGCAACCAACAAGGCAAATCTGGAGCCTGGGCGTGTGCACAGATTGCAAATTGACAAGAGCGCCAGGCAGCCCATTCTAAAAAGTGAGTTCAGGCAGCCTTAGAGAGAGAAAGTAAAGAGCAGCTGGGCTTTTTCCAGCTTGCAGGTAAAGGCCTAGAAACCGCTCGTGATAAACAAACAAGCAAGCAAAAGGCATCCCTTCACACTTGCATCTTGCCCTTCATCGAATGCAGTGTGACTTGCAGTTTATTTTTACAGATCATACTTTAGCAATTATTTATTGTAATTGTTAAGAGTGAATTTCTGTTTCATTATTATTTGATGATGTTTCGAAAGTTAATTTTAATGTGTGCTATTATATTCTGCTAGATTGCTGAACGTTATTTGATATAAGCGGTTTCATGTTTTATTATGGCTTTCCGTATCGGATCAGATTATTACAAGGTGTGTGTTCTTTGCTGTATATTTTGTTGCTGCAAACCGCCTTGTGCATAGTAATACAGAAAGGCGGTATATAAATGAAAAGCAAAACGAACGAGATTCCCAATGTTGCCTCACAACAATTTTGCAAGGTAGGTTAGGCTGAGATGTACTGACTGGCGCGATATCACCATATGGCTCAGCAGGGACTTGCAGGGAATGTAGTTGGGTGCCGTAAATGTGTTTCGCTGAACACAACATCTCAGTCTCAGAATGCTGGAAGTTATTTAGACTTGAAGGAGCGTCTCCACCCCCATCATTCTACCCAGATACTGAGGTCCTGCGCTGAGGGCCTTCTGGTGGTTGCCTTACTGCGAGAAGCCAAGTTACAGGGAACCAGGCAGAGGGCCTTCTCGGTAGTGGCACCCGCCCTGTAGAACGCCCTCCCACCAGATGTCAAAGAGAAGAACAACTACTTGACATTTAGAAGACATCTGAAGGCAGCCCTGTTCAGGGAAGTTTTTAATGTGTGACATTTTAATGTATTTTTAATCTTTGTTGGAAGCCAGCCAGATGGGCGGGGTACAAATAATAAATTATTGATATTGGAAAATTGCTAAAATGAAATTTAATGAAAATCAGTCAGGAAGGAAGTCACCTAAAATGGAATGAATTTGGATTTTTAACTGTAAAAAGTTTTGAGTGTATGTTTGTTTGTTTTTTATATATGTTTGTTATTTGTTTGTTATTTTGTGTTGTGTTGAAAATGGAAAATTAATAAAAACCATTTGAAAAAATAATAAATTGTTGTTGTTGTTGTTGTTGTTGTTGCTGCTGCTGCTGCTGTTATTAGTAGTAGTAGTACTAGTGACAACAAAGAGAGAGAGAGAGAGAAAAGCTCCCTATACTTTCAGCATCAAAGTACATGCTTGGCATATAACCTTCTCCTCTTAGGTACAAATTCAGGAAACATATGGCACCTATTCACAGAAAGAAAAGAAGCACTGTTGGTATCAAACAGGGAAGGGACATAAAGCTCAGGTGATTACATAGATCTGTATACATGGTACCACACACGGGGATTCATTCTTACCAATCTTAAGATGCAATCTGTTGCTGCAGACCAGGTGCTAGGAGTCTTTTCCCTTAGAGTTTAATTAAATGCTTCTAATGATTGCTAGACCAGAAAGGGGTGAAAGTCTGGGGATTCAGTAAATACTGGGAGGCATCAGGATACCAGGTACACACTGTTGCCAGAGTTCCTGATGCAATCCAAGTGACTTGGAAGTTAAGTGTCAAGGAAAGTATTTTTTAAAAAATCAATTTGCAATATATATTATTGATATATATTTATTTATGCTTTGTGTTGTTTATTCATTTATTTATTTTTATAAACCTGTATATCACTTTTCCACGGTGACAGAAAATGCATGACAGGACAACAGTTTAAAAGCAATCAACCTGAAACACAAGAACATAACACAAGGAGCAGAGGAAAAAGAAGCAACTATCTAACTTTTAGAAGACATGTGAAGGCAGCCCTATTTAGGGGAGTTTTTAATGTCTGATGTTCTATTGTGCTTTTAATATTCTGTTGGGAGCCGCCCAGAGTGGCTGGGGAAACCCAGCCAGATAGGCAGGGTATAAATAATATTTTTTTAAAATTATTATTATTATTATTATTATTATTATTATTATTATTATTATTATTATTACCAGAAACCTCAGAGAACCAGGCCAAAGACTTCCGCCAGGCCAAAGACTTTCTCAAATATCTATCTATCTATCTATCTATCTATCTATCTATCTATCTATCTATCTGTTTATCTATCTGCAGGATCAAGCCTCCAGATATCGTTGGATTGCATCAGTCCCTGTATCGACAATGGTCATGAGTGATGAAATGTGCAGCCCATTAACATTTGAAGGGCAACAGGTTTCCTGTTATTGCCTTAAAGCTAACAATCGGCACTTTGAACTAAGCCAAGATGAAGTTGGCATATGAGAGGATTCGAATGCTCTCGGGACCATGCATACCAACCCAAATACTACCTCTTAACATGACCACAGCATACTACGATGGTAATTCATAAGGTTTAAGGCAATCTCCCTTCTCCTGGGAACCTATCAAAAGCCTACGTTTTCCAAGAGATGCCAAGTCTCAGATCCCAGAAGTGTAGGATGGACTCGGAATAAGTGCCCCTTATTTCCTCTATGGCAAAACAACAGTCCAACGGCAGTAGCTATGATTTCTCCCAAATGAATGTGAGAATGAATGGGAAGTGCAGGAAAGCTGTTATAAATAACTCTGTGCTTTGAAAAGGAAAAGAAAGCGGGGGGGGGGGATTCACCAGGGTAAATCAAACCGAGCTGAATTCTTTTACGTGTGTAAATTATGCAAATGTGCGTGTTTGCTTATTTTGCATAATATATTCTGCCAGAGGCAAGGAACTAGGCATGGCACTGAAGCCTCACCCGGGACCATCAAAAAACCTAAAGTTCTCATCTGGATTTAGAGATTCCACCAGGCACTGCTTTAAAATGTTCTTTGCAACAATAAATTGGGGTGGGGGAAAAATTGGGCTGAGGACTTCATGACATCAGTGGAAGGTGGTTAGAACAGCATTTCAGTAGCAGATGAGACCAGAACCACAAACAAAACCACACATCGTTAACACACAGACACACACAATGACTATCTCTCACTCACTCACACAAACACACACCTATTTACCATGGAAACAGAGGCACGCATTAAATTCTAAGCAACCCTACTCATTTCACCGACTATACAGTGGTACCTCGGGTTAAGTACTTAATCCGTTCCAGAGGTCCGTTCTTAACCTGAAACTGTTCTTAACCTGAAGCACCACTTTAGCTAATGGGGCCTCCTGCTGCCGCCGGGCCGCCGGAGCATGATTCTGTTCTTATCCTGAAGCAAAGTTCTTCACCTGAAGCACTATTTCTGGGTTAGCGGAGTGTGTAACCTGAAGCATATGTAACCTGAAGCGTATGTAACCCGAGGTACCACTGTACAGTGGTGCCCCGCAAGACGAATCCCTCGCAAGACGAAAGGGTTTTGCGGTTTTTGAGCTGCTTTGCAAGACGAATTTCCCTATGGGCTAGCTTCGCAAGATGAAAACGTCTTGCGTTTTAGTTTGTTTCCTTTTTCTTAACACCGTTAATACAGTTGCGACTTGACTTCGAGGAGCAACTCATAGAACGCAGTGTGGTAGCCTTTTTTGAGGTTTTTGGTGATTTTTGAAGCTTTTCCAAAACTTTTCCGACACCGTGCTTCGCAAGACGAAAAATTCGCTAGACGAAAAAACTCGCGGAACGAATTAATTTCGTCTTGCGAGGCACCACTGTATTCTCTATAGGCTTGTTTTTACACAAAACGTGTAAAGTTGTTATTTTTTTAAATTCCCCAATGCCCTCTATCAGTCCTGACACTAAGAAAGATTTTAAAAAATGTCACAGCAGAAAAGAGCAAATAACATTGATATGCAATTTGATGGCACACTCTGGCTTCTGCCTCTATGAAACCTCAAACTTCAAAATGCAGTTGCATCCTGAAAACTGCATGAAAGACCTTTTGCATATTTGCAAGGAACACAAGTATGCCTCTCTGCTGAGCCACTGCCTTCCTATGCTTTTATCTTCTTGCAGAGGAAGGAGCTGCCATCACACATTTTGCACAACATCAAAGCCCTTGTCCCTCTCAGCTGGGGTGACTGGAAAGCTCCTAGGCCTTTCCCAGCACATACAAGAGCGCCCCGTATGTCAATGCAGTCTATTTTTCCACCAGTGAGAGTGCCAGCATTGGCTAGAGTGTCAGACTTGGCAGGAACCCAGATTCAAATCCCAACTCTACCATGACGTTCACTGGGTGGCACTGGGCCAGCTACCATCTCTCTGCCTAGCCTTCCTCACATAGCTGTTGTGGGGACTGAATGAGAGCAGAGAGAGAGTGGAAGCACAAACCCTACATGCTGCTGTGAGCTCCCTAAAGAGTAGGATCAACAGGTAACAAACCATCAAACACGCTCTCTCAAAATATGCTCCAATCTGTGACCAAGATCCTGGAAGATGAGCGCAGTGTAACATGCAGGACATCTTCAGGCAAAATGTACATTCCAGAACCTGTAGAGAAGCCTTTCTCAACCTGTGGGTCCCCGGATGTTGTTGGACTACAACTCCCATCACCCTTAGCTAGCAAGGCCAGAGCTCAGGGAGGATGGGAGTTGTAGTCCAACAACGTCTGGGGACCCACAGGTTGAGAACCGCTGCTGTAGAGCAAGCACTGCTGGACATATAGTAATCAGGACCATGGACAGTTCATTTAGCAGCAAAGTACTCATTCCATCAATGTTTCAGGGCCACCTAGATGTTCACTCAATAATGGGCTTGCAAACCTGGGGCTCTCCAGAGGTTTCCTGGGGCCCTCATCCAGCACGACCAATGATTAAGGATGATGGGAGTTGGAGTCCAACTACAGCTGCAGAGTTTGTCATATCTGGGTTAACATATAGCATGAAGCTATCTCGTTTCCCTTAAATCATTACAGATGTGGAGAAGCCCAATTTTTATTGGGAGTGCAGCATGTGCGGAGGAGAGGTTTCTTTATTCACCCCCCCACCACCATGATAGAAACAGAGATATCACACACACAGAGAGACCAGGCTCTCTCTCTGTTAAGAGCGGTAGATTTGTAATCTGGTGAACCGGGTTCGCGTCCCCGCTCCTCCACATGCAGCTGCTGGGTGACCTTGGGCTAGTCACACTTCTCTGAAGTCTCTCAGCCCCACTCACCTCACAGAGTGTTTGCTGTGGGGGAGGAAGGGGAAGGGGGAGAAGATTGTTAACCGCTTTGAGACTCCTTAAGGGAAGTGATAAAGCATGATATCAAATCCAAACTCTTCTACCCACCACCCCTGGCATGCTAGGAGCTTTTTATAAGATTTCTAGTTTTCTCCTGGTATGCCCCACAGAGGAACCTACGGTCTGCAAATAAAAGCATCCTGAAGGTCCCAGGCCTCAGAGAGGTTAGGCTGGCCTCAACTAGAGCCAGGGCTTTCTCGGCTGCGGCTCCAATCTGGTGGAACGCTCTGTCACAAGAGACTAGGGCCCTGCGGAACCTGACATCTTTCCGCAGGGCCTGCAAGACAGAGTTGTTCCACCAGGCTTTTGGTCAGGGCGCAGCCTGACTCCCTCCTTTGGCAACCTGCACAGAATTTTGCTTAACGGTTGCCATTAATTTGATTTTAATTAATTTTTATAATGAAATGTTTTTAGAATTTTGGATTATTTGATTGTTTGATTATTTGATTGTTGTTAGCCGCCCTGAGCCCGGCTTCGGCTGGGGAGGGCGGGATAAAAATAAAATTTATTATTGTTGTTGTTGTTGTTGTTGTTGTTACATGGGGTGTTTGAGAGCAATCAGGGTGGTGAATACATAAGTTCCCCAGTAAGAATCAGACTCCGCCATACCTGTAATAATTTAAGGGAAAACAAGGCATGTCGCTGCAAGCTTACACATCTAAGTGAATGTCTAGTTTGGCCTGTAGCTCTAAGGTCCAAACTACATGTTAATAATACAGTGGTACCTCAGGTTACAGATGCTTCAGGTTACAGACGCTTAGGGTTACAGACTCCACTAACCCAAAAATATTACCTCGGGTTAAGAACTTTGCTTCAGCATGAGAACAGAAATCGTGCGGTGGCAGCGCAGCAGCAGCAGCAGGAGGCCCCATTAGCTAAAGTGGCACTTCAGGTTAAGAACAGTTTCAGGTTAAGAACAGACCTCCAGAACAAATTAAGTTCTTGACCCGATGTACCACTGTAATAATATTTTTATTATTTATACCCCACCCATCTGGCTGGGTTTGCCCAGCCACCCCACAGGGACAGTTTTACATGGCAACTGCAGCAGCTGGAGATCTCCCACAATCTGGATTCCATCCCCCACCACACTGTTGATTTAAACCCTACTTACATTAGCCCTAGCTCAGGGAAAGTCAATGTGGGATCTTCCAGACTACAACTCCCATCAGTTCCAGCCAACGTGGCCAAGGACCAGGGATGATGGGCTTCGTTGCAACACCATCTGGAAAGCATTGGTTGGCTACCCCTGTCCTGACTGTCAAGTTCAAACTCTTTCAGGGATTGAGTCCATTGCTGGTGCTTACGTACTTCAACTGTTTGGCTCCTCCTTGTCCACACTGTAGTTTGGCTTGAAGATCAAGGCCTGGGTCATGACTTCTATACAGAAGCTGGTTTTTTAAAGGATACTGGATTCAGTATCCTGTGCTAGGCTATTTGCTTTTTCACTGCTTGCACAGAATATGCACAAAGCCCCTTTTGGAAAAAATTGCTATGGTTGCTTTCTTGAATCAGAGGTGCTGCTGCTGCTGCTGCTGCTGCTGTACTGTTAAAAGGAAACTGGAGAGAGAATGGGCATGCTGGATTCTGAAGGACACAAAATTTGATTTTCTACATCAGTATATTGACAATAAGAGCAAAAAGGAAATTAATAAACCACTTTTGCACTTGCTTTCGTTGATCACCGGGAGTCCTCAGACTCTCTTTTGAGATAAGCAAATCTAGATGGCAAAGCTTGTCATGTAATTCTTTCCTCGCTTAATTGGATTACTTCAGATTCAATTCTGCAAATCAATGGCCAGGATGCAAGCACTGCAGACAGAACAACAACAACCTGCTATTCCACTTGGAGCTCAATTTGGCGGCTGCTTTTTCCACACGCTTCAAAAATGCACATGCTCCAAGAAATGCCTGAAATAAGTTAGGCACTGCAGAAACTGGGGCGTAGATTAATAGCCAAATATCACAAAAAGGGCTTTGAAGATGCATTTGTTAAAAGAGCACTGCACATACAGATGTTTAAGTCTTACAGAGGCTCATCAATTAAGACCAAAATTAATCTCATTACTGCTTCTCTCACACACTCACACACAGTCCTTTACTGAGATTTGGCTAGCAAAACACATGCAATTTTGCTAGCCAACTGCAAAAACTGGAGAATCAAGGATTACTGCTTCAAACAAGGGGTTCTTTTTCATGGAAAATTCACTACATACACAATTTTGTTAGTATGAAATGAAACAGACAAAGAACAAACCAGATAATGAATAACTTATTTATCAAGCAACAGCAGAAGTAAAAAAAAAAAAGCCTTTCTCTTAGAAATCTGACCCCAATAATGTTAGGGAACGTCAACAGCTTTAAAGGGGATTAGACAAATTCATGAAAGGTAGATTCATCAGCAGGTCTGAAGTTCCAGGTTGAGAGGACACATACCACTGCATTCCAGTTGCTGGGTACAACAACAGGAGAGGACTCCAGACCGTGTCTATGCCTGTGACCTTCTGATAAGTATCTGATTGGCAGCTGGGGGAAACAGGATCCTAGTCTAGTTGGGCACCCGATCTGATTCAGCAGAGCTCTTGTACTGCTTCCAAGTTTAAATGTTGGCAATCAAAGGTATCTACAGGGACAGTAGACTTGAGTTTTCATTGCTTTCTAATTATTTAAGCAATCAACTTCCATGATAGACAATCCTGAATATACTCGATAGAACATCTTCACGGGATCCAGATGTTGCTTCTTTTAATCAGGCATTTGTTCCTGAAATACTTACTGGGGAAAAAACATTTTGCATCCTTCTTTAACTAGGCCTTCAAATGTCTTATCGACCTTGCTGCTTACGTGACAGCTGAATCCACATTCAAGGCCTTTTAAGAACTGTTGGACTAGCGCTCTCTCTGCGATTAACTTTCTATAAACTTCCTACTGTTAACGAGCATCTTTTAAGTCTGTGGTGTCTGGTAAGGGAACTGTGTGTCCTGGTGAAATGCTTGTTCCACTTCTAAGCCTCAGTATAACTCAAGGCTACTTACACATGGGAATGGTTCGTACCTTTCGTGGGCACCTGGGTAAGCAGAAATGAAAAAGATGCCTGCTATTACGTCAGGTGGAGCCTGTGTGCTCAGAGCACCTGACCTTTGGAGGGATGCAATTAACATGCTGCAAGGCTCTGCAGCGTTACCCAGTGTGTGCCACAACCAGTGTTTTACTTCCCCCCAGAGAGTAAATGGCAGCTATTAATATATAGCATAGCAAAAGGTACATATGAGCACACCAAAAGTTATGTGGGTGGGAGCTGAGCAGAGGCCTTTCTTATCAGTGCTGCCCTAGTTATTATAATGCCTCCCCAAGCAGGTTTGGTTGGCACCAATCTATCGTTTTTCATTTAGCCAGGATTTTAAACGGGTGATTGCTGGCTGATGTGTTTCTTGTCAGCTGTGCCTGCCTTTATTACAATTTTTTAAAAGGCGGTTTTCTCTTGCTCCATCCTTCTAATTTTCCTATCATGTTTTATTGAATATTTTTGTGAACTGCTTTGGATATAAAGAAATCTCTTAAACAAACCAACTGAACGATAACCAACATCATGCAAGCAAACATTTGATCCTACAATGAGACTTCCCCTCTTCTTTTTCCCGCTGCAGCCCCCTGTCCCCAAATCTGCTTCAAAGCATCCCCCCAAACTTCCAGGGCAGATTTTGGGGGCACATGGGGCAACAGAAAAAGGAAAAGTCTTCTTATATAAGCAGCTGGTGGGAAAACACAATTGGATCCCACTGCCGTGAATGTAGACCAAGCTTCAGTGGGGGCTGCTGACCAGTGAACAAGGCAGTGGTACCAGTTTTCAATTTTAAAAAAAATTCATCTGATCAACCATACAAAACATTCACACATGCTCTGCAGAGATGCTCTTAACTAGAAGACCAGGCTTGTAATTCAGTGTTTGGAGCAGGGCAATGATGGACTGTTCCTTGGGATGTGGCAGGAGTTTTCACCCAAAACAATCTTACACCCAAAACTCTTACAACTTTCCTGGCTCTAGTTGTTCAGTCCTCCAGACCTCTTTCTCCATTAACTCTGCCAGAAGTTGCATGACAGGCAAGCTGATATCATGATTACAGGGCTCTCCAGACCCAACTAGGCAGCCTCGGTCCATTCATGCCTTGTTAATTCATAACATCCAAGGAACGTAGTTCACCTCTTGGTTTCTCAAAGGCAATGTCCTGTTTATGTGAGATAACTCTGCTCCCACTGCTGAAAGCTATTGATCGCTACTGATGGCGATCATCCATTCAAACATTCAATCGTTCATTCAGCTTATGATTGATCACATTAAAAATGGTAATTTGTAATATACTTGAGTATATTCACATCATCTTCAGAGGCCAATTCTGCAAAATAATATCTAATTATGATGCCATCAGCCACCTAGTCTCTCTCTTCTACTGGCAGTCCCCAGAAACTGAGACTCAAGCCCTGGATTCTTCTTTTGGGCCACATGGGGATGGGATGGGATGTTGGGAGCAGGAAAAGACAGACAGGTAGATGTTCTAGCAAGGCCCCCTACAGCCAAGTTAGCCAAAGAATCCAGGGCTTCCCAGTTCTTTTCATTCTAGAGATAACGTTAGCTTCAACCAAGCAGTGGCAGCAACGTGGCTTGTTGAAATGAATTCAATGAAGAGATTGCATAAATTTCAATAGCCAAGTATTTACACACAAAAAAATCAGACAATTAGAAAGTAAAATGCAAATATGTATTCTAGTCTGGGGCTTTAAATTATGACTGACAGTGAGTGGCACTCTTTATTTAGAAAGGGCACAAGTCCAAACAGGAGTAAAATGATCCTAGAATAGCAGTCTAAAGGCCATCAGTTGGAAAAACAGAACCATGGTTAATTCCATAGTAGAAGTATCCAACCTATTCAGATCTCCTATTTCTAAAGGCAAAATTCTCAGAATGAAAAATGTAAGAATGTTAGAACAGCCTGCTGGACCACACCAAAGGCCTATTTTGTCCAGCATCTTCACAGCGGCCAACTGGATGCCTGTTGGTAGGTCATAAGCAGGCTCTGAGTGCAACAGCACTCTTCCTTCCTACAGTTTCCAGGAAATGGTACTCAGAAGCAAACCGCCTCCAACAGTAGAGAAGAAGGAGAAGAAGAGTTTGGATTTGATCTCTCGCTTTATCACTACCCGAAGGAGTCTCAAAGCGGCTAACATTCTCCTTTCCCTTCCTCCCCCACAACAAACACTCTGTGAGGTGAGTGGGGCTGAGAGACTTCAAAGAAGTGTGACTGGCCCAGGGTCACCCAGCAGCTGCACGTGGAGGAGCGGAGACGCAAACCCGGTTCCCCAGATTGCAAGACTACCGCTCTTAACCACTACACCACACTAGAGGTAGAAAATATCATTAATGTGCCAACATTCTCATAGGTGTGGCAGGGAACTCTCATCAGGCCCTGTCAGCATGGCCAATAGTTAGTGATGGAGACGTAGTTCAACAACATCAGAATGCCATCCCTGAAATAATATTTATGGTTGAGCTCAGTTCCCTCTAAAAATCTGCAAAGGCACCAAACTATGCTGTTCATTGACTTTAGATAAAAAGATGCACCTCAAATAAAATCTGCCGCAATGCCTTATACCTGGTGAAAGGATTGTTCCCTCATCGTTTTTAGCATTAGCATTAATAAGTCAATCAATTCAGCAGTAGCTTAGCACAGAAATCAAGACACATGAAAAGACAATGGGATGCTCAGGAATCTGAAAAGAAGAGGATCAGAATTAAGGTGACAGCTCTGCAATTCAGGGATAATAGATACATTTCGAGGCAGGGAGAAATAAATACAAGGCATTTCATACCGTCAGCTTAAATGCACTTTGCGCTCATTAGTACAAATTCCTGTTGCAAGAATAGAACATCACTATTTTCAAGCTTTGGAGATTGAATATTAAGCGACAAGTCCATTTGCCTCTTAAAAGTAGTTCACATTTGTAGTTCGCATACTCAAATGCTGTCAATCACTCAACTCATGTGAATAATGAATACAGACATCTAAACATTGTTTTAGTATTTTTCAGTATTCAAACTCAGTTGAAAAAGCATTAGACACCCAACTGTCAAATACCATGATTTCCACAAAGCTTAGCCTTGCTTTTTTTTTCTTGGTTTGACTAAGATGGTTCTTGAATTATTTTTTATTTGCATGCTTTTTTCTAAGAGCTGCTTCGCCCCTTAAGTTTCTTTGAAGGACACCCAAGATGTTTTGCCTGAAAACGTGACATGTGAACATGCCAAATATGAATTTGTAAACAAATGGATCATTTAAGCAGACTTCTTCTGGAGCCTTATCTGGCTCAGGTCCTAGTCCAACACTCTAACCATTACGCCACACTGGTTGGTTCAGAACATAGTTGCAAAGCTTTTAAAGGTAAAGGGACCCCTGACTGTTAAGTCCAGTCGCGGACGACTCTGGGGTTGCGGTGCGCATCTCGCTTTACTGGCCAAGGGAGCCGGTGTTTTGTCTGCAGACAGCTTCCAGGAAACGCCATTTACCTTCCCGCTGGAGCGGTACCTATTTATCTACTTGGGGATTCGAAATGCGAAGCTTGACCAAACCTATCCATTCTTAAGGAAATCAGCCCTGAGTGCTCACTGGAAGGACAGATCCTGAAACTGAGGCTCCAATACTTTGGCTACCTCATGAGAAGAGAAGGCTCCCTGGGAAAGACCCTGATGGTGGGAAAGATTGAGGGCACAAGGAGAAGGGGACGACAGAGGACGAGATGGTTGGACAGTGTTCTCAAAGCTACGAACATGAGTCTGACCAAACTGTGGGAGGCAGTGGAAGACAGGAGTGCCTGGCATGCTCTGGTCAGGCACGATTAAACAACTAAACAACAACAACAACCAAAGTAAAACGTTATGTTGCAGGGATGGGGAACCTAGTGCCTTTTAAACTGTTGCTGGACTACAACTCCCATCATCCTTGACCACTGGCTATGCTGTTTAGGGCTGGTGGGAGATGGGGTCCAGCAACAGCTGGTAGGCCTCAGATTCCCCACTTATGACTAAAGACCAATTATACCCCTGCCTTACAGGAAGAAAGAATCTATGCTCAGTGGCCTCTAGTTAAATAGGAGGTGCTTCTGGTCTGCCCTCTGGGGTCTCCTGAGCTCTGCACCCACCCAGCATGATTCACAGAGGCCTCCCCACCCCATGCCCAACAGCCATTGATTCCTACTTCAACCGTTGGGTAAGGATGCTTTTATCACCCCCCCTCCCCCGGTTCCGAAGAAGAAGAAGAAGAAGAAGAAGAGGAAGTTGTTTTATTATTTATACCCCGCCTATCTGGCTGGGTTTCCCCAGCCACTCTGGGCAGCTTACAAAATATATAAAACATAATAAAGCATCGAACATTAAAAATTTCCCGATACAGAGCTGCCTTCAGATGTCTTCTATTTATCTCCTTGACATCTGAAGGAAGGGTGTTCCACAGGGTGGGCACCACTACCTAGAAGGCCCTCTGTCTGGTTCCCTGTAACCTCACTTCTCGCAATGAGGGAACCGCCAGAAGGCCCTCAGCACTGGATCTCAGTGTCTGGACTGAACGATGGGGGTGGAGACGCTCCTTCAGGTATACAGGGCTGAGGACGTTTAGGGTGTTAAAGGTCAGCACCAACACTTTGAATTGTGCTTAGAAACGCACTGGGAGCCAATGAAGATCCTTGAGGACCGGTGTTATATCGTCCTGGCAGCCACTCCAGGTCACCAGACTAGCTGTCGCATTCTGGATTAATTGTAGTTTCCGAGTCACATTCAAAGGTAGCCCTGCATAGAGCGCATTGCAGTAGTCCAAGCGGGAGATAACCAGAGCATGCACCACTCTAACAAGACAGTCTGCGGACAAGCAGGGTCTCAGCCACAAACCAGGTGGCACTGTCCCCCCTTATTCCTGATGTTCCTTCACTCACCCCTTCTTCCCTTCTTCCCATTTTGTGGTTCGCCTCAGGTGCCAAAACGTCTTGGGGCAGCTCTGATCATGGGACAGGAATTTTCACAGATTGGGTGTTGCCCTAGAGAGAAAACCCTTTTTCAAGTTCCCCATTAGAAATTGTTGCAATATATCCTTTGCAAATTAAACAGCCCTGGAAAGCATGAGATGAGGGCTAAACAAATCGTTCCCATTTGCAAAGCGATGAGGAGTGTCTCCCTCCTTCTCACCCACCCTGCCTCTTCCCTCCATTTTCTTTTTTTATTTCTAGTTTTTGAAATCCTCACGTAAGCTGTCTTGTGAGCCACTAATCTATTTTGCATTAGACATTTCCTGAGAAATAACTGGAAAGATTAATGAAGTTATTGTTGTAAACACAGCTTGGAAATCTTCGTGAATGTATCTGCAGCACAAGTAGCGAGGCATTGAACACCTTGCCAGCTTTAACCACTAGATTGCTTCTCTGATACATTTTGAATTTTTTATATGTATTTCAGCTTCTTTTCATCAGGAACTAGGGTGCTTCCCCCCTCCCCCCCCAAAAAAAAACACATTTCTACCATTTCCACTATCAGAGCAATTGTGCCATTAAATACCTGGGGGCTGGTCTGCAAACCCATTGCAAAGCTGCACATAGCTTTTTGCAAAAAGAAAGAAAGAAGAAAGAAGAAATACTTGAGTTGCTCCACAAATCACAATGGTGCAATAAAACATCAAAAGAATAATGTGCAAGTAGCAGTTTTTAGATGTACTCCTTCCACTTGCATAAAGCATTATGTGTTTCATTCCATTTCTTTCAAATACAAGGAAGGAAGAAGTCATCAGATTAGAACGTCACCTATGAATGGGACTAATCAAAACGTCACTTAAGCAAGCAGATAAACAAAGCCTAATTATATACAAACAAATAACACATATCCTACGGTCCCAATAATTAACGAAAGCATTAAAACAAAAACCACCCAGAATTGCATGTTACAATATAAACAATCCTGGAAAAAATTGATAAAATGCCAAACAATTTCCAAAAAATTCATCACATTTATATCTTTCCCCCCGTAATTCTTATAAAGCTGGGTAGTTTTGCTATGCTTGGCCCACATTTGGTCTAAATGCACTTTTACAGGACAGTCCCATACATGTCTAAGCATAAATTAAGTCCTATTGAATTCAATAGGTGTCAAGAGCGGGAGTCCTGAGCAGGTCGGCAATAATTCACACAACTTCAGTGAAGTTAACTCTTTATTCAAGGAAACACAGTCGACTCAGGAGTCCAGGCCTAGTGTGCACAGCAATTCATCCCAGTAGATCTTGCCCCTCTGAGGCAGTTATGTGGACTACCCCACAGTTCCTTAAGTCTCCTCCTCCCCCAGTCCTTCTCAAGCAATCTGAGACAACGTCCCCATGACTGCCTTTGCTCTGCCCTCTTCATACCTTTTCTGATTCTGTGAGACTAGGCGGTAGGGAGCTGTTCACAGAAGGAGGCTTCTTCAGCAGCCTGCCTCCTCTCTGCCTCTCGGCCCTCCTCCTATCCAGCCTCCTCTTCTGCCTCTGATTCTGGACTGCTCTCTGCCACAGCCTCTTCCTGCTCACTAAACCCTGTTACCTCTTCAGCTTCTGAAACATCCTCCTTCTAATCTATTCCCTCTTTTCCCCCTCTGCACACTCATCATTGTCCTACCACCACTCCCTGGGCTCTGAGCCTTCTTCCCTTGGCGGTTCCCGAACTGGTGCCTGCCACTTTTGTGCCCAGGATGTGAGCGTGAAAAATGGGTGCGGGAGGAGGGAGAGACAGGTCAGGCTGGTGGAGCGTCAAGGGCTTCCACAACTCCTCCTACTGCCCCAACCTCTCCTGCTCCACTGTCTCCCAGGACCAGAAGAGGAGTGAAGTGGGAGGAGCAGAAGGTAACACACAGACACACTCCTCAAATGCTTGTGTGCAGCTCGAGTGGGGAAGATACATAAGCTGAGATCAGGGGCCGGGCCTCTCTGCCTCACCTAAGAGTAGATGAGAGAAGTAGAACTAATGCCTTTCCCTAACTTTTAAGGTTTGTTGTTGTTGTTTAGTCATTTAGTCATGTCCGACTCTGCGTGACCCCATGGACCAGAGCACGCCAGGCACTCCTGTCTTCCACTGCCTCCCGCAGTTTGGTCAAACTCATGCTGGTAGCTTCAAGAACACTGTCCAACCATCTCGTCCTCTGTCGTCCCCTTCTCCTTGTGCCCTCCATCTTTCCCAACATCAGGGTCTTTTCCAGGGAGTCTTCTCTTCTCATGAGGTGGCCAAAGGACTAGAGCCTCAGCTTCAGGATCTGTCCTTCCAGTGAGCACTCAGGGCTGATTTCCTTCAGAATGGATAGGTTTGATCTTCTTGTAGTCCATGGGACCCTCAAGAGTCTCCTCCGGCACCATAATTCAAAAGCATCAATTCTTCGGCGATCAGCCTTCTTTATGGACCAGCTCTCACTTCCAGACAACACAACTGGGAAAACCATAGCTTTAACTATACGGACCTTTGTTGGCAAGGTGATGTCTCTGCTTTTTAAGATTCTGTCTAGGTTTGTCATTTCATGGCTGCTGTCCCCATCTGCAGTGATCATGGAGCCCAAGAAGGTAAAATCTCTCACTGCCTCCATTTCTTCCCCCGTGGCAGGCACCAGTACTTTTAAGGGTACTTTTGACAATAAAGAGTTGGTTCCTCCCTCCCCATCCGCTCCTGCCTTGTGCAATACCCCACAAATTTATTTATTTACTGCATTTATATCCCAACTCCAAGGAGCTCGAGGTGCTGGGCATCCTTATCCCCTCAACAGCACTGTTAAAGGGAGGTAGGTTAGGCTGAGAAGCAGCAACTGGTCCAGTGAGCTTCATGGCTGCATGGGGATTTGAACCCTGGTCCCACAGATCCTAGGCTGGCACTCTAACCCAGGCTTCCTCAAACTTGGCCCGCCAGATGTTTTGAGACTACAATTCCCATCAACCCTGACCAATGGTCCTGCTAGCTAGCTAGGGATCATGGGAGTTGTAGGCCCAAAACATCTGGAGGGCCGAGTGTGAAGAAGCTTGCTCTAACCGCTAGACCACGCTGGCTCTCATAATCTGCCTGATTATGAGTACTCACTGCCGCGCCAGCTTTCAAGATCCCTGCTCCTTGGGTGTGCACATATATTAATAATAATAATAATATTTTTTTATTTATATCCTGCCCTTCCTGGTTCAAAAACCAGACTCATTGTGTGCTCCCTTCTCCCTACTCAATGGCAGAGACGACGGTGGCATTAAGCTGCCCTAAAAACATGACTGATGCGTCACAACAGGAGATAATACAGTAGCAGCCCGCCATCTGTGCCTTGCCACCCAACGCAATCATACAAATAATGCTAATTATCTGGGCAGAACAGTCCAAGCTAGAAGCCAGAGGGCAGCAGCTAAAACCGTCACCGCGACTTTTTCTGCGAGTAGCACCATTGCCACCCCTGATCCAAATCGCCCTCCGTCTGAAGCCCGCTCCTATCAAACAGTCACAACGCTGCAATTTAGACAAATTGAAAGCACGGCGACAAACTGCTATTAGGAGCTGCCGATTACACGCTGAGCGTCAAAAGGGAAAAGTGGAGTGTTCCAAATGGGGACGCTAAATACAAAGAGCTAATTGCTGTTGCTTCAAAAAAGAAGAGAGAAATAAATAAAACAAAGCCACCAGAAAATGGGTCACAAGGGAGGCGCGCTGCCTTGAAACTGACTGATGTTTGTGGCAGCATCAGAATTCCACACCACATCAAGCTCAAAAGTTGCTGGAACCTTTGGAGGCCTTTGAAGTGGCAGCTGTACACAGAGAGTCAGTACCTATTATTTGGATTCCCTACTGAATACTTTGAGTAAGAGGAGCTGCTGAAAGACTTTAACCGGAGCGGCGTGAAGGTGGCCTGTTTGCAGATCGATCCACTAAGGCAATCTCCAGCACCTTGAGCGGCTCAGACCTCATTTTAACAAGAACAAGTTTCCAGCTCTCATGAGGCTAGATTTTTGTTGTCGTGGTGTTTTTTAAAAAAAGCTGGTTTTGATTAGAAAACGCAACACAAACACATACACACAGCATGGAGAGCCAACATCCCACAGCGCTTATCCCATGCCCCTATTGTTCTTTCACTATACGCTCAATGGGGAAAAATATTGTGAAAAGAAAGATGAGGAACGAAAAGGAGAAGGAAGGATTGTAGGACATAATAGCTGGACAAAATTGTCCAATACCATCCTGATCTTATGGCTTAACTCTGCTACTGATAGGACGGCATATTCTCATACAGTGGTACCTCGGGTTAAGAACTTAATTCGTTCTGGAGGTCCGTTCTTAACCTGAAACTGTTCTTAACCCGAGGTACCACTTTAGCTAATGGGGCCTCCTGCTGCCGCCACGCCACCAGAGCACGATTTCTGTTCTCATCCTGAAGCAAAGTTCTTAACCCGAGGTACTATTTCTGGGTTAGTAGAGTCTGTAACCTGAAGCATCTGTAACCTGAAGCATCTGTAACCTGAGGTATCACTGTATTCACTGTCCTTGTGCAGAATTCTCATTGGATTTAGGAATGCAGTCTTAATACTGCTTGTGTCTGTGTATGAGAGAGAAAGATGTATCCATAGCAGTGAACAGAGGAGAAATGACTGCCGGGAGGAGTGCAGAGAGAATAAATGCTATGGTACATCTGCAGCAGCACAACTGGACACCTTCATCTGCTCCAGCTGCAACAAAACAAGTCTCTTCTGCATCGGTCTCCATAGCCACAGTAGTTGCTGCAACCTTCCAACCCAAAGTCTCACACCCAAAGTCACTCTCTTCCATTGTTTCCTGAAACAGATGGGTTCCAACCACCATATATATATATATGCCACAAACACATTAGAAGATGTGGCTGAGGGGACTTATGATGGAAGCTTATAATTATGTTACAGGACACTCAAAAGAAGCAGGACGACAAATGCTCACGCTCTTCACTGAGAAGACAGGAAGATCTAGCTCAGATCCAACTTGAACAGCGCACACCACTAGACACGTGGATCAGTCAATGTCCTCCTGGGAAGACCATACATCTTTTTCTCCATCAAAAGATGTACCCAGCAAGTTAAGTAAATCCCAGAAAAACATTTCATTCATTCATTCATTCATTCATATACCACAAATATGTCAGAATGGCTTCTAAGAGGCTTACAACTTTACAGTAAGAATACTGATTCAGACACACATCTGCATACACACTAATGGTACATCTGTTTTGGCGTGTGGGATGTTCTCTTCCCGGACCAAGGCAAAGTCATCAGTTCAGCATCCTAAGCCCTTAAGGCTGTGAATTTCGGCATGAAAGCAGACAGGCGATGTTGGGGACGGGGATTTCAGAATCAGAGAGGAAGAGGAAGATCTCCAGTAGTCAGCAGGGAAGGTTTAGGGGCCAAATTTAGCTACCTGCCCTTCCCCATGAATAGTAGAAACAGGATATACACAGGTTGCAAAATTTGGAGAGACAAAAATTGGTACAGATGATTCATTGTCCTGCTTTCAGTTTTTTTAATCAAGAAAATACATTGAACCAGATCCTGCCCTAAGCAATACAGTGGTGCCTCGCAAGACGAAATTAATTCGTTCCGCAAGTCTCTTCGTCTTGCGGTTTTTTCGTCTTGCGATGCACGGTTTCCCATAGGAATGCATTGAAAATCAATTAATGCGTTCCTAGGGAAACCGCCTTCAGACCAGGTCCGGGGACAGTCTGTCCCCGGACCTCTTCTGAAGGCTGGGGGGGGGACAAGGGCTTTTCTTCCCACCCCCAGCATTTTAAAAAACCCCGGGACAGCGGAGGACTTTTCCGCTGTCCGGGCGATCTTAAAATGCTGGCGGGCGGCATTTTAAAATCACCCCGGACAGCGGAGGACTTCTCCGCTGTCCGGGGCGATTTAAAAGCCCCTGGGAAGGCAGGCAGGGGGGACAAAGACTTTTGCCCCCCGCCAGCCTTCAGAAGAGGTCCTGGACCTCTTCTGAAGGCGGGCGGGGGGCGAAAGTCTTTGCTCCCCCCCCCCGCCTGCCTTCAAAAGGTGTCCCCGCGGCGGCGGGAGGTGTCCCCTGCCCCCCGCCCGGCTTCGGAGCACCGGGAGAAGCTATCTCCCCGCATCCCCTTGCTTCAAAACAGGTCCGGGGGAAGCGGGAAGCGAAGCGCTTCTTCCCCGCTTCCCCCGGACGTCTTTTGCAGCAAGGGGATGCAGGGAGATCGCTATCTCCCCGCAGCCCCTTGCTTCAAAAGAGAAGACCCGCTGTCCCCGGGGCAAGCTTCGTTTTGCGAAGCAAGCCCATAGGTAAATTCGTCTTGCGAGGCAACTCGAAAACGAAAAAACCTTTCGTTTTGCGAGTTTTTCGTCTCGCGAGGCGTTCGTCTTGCGGGGTACCACTGTACTGCCAGGTCAAAAAGCCAAATTAGCTGGTGCCACCAGGACACTGCAAACAGAGAGAGAGAGAAAAAAAAGTGGGCTAAATCTGGTCCATATGCATGAGGAATCCCAATCTGGGCTACAAGCTTTTATTCATTTGTTCAATGGCTGTATACTCTTGCCTTTTAGAAAAACCTTTCTTGCAACGTACCTCACAACAACATGTAAACAAGATATAAAACAGCATAATTAAAAAGCAAACTCCCTGAAAAACACATAATCTACTGACAACAGCAACCAGCAATTTATCACTGAAGCTGTGGTCAGTCCAGGAAAACCATAAAAATCACAAAACAGAGCAGCAGCAGCAGCAGCAGAACAGCAGCCCGATTAAAACCCTTAAAAATTACGGGAAGCTTATCAAATCCTCATGCAAATATGTGGGTGTTTCATTGCCTTGGACTTGCTATTCTACCTGAGAAATGAACCAGGGTATTCAGTCAGCTAGCTCAGTGATTAATTTGGCCCCACCATAATGGACATACAATTCCCTGCCTTTGTGTTAGCTCCATCAGTCATTTCCTTAATGTTATTCGATGTCTTCTTTTTTGGTAACTAATTATATGACAGGGGAGACATTAAAAAGGCCTCAAAACACATAACAAACAATGTTACAGACAGTTTTCTTTCTTCTCTTAAATGGGCAGGATGCACATTTAAGCAGCTTGTCAACAAAGAGAACATCAGATCTCAACTACTATTTTAAAAAAAGTTTTTTCCTACTTTTTTGTTGAGTACTGGAAGTCTGTCCCTGGTTCAGATATTATAATAGTAATGCACTTGCTTTTTAAAGGGGAAATGTAATTCTATCTCTCATGGTCAACTCAATAATGCCACAATTCACTCTAGAATGATGGGGGGTGGGGAAACTCTTTGGGATTAAGAGGAAGAATCTAACTTCCACGCAGAATTTTTAGTACTGAAATGACCATAAGCATGTCATCAAACATCAGGAACAACTGTACATATAAAGGTACTCTCTATCAGGGGTATACTGTACTGTTTTTATCATAAGACATTAAATAAAGAGAGACCCCCAGTTAAAGAAACCAGGTTTCAGTGATGGAAAATCTGAAGGAGAAAGGGGAAATGCAATCTATTCTCTGTAGCGGATCATGTGAAAACCTACTGGTCTGGAAGATGCACCCTAATTGTGAAAAACCCATTTGAATTAGCCTATTGATTGCTCATTTGTTAGCCGGCCAGCATCAAATATGTTTTGAGACTGGCTGTGTCCCAGCAGGACTGATCTCACTCTGGATCATTCCGATAGAAAGAGGGAAAGGTTCCGATGCAGTTGCTTTGCTTTCTATGGACATTAACTCTCTGCACCTCCAAAAGCAAACTTAAACCAAAGAAAGGAAAAGAAATACAATACAGCTTTCAGCACCTTCAGGAACATAGTAAGCTGCTATTTGCACCAGGTGAGATTGTCCATCTAGCCGGCCATTGAATGGCATGATCCAATTCTCCGAAGTCTTAGATGTTTTTTGCACCACCTGCCAGCTGATCTTTTTAGCTGGAGATGATGAGGTTTGAACTCGGGACCATCTGCACACAAAGCCAATGTTCTGCCACTGAGAAGTGGTGCATCTCTAAGCACCTTTTCCTGGACAGCTTGGCTATGCAAGATCCTTTTTGTTAGTAAAAGATTCCATCAACGTTGTCTCCAAAAAACTTTACACATTGCTTGGAAAGACAGGTGAATTAATGCCAGTGTACTGGAAGAAGCAAAGATCACCAGTGTCAAAGCAATGATTCTTCAACATCAACTTTGTTGGACTGGTCATGTTGTGCGGATGCCTGATGATCGTCTTCCAAAACAACTACTCTATTCCGAACTTAAAAATGGAAAGCATAATGCTGGTGGTCAGAAGAAGAGGTTTAAAGGCAAATTTTAAAAAATGTAGTATAAACACCTACAACAGGAAACACTGGCCTGTGAGCGCTCCAATTGGAGAACAGCCTTTACCAAAGGTGTCATGGGCTTTGAAGACGCTCAAACTCAGGACGAAAGGGAGAAACGTGCTAGGAGGAAGGCACGCTTGGCAAATCTACACTGTGATCAACTCCTGCCTGGAAACCTATGTCCTGACTGTGGAAGGACGTGTGGGTCCAGAATTGGCCTCCACAGCCACTTACGGACTCATTGTTAAAACCGTGTTTATGGAAGACAAACTTACTCGGCCACGAGTGATCGCCAAAGAAAGAAAGAAGGAGATTGAGCTTGAAACATTCTGCATGGAGGTACATCCACTTACCACTTAGTACAGACCCTCCTCCAGAATATAAATGTGTGATTTTGCCATGCCTACCTTAGATGATTCTGGCTCCCCATGCTGTCTCTTGGGTGTTCCTTTTGACTCAAGCAACTTAGAAGAGCTCTCCTTCTTATGGGAGGATGAGTCCACTCTCTCGCCTTCAAGTTGCAGGTTAATTCCTTCCGTGTGGACGGCGAGATCGATACCATTTGGATTTAGACTGCAATGGATAGCTGGAAGAAGGAATTGCAATGAGTCTGCAGCGTAGGAAAGGACAACATGAAAGGTTTTCAACATTCTGTTGCACTCTAGCATCACATGAGGAAACGAAAGCCAGGGCATGCATCTTTTAAATCTATGAGATGTAGGCTATTGATTTATTTCATTAAACGTATACACTACTCAACTGTAGAAGAACCCTCAAAGAGGTTCACAAAAAGATAAAATAATACAATCATCAAAATAAAAGTTTGCAGCAATAATTTGAAACATACAGAAAGTTAAAACAACAGACTACAACAGATCAAGACTCATCACAGCTTCCTAAGCATGTGGGTAGGCTTGTCTTAAACAAGAAATGCTTTATAGCAGGCACCCAAAAAATACAGTGAAAGCGACTGCTTGATATCAATAGGCAGGAGTCCCAAAGTTTAGGAGCTGACACACAAAACAACTGAGTTCTTACAAATGTGGAGTAGGTATCATATGTGGCCAATTCCACCGATCGAAGCAGACAAGTGGGCACATAAGGGGTAAACTGATCTCAAGTTGTTAAGGGCTTTGTATACTAATAGCGGGATACGGGTGGCGCTGTAGGTTAAACTACAGAGCCTAGGACTTGCCGATCGGAAGGTCAGCGGTTCAAATCCCTGAGATGGGGTGAGCTCCCGTTGCTCAGTCCCTGCTCCTGCCAACCTAGCAGTTCAAAAGCACGTCAAAGTGCAAGTAGATAAATAGGTACCACTCTGGCGGGAAGGTAAATGGCATTTCCGTGCGCTACTGTGGTACGCCAGAAGCGGCTTAGTCATGCTGGCCACATGACTCGGAAACTGTACGCCGGCTCCCTCGGCCAATAAAGCGAGATGAGCGCCGCAACCCCAGAGTCGGTCACGACTGGACCTAATGGTAAAGGGTAGCTTTACCTTTACCTTATACTAATAGCAATACATTGGTACCTTGGTTCTCAAACACCTTGGTACTCAAACAACTTGGAACCCAAACACTGCAAACCCGGAAGTAAGTGTTCTGGCTTGTGAACTTTTTTTGGAAGCCGAACATGCTCCGCTTTGAGTGCCACACTTCCGTTTTGAGCGTTACGTTGAGGTCTGTCTGTTTTTGCTATTTATTTTGGATTTTTGTTTTTGCGGCTTCTTTGTTTTGTTTATGTGACTGTATGGAACCCAGTTTAGCTATTGATTGATTGATTGATTGACTGTGTGACAGCAGTACATAGTTTATTCTTTCATTTTATGGATCAATGGTCTTGTTAGATAGTAAAAGTCATGTTAAATTGCTGTTTTAGGGGTTGTTTTTAAAAGTCTGGAATGGATTAATCCATTTTGCATTACTTTCTATGGGAAAACACACCTTGGTTTTGGAACAGGCTTCCGGGACGGATTAAGTTTGAGAACCAAGGTGCCACTGTATCTTGAACTTGGCCCAAGAGCAGATCGGCAACCAGTGCAGATCTCTGAGCACAGGAGTTGTATGCTGACAAGACTATGCAACTTGTTGCGAGGGAGAACAAGACGGTCCACACTTTACACTGAACACAAGCTGACTCTACACAAGTACTTGCATTTGTGTGAAAGACTGGACTCCTACTGAGTACAGTGGTACCTCGGGTTAAGAACTTAATTCATTCTGGAGGTTCATTCTTAACCTGAAACTGTTCTTAACCTGAAACACCACTTTAGCTAATGGGGCCTCCCACTGCTGCTGTGCTGCCGTTGTGCGATTTCTGTTCTCAACCTGAAGCAAAGTTCTTAACCCGAGGTACTATTTCTGGGTTAGCGGAGTCTGTAACCTGAAGCGTCTGTAACCTGAGGTACCACTGTGGACCATGCAGTCTAATGTTACACACGAATGGCTGTACAGGTGTCCTGTTCAACTAGTTGTATTGCACCGATTGTACACTTGTTGAATATGTCATGTGAGACCCCTAAAGCATTTGCTGTTGCTCTGCCTTAACCCTGCTTCTTCATCCTTTAGACATTTACAGGATTTACAGCATGTATTGCAAACGCATGTATTTCTTGACATAAGCCAATTAGATGTGGTGTCATTAGACGACGACGGATCCAGCAGGAGGATTTCTTCCGTACAATCTGAGTAATGTTATTCATAGTCTACAAATTGAAAAGTTATGATACATCTAACTTCTTTATTCAGGGTAACAAGGGGGAAGAAAAGCTTACATAGCAATGGCACTCTATAGCAGAATGGATTAACCAGGAAAGAGCTCTTTTAAAGCCTGCACAGAGTCAAATGAGCTGCACTCTCAGTCTGCACTTTCGTAGGATTATTCTATTAACCAAATTTATTTATCCAGTTCCGTACACTAAGCCTTTTTCAAATGACAGTTCCCGGTTTCTTAAACAATTACATGGTGGGGGGCGGGGCGGAGAACAGCTTCTGCACCGAGTTAAAATTGATTGGAATTCAAATCAGTCCACATTATCCAATGTGAGATGTATTCTAAAGACTCCTATAAATGAAACAAAGACATTGGATTCTTATCTCATTATACATGACTAAGCCATTTTTCACCTTCTCACCCCTTGCCTTTTCCTGTAAGACCTATTGCAGTCGTTAAGAGTCGTCAACAGGCTCATCTCAGCTATCTGCCAATCTCCCATTCCCACCACCCTTCTGAGTAATACCCCTCCCCACCTTCTCACTATATAGAAGGACCTGGAAACTTCTGTTTCAGTGTATCTGAAGAAGTGTGCATGCACACGAAAGCTCATACCAAGAACTAACTTAGTTGGTCTTTAAGGTGCTACTGGAAGGAATTTTTTTATTTTTCCTATAAATGACTAAAGGTTGAAAATCCTTGAGTGAAATCTTTGAAAAATATTTTTAAAAAGACCTCACCCACATTCCAGCCTGGCAAAAGAACTTGAGGAGGGGGTGGAGCAGGGGTGGAGGAAGGGGGGTGGAGGTGGGCCACCCCAGGTGTCACCACTGAGGGGGGTGACAAAATGGCAGGCAGCACTCACCGTGGGGCCTGCAAGGCGCCCGAGCCACACGTCTCTCCTGGGAGTGACGCGGTGGCTTGGGCGCCGGCAGGTTCCAGGTTGCCCCAAACGGTCCACCCGCTGCCTCCCCCCCAGCTGTAGGGCAGCTGAGGGGGAGGAGGCAGACAGACACCTCAGAGGCCCCACGGGGCATCCTGCCCCAGCTCGCCCCACCCCTGGGCGCAGGGCACACATGCCACCCTAGGAGCCAGATCAGCTTGCTCCACCGCTGAGGTGGAGAAGAGTCGGTGAAGGATCTGACCTTGGAAGAGAGAGGATGTATTATTATTAATAATAATAAAAATAATTTATTATTTATACCCCGCCCATCTGGCTGGGTTTCCCCAGCCACTCTGGGCGGCTTCCAACAGAACACTAAAATACAATAACCTATTAAACATTAAAAGCTTCTCTAAACAGTTAAAAGTAAAATACAGTGATACCTTGGGTTAAGAACTTAATTCGTTCTGGATGTCTGTTCTTAACCTGAAACTGTTCTTAACCTGAGGTACCACTTTAGCTAATGGGGCCTCCTGCTGGCGCCACACGATTTCTGTTCTCATCCTGAAGCCAAGTTCTTAACCCGAGGTACTATTTCTGGGTTAGCGGAGTCTGTAACCTGAAGCATATGTAACCCGAGGTACCACTGTGGTTGTTTATTTCCTTGAAATCTGACGGGAGGACGTTCCACAAGGCGGGCGCCACTACCGAGAAGGCCCTCTGCCTGGTTCCCTGTAACCTCACTTCTCGCAGCGAGGGAACCGCCAGAAGGCCCTCGGGGCTGGACCTCAGCATCCGGGCTGAATGATGGGGGATGGAGATGCTCCTTCAGGTATACTGGGCCGAGGCCGTTCAGGGCTTTAAAGGTCAGCACCAACACTTTGAATTGTGCTCAGAAACGTACTGGGCCGGTAGAGTCCCAAGGACTAAGCAGAGAGGCCTGGGGAGTGCAATTGCCCCCGTGGGCCTGAGGTTTTCCCACCCGCTATGTGCACACCCACCAAAAATAGAGTAAAAGGATATCCCCTCAAGGAGTCCCTACATTGCAAAACAGAAGCAATGTTTTAGCACAGACAGGCAGCAGAACGCAGCGGCAGCCTCCCTTGATTGTAGGGGGAATTTTGGAACATGCCCACTGATGCTTCCTTCCTATCATTCCAAGCGCATACAGTGGTACCTCGGGTTACATACGCTTCAGGTTACAGACTCCGCTAACCCAGAAATAGTACCTCAGGTTAAGAACTTTGCTTCAGGATGAGAACAGAAATTGTGCTCCGGCAGCAGGAGGCCCCATTAGCTAAAGTGGTACCTCAGGTTAAGAACAGTTTCAGGTAAAGAACAGACCTTCGGAACGAATGAAGTACTTAACCCGAGGTACCTCTGTATACTTGAATGTGCCTGGCTGTCGTTACCCTCCTCCAAACGAAGCCCCCCAATATGTGGAATTGGTTTAATATTCTTTTATAGCAGATAGCCAGCCTTAAGCCACACACGGACGCCCCTAGAGGAATCCCTGCCTGAGAGAAAAGCCTACGAAGGCATTCTCTGCAGGCCTCCGGGGTGCGCGCTGTGACCTCGGAGGACAACCAAAAATAGAGATTTCCAAACCAAGCTAATTGGTCAGTCAAGCAGGGGGCAGATGGATCTGCAACAGCCGCAGGTGACATTAAACTCCTGCATTTCCAAAAGTCACTAGCCAAGCAATTCGCAATTTCCCCAGAGGGACGAAGGTTATACAGTAATTTAAATCGAGCCGGGGTGTTTGTCACATCCCTAATAAAAGAAGAATTGATACAAATGATCCTTCCAGTTATACCCTAGATATATAATTGAAAGTCTGGGAGGGTTGGGGGAGACTATTCAGTGGAAAACTACTCAGGTTTTAAATCAATGTTAGCCAGATTTGGGGCCGCCTGATCCAAAGTGGAGCTGAAATACTTGCATTTAAGCGGATTAGTCCTATTGAAATCAATAGGGCTAAATCAACCCTAATCCAAATAATTCAATTTAAAACTATTGTAGAGCAAACTGTATGTGTGTCCAATATTTTTGAAGAATTCTTCCCCCGCTTTCTTCTGCTGGCACTGGAAAAATGAAGATGCAACAGACTCCATTTCCCCCCATAATCTCTCTGCCTACAAGCGTGAGAAGAATTCTGTGTCCCCTTTCCTTGCTTGCCCACCAGAGCCAAATAGCATGAAACCCCCTAGATCAGAAGATCAGCGACTGGAAGCCTAAGGGCCGAATCTGCTCTTACCCCACTTGCCAACTCAGAGGCAAGATGGCACATGAGGAAAGAGTGGTCACTGTAGCCATCCCATTTTCTGCCCAGTATACTTTGGGCCATGGGAGACTCTACATCCTGACCCACTTCTTATTATTTTATTATGTATTGTGGCTTAGGGCCCTCGTATTTACGGGACCGCCTCTCCTGGTATGCCCCGCAGAGGGCCTTAAGTTCCATGAATAACCATAGTTTAGAGGTCCCGGGCCCTAAGGAAGTCAGACTATCCTCCACCAGGGCCAGGGCCTTTTCAGTGATGGCTCCGACCTGGTGGAATGTTCTGTCCCATGAGACCAGGGCCCTTCAGGATTTAACCTCCTTCCGTCGGGCCTGTAAGACAGAGCTATTCCGCCTGGCCTTTTATTTGAATTCAGCCTGATCTTTTATTTTCCTTCCCTCCCCCCCCTCCCCTTTTACGAAGATTACCTGCTCTGAGACCCCACAGCTAATTCTCCCCTGGCCTCCTCGCTGGCCCAAGTAGGACCAATTCAGCCAGCTAGCCCTGGGGATTATCTAATACTTATTAGATGGATTTCCCCTTGATTTCTGAACTTTGAATTTTATTGTTATTCATGTTTTTATACTGTATTTTATGCTGCTTTTACAAGTAAGTGTTTTAAATTTGTTGTTAGCTGCCCTGAGCCCGGTTTTTTAACCGGGAAGGGTGGGGTATAAATTTAAAAAAAAAATTATTATTTATTTATTTATGATTGTTTGTAAGCCAGTTTGGGTGGCACAGAAACACAAGCAATCGATGTCAAAGGACACCAGACATTCGGAGTCATAGAGTTGGTTTGGCCACCCCTCATTCTACATCCTGCGGGATATAGGAGAGCTTGGACTTATTATTGGACTTAGAATTATTGGAGGTAACGGCGAGAGGAGGTAGCTGGGTTTTAAGATAAGAAGAGCTCTGTTGGATCAAGTCCATGCAGTCCACCACCATGGTCTCACAGTGGCCAAACTACAGAAAGCCAGCAAGCAGATCCTAAACATGGCAGCACCTTCTCCAGCTGTGATTCCCAGCAAATGGTATTCAAGGACATACTGCCTCCAATAGGCAGGGAGAACAATGCCCACCGATTTCAGTGTGTCTACTCTGAGTAAAACTTGGCTGGATACAACCCAATGCGCTGGGTTAAATGGCAGAACATGGGAAGCTACTGAACCAGGCAACCATGATTGGTTTGCTTGTGTTTCTCCACACTGGTACTGTGCCCCACTTTTTTTGGTAGGGACGCAGGTAGCACTGTGTTCTAAACCACTGAGCCTCTTGGGCTTGCTGATCGGAAGGTCAGCAGTTTGAATCCCCGCGACAGAGTGAGCTCCTGTTGCTCTGTTCCAGTTCCTGCCAACCTAGCAGTTCGAAAGCACACCAGTGCAAGTAGATAAATGGGTACTGCTGCAACGGGAACGTAAATGGCGTTTCCGTGCACTCTGGCTTCCGTCACAGTGACCCGTTGTGCCAGAAGCGATTTAGTCATGCTGGCTGCATGACCCAGAAAGCTGTCTGTGGACAAACACTGGCTCCCTCGGCCTGAAAGCGAGATGAGCGCCACAACCCCATAATCACCTTTGACTGGACTTAACTGTCCAGGGTTCCTTTACCTTTCCCTTACTTATAAGACCCCAAAACGGTGTACACAAGGTCCCATCCAAACCCTGACCAGACACAGACAAGCTTAGTTTCAGCTAAGGACTAGGGAACCTAGGACCCTCTCCACATGTTGCTGGATTTCCAACTCCCACCAGCCCCAGCCAGCATGGCCAATGGTCAAGGATGATAGGAACTGTCGTTCAACAACATCAGTAGGGCCAGGTGGTGGCCCAACTCTGAGCCAGGTGGTGGCCTCAGGTGCCTTCAGACCATGCACTGTTCAGGTGTCCTATCTATCTGCCCCCCAATCACTTTGTCTTGCCTGTGCTGTGCTATGCCTCTCGCCTTGACCTAGCCACTGTGATACATGCGATGGTCACCTCCAAGCTTGATTATTGTAACTCACTTTACATGGGGCTGCCCTTGAGACTGACCCAAAAACTCAGAATCCCGCGGCGATACTCCTTATGGGGTCCTCGCCGTGGGATCACATTTACCCAGTGCTATACTATCTGCACTGGCTCCTGGTGGAGTACAGGATCAGGTTTAAGGAGCTGGTTTTAACCTTTAATGCCCTATACAGCCTAGGACCATAGCTGTCAATGTTTTCCCTTTTTTAAGGAAAATTCCCTTATTCCGAATAGGATTCCTCGCAAGAAAAGGGAAAAGTTGACAGCTATGCCTAGGACCCTTGTACCTATGGGACTGCCTCTCCTGGTATGTCCCACAGAGGACCTTACAGTCTTTAAATAAAAACATCTTGGAGATCCCAAGCCACAGGGAGGTTAGGCTGGCCTCAACCAGAGCCAGGGCTTTTTCAGCCATAGCCCCGACGTGGTGGAACGCTCTGTCACAAGAGACTAGGGCCCTGCGGGACTTGACATCTTTCTGCAGGGCCTGCAAGACGGAGCTGCCATTAATTTGATTCTGAATTGATTCTAGAATGTATTTTAATTAATTGACTGTGCTATTTTTACCTGTTGTTAGCCGCTCTGAGCCTGGCTTTGGCCGGGGAGGGCAGGATACAAAATTATTATTATTATTATTATTATTATTATTATTATTATTATTATTATTAGCAGTTTTATCTACTGCAAGCTCTGCCATTGTGGTTGAGCTTCATTCCACTGAGACTGGTATCTCCAAGACCCTGAACTTCCTGCCTGCAATAATTCAGAACTGGCAAGATGATGACAAGACTCCATGGAGTTACTTTCACTAAATACCCTTCAGATCATTTGATTATTTTTTATTATTCCAAACTGCCCTATATCTAGTTTAGATCCACAGACAGGTATACAAATACTGTTTCACTGTTTCCTTGAGAACGTGCTTATCCATATTTGTTTATCACCGCAAACCTTCTGCTATGCAGCAGAGAAAATATAATTGCAAACATTTTAACAAAGATTTTTTTTAAAAAAAAAAAGCTTTCTGCTATTGGTTCTGACCTATTTCTTTCACTTTGACTGGAAGGAAGCAGTTAAAGGAACACTGTTGAAACTCCAAGCTCTATAAATAGAGTTTCCTTGGCAGCTGTCTCAATGGGCTCATTTTTAAAGACGACCTGTATACTTCTTCTTAACCGCCTCCCAAATTATCCTTGTTAGAATGTAAAATAAGAAACGCAAACACCTTACACCACACTAAGTCAAGACACTGTTGCTCCTATAACCATGAGAGATGACAGCCTTGACCTCTTACTGTGCTGGCAGCAATCAGTATATCATCCCCAAACTGTTCAAGTACAGGACATATTGTCCAATCCAGAGTTTCCCAACCTGTTAACACTTTGGGTACCACATTTTCCTGCTTCCTTAAAGTTAGAGGCACAATTCACCTGACAAACATACTGTAAGTATCCTCCTGCAAGATAGCCCAGCTAAAACTACTCTTAGCATCCCGCTCGCCCCTTCATCCAGGAATGGTGATGCTCCTGGAAGGTCTCTCCTCCTCCCAGAGGGGACGGGTTGTGAGCGGGAGCAGCTTCCCGCAGCTCCTGATTGCTTCTGCTGCCGCGGCCAAGCCTTCCAGCCGACCAATAGGGCCAGCTGGTGGGCAGGGCTAACCACATTTAAACAGCTGCGGCAGCACTCAGTTCACAGTCGGGTTCCTGCTTGCATCGGATCTCCCACCCTCCCTCCCTTTTAGGTCAGCTTCCTTTGTGTCTTGACCTTGCTAGGACTTCAGTTGGTTGTCTTGGTTGCCCAAGGGGCCTGGTAGGACTTTTTTATCCGTTTGGCAAATTGGCACCAGCCTCTTGGTTTTTCCGCCTACCTCGTAGCAATTCGTCACAACTTTCTGGTATTGGTGGTTAGGCATTGGAATATGTGTGCTGTGTTGGAGGGTTGGGTATGGGCCATCATCTACCCCTCCTCTTTTGGGTATTCCGTTAAAGGAATCCAGCAGTTGTGGATCCTGCCCAATGCCCTGCTGGTGGCTAGGGCCATGGCACGACCCCCAGTGACGTCATGGGGGAGCTTCCAGTTGTATTTGCATCAACAAGCTCCTCCCATTGGTTGTTAACCCTGATATGACTCCCTGCTGAGCAGGGTGGAGTCATGTATTCGTGTTTCATCCAGTGCCTAAGCCAATACTACTCACATGCTGTAACCAATAATAGTTGTGGCCTAATTTTGCACATTAACCTAAAATAATGTGTCATGGTGTCTTATTTATAATCCTATGCAGGTGGCGGGTCCTCAACTCCCAGTGCATATGAACTCTCCTATGAACAGCACTGAAGAATCCTGGTGCATTGGTGAACCTGTGGCCCTACGGGTGCAGGGGGACTACAATTCCCATCAGCCATGGCCAACAAGGCCAACGGTTAGGCATTACAGGGCCTGGAATCCAAAAATTCCTCTATTAAGGCCACAGGTTCCCCAGCCCCACACTTCAGTCTTCTGGGTTTAATGCAGGGAAGTGGTAGCAGAGGTGGATTTAGCCCAGCTTCTGGAAGGAGGTGGAAGGACTCTAGGATGCTGCAAGAGCCTCACATCTCCTTCCCAAAGCCTTGCACCTCCCTTACCCAGCTTTGGGAAGGCACAGTGAGGGCTGGAGGTGGTGTCAAATGTTGGCTTTGCACAGGGTGCCATATTACCAAGGTCCACCCCTGTTGGTGGAAAGGGAAAATAGAAGTTTGGCTAGGAATACTTGGGGACCCCTGTGCATGGAATGTTCTTGCTCCCAAAGGCATAGAACATTCAATGGACCCAGCTTGGTGGCTTGATCTTAAGAGACATGCTTCCACCCTTCTCAGTTTGAGAAGTACTACATGCCTAGAAGTACTACATGCCTACATGTTCTCGAAGCTACCAGCATGAGTCTAACCAAACTGCGGGAGGCAGTGGAAGACAGGAGGGCCTGGCGTGCTCTGGTCCATGAGGTCACGAAGAGTCGGACACGACTAAACGACTAAACAACAACAAAACACATGCCTAGAAGGCACATTTTATCATATGTGGTGGGATTGTAAAAAGGCAAAAGCTTATTGGGAAATGATATATAATGAGTTGAAGAAAATGTTGAAAATAACTTTTGCAAAAAAACAAAAACCCAGGAGCCTTTCTACTAGGTATCTTAGGCCAAGATATACCGAAAGAGAAGAGGACTCTATTTATGTATGCAACTACAGCTGTGAGAATGTTGATTGCACAAAATTGGAAGACTGGAGAAACACCAACTAAAGAACAATGGCAAGAGAAGTTGATGAACTATGCAGAACTGGCAAAAATGACAGACTATGAGAAAAAGACAACAGTGAGTTTGAAAAAGAATGGGAACCATTTCTATTATATTTGCAGAAACAAAGAAAGTCTATAGACTTGATGGCAGGATTTAAATAAACACTCACATCATTAGTATTAGAAAATGTGTAGAAGATAGAGAAATAATATGGTGTACTTATTTTCATCTTTATGCTTTTAGGTTAGATGTTATTGTATAAATACGTTATTAGCACTTTTTCTTTTAGGAGGTAGCAAGGTGGGTGAAAGGAGAAACAAACCAGAAGCGGAAGTTGGGGGAAGCCTAGGAGGGGAGGGAGAAGGAATGAATACCGTAGATTCCGGCGTATTACGCAACTGGGCGTACTAGACGGGGGTTGTCTTATAAGCCCAGTCTTATACGCTGGGCAGCAGCAGTGGGTGGGCTCCGTGCCGGGAGAAAGCCATACCTGGCGTATAAGACGACCCCCAACTTTTTAACCTCTTTTCCGGGGTTAAAAAGTCGTCTTATATGCCGGAATCTACAGTAGTAAATGTTATGGATATGAGATGTACGTAATGAATGAATAAGAAAACTGAATAAAATTTTTAAAAGAGAGCGAGAGAAGTACTATATGCCTCAAACGTTCTGCTTCCCAACTGCAAGGCCCTCTTTCAGTCTTCCCCACCCTAGTGCCCTCTAGATGTGTTAAGCTACAACTCCTTGGTTATTGGCTATGCTTCCTAGGGCTGATGGGATCTGGAGTCAAAAACAGCCGGAGGGCACAAGGCTTTGGAAGTTTGCCCAACCTGAATGCCAAGGGTGGTTCTTTTTCACGCAGCTTGAAATATTTCCTGTTGCTATTTGGAGCAGAGAGTTTAAGAAACCAGAATGCACAGTTCAAGAATACACACAACAAGGTGCAGCCCTTGGATTCAACTCCTCTTCCTTGAGCAGAAAGAATGGGGAAGTAGCCAAAGAAAACAGAGAACAGGGAAGCTAAAATGCAAATATTTCTATGCCCACAATCACAAATTCACTGTCTTGTCCACAAAGGTGTGTTTGTGCCCGAATGAACTGCAGATTAATTGGTTGTTTAAATGTGTGAATCCAACCCCACTAGACAACAATTTCTTATCAGCTCAACCAACAATAATTTCCTAAAGAATTCAACAACAAAGCATTAAGTATTGGCCCAATTAGGACAATCAATAAACCAGCCAAGATATTTACAAGCATTTGGGCATGCACACAGCCTGTTAGTCCTCCTGTCACACAAGCTAAAAACAAACCAATATGTCTTTCATTAGCCATTGTTTCCCACTCTATCCAAACAAGAAAAAATGCTGCCACTGACACCAACCTCTGAGCAAGTCGTGCTATTAAGCCAGCTTCAAGCCATGGGTCACCATCCTGGCTTGTTCTTAAGATGGAAACAATCTTTTCCCAGCTTGAAATGGTGCTTAAGTTGGGCTGCCATACATCCGAATTTTCCCACTGTTGTAGCGCGTTGCAGCGCCAAAGAGGTGGAACAAGCTGACTGGAGGTGTATCCAATTGGGTTTTACAGAGAGAGAAAAGACATAAAGCCTACCATTTTAGACTGGCTTTTAAAAAGCATTTATTTTCCAGAAACAACTTAAAACTAGTTCGCTTTTTTTTACACATTCATATGTTTTTATACTATCTTTTGCAGAATATTGCTCTTTTTTCTTTTTTTGCCCACCTTCAATTTTAATTCTAGGGCTTATGTTCACAAGCTGGGAATCTACAGTTCAGCATGCCAAAAGGGCCTTAGGGCTTGTATTTTTCAAACAATGCCCCTTGTTGCTTTTGAAACCGATGAGACTTTGAAAATAAGATTGCAAAGATATAGCATAAGATTTACAAAACCTAACGGGTATGGGTAAACCATTAGGGGTACCTAAAGTATTTGTTTGAGTCTCAGTGACAACATTTTTTAAATGTTTTAAACTGACTGTGTCATTTTGCATTTTTATATTGTTTGTGTAAGAGGTGTAGAATTAAATAAATTTTTAAAAATTAAAATGTGATTAAAAAAAATTAAAGTTTGCCACTGTTGGCATGAGAAAGATAGGCTCCCTCATTTTCTGTTCCTTCAAGAGAAGAGAGCTATGCTAAAAGTTGAGTCTCCAAAATTTCATTTAATATTTCAGGATTAGCGGCAGAGGGAAAGACAAAGAGAACTGACAGAAACAGAGAGAGACAAGAACGAAGGTGATTTCTACATAAAATGATGAAGGTGGCAGAAAAAGGGAAGAATTAAAATAACCTGATAACTATTCTAAAATTAATATTAATGATTATCATTGTTTTGTTTCAGTCCATATATTACCAGCGTATTGGTTGTTCGTTCATTTCTGGGCCAATTCAGAAAGGAATTGTGTTTAAAGCCCTAAACAGCTTAGGCCCAAAATTATCAGGGAGACCTTCTTGAGGGCTAAAATTCAGCAAAGGGGACTCTCTTAGTTGTTCCTTCACCCTCAGAAGCTCAGGAATGATGATGGTGGCCTAACAGAGGGCATTATCTGGGGCAGCCCCTAAGCTATGGGATCCCTCTCCCTCGATTTACAGCATGTAGGCAAACTAAGGCCCGGGGGCCGGATCCAGCCCAATCACCTTCTAAATCTGGCCCATGGACGGTCCGGGAATCAGCATGTTTTTACATGAGTAGAATGTGTCCTTTTATTTAAAATGCATCTCTGGGTTATTTGTGGTGCCTGCCTGGTATTTTTACACATCTGGGTTATTTGTGGGGCATAGGAATTCATTCTCCTCCCCCCCAAAAAAATATATAGTTCAGCACCCCACAAGGTCTGAGGGACAGAGGACCGGCCCCCTGCTGAGAAGGTTTGCTGACCCGGGTTTACAGCTTTGGTTATACTCTGAAGATACAACTCTTCACCCTTGCATTTGACGCTTGAGATATACCGTGAGATACAATCAATCATTTTATTTGTATGTTGCCTTTCCAAAGTTAAAATTATGCTCAAGGTGGTTTACAATGTATATAAAAAAACATAACTACAAACATAAAAGCAGTTGTAAATAATAAACAAAACTTCAAAAATTACACAACCAAACTGAACAACTTCCACACGAATCCAAAACAAAGATACAAAAAATGTGTATCAACAGCAACTGTACCCCACGCCAACAAAAACCCCCCAACAACGCCCCAACCCAAGGTGAATAAATAAGCTGTTAGCATGCATGTTTGCATGCATATTTGAAAGCACCTCAAAATGTGCATTACATGCAAACAACATGGTGCTTAACAGACGGGGTCCTTATTCAGAGGTGCAATTACGTCCATAGTTTGCCATCCTAAGTAATGCATGCATACAAGATGCAAATCTCCTACACAGGATCAGGGCAACTGAATGCAGATGTTGCTGAACATCCCAGAACTCCCACCAGCCCCAGTAAGGATGGCCAGCGGACAGGCATAATGGGGACAACATCTGGCAGAGTCAGTGTTTCCCCACAACGGAGAACTGCTTTGAGCAACTTTTCAGAAAATATCATAAGCTGATGGTGGTATACTTAAGATACCTTGTGTGAACTGTTCCTGATGCTGTATTTTACATTGTTGTGACCTGCAACCTCATGGTGAAGGCAGGTATTAGATTTATTATTATTATTATTATTATTATTATTATTATTATTATTATTATTATTATTATATCGTAGGCCCCAATTCACAAAGGGCACCTACAAGGCCCACAGGCAGTAATGCAGAATTCGCCCAACACCCCAGAATAATATTTCTGTGAAGTATAAGTAATGGCGGGCAAGTTGTCTTCCTGTCTGCTTGCTCACCATCATAGGGTTTTTTCAGAGAACAGGGGTGCCAACATGAATAAAATGGGGGGGGGGGAGGTAAGCCTCGTCCCACATAATCAATCACAATGTGTGGCACTTGCGCACAACATTTGAATGGCAATGCCCATCAACTTTTTGGCGGGCGGCCCCCTCAAATGTTTTACTGGGGGAGCCAAAGGGACCTTGGCCCCTAGGAGTTGGTTCCCATGTCACCAAACAACCACCAATAATTTTTGAGACCCCCCATGGCCCTCGTTTGAAAAACCATGGCTCGAACCTACTTCTCAGGTTTCAAACCTTCTTCTGAAAGCAGCTCACGGGCACTGAAAACTCCCTTCTGTGTTGGACATTACAGAAAGGAGTTGTCTAACTTCCAAGGCCCCATGAACAAATTGCTGCTCAGGTGCAGCTCATCTGATGCAGCTGTGCGGAAATCCTGGAGACCGGGCCTTTTCGGATCCCTAAAACCAAACAGGCCCTCTGCTATTGGCGCTATTTAATTGCCGCATATCCCCAAATCAGCCGCAAAACCTGAACCTTAGTGTCTTTTTAAGGCTCAAGAGCTTACACAGAGACCAACTTTGTGAAGCTGGGTAATGGGAATAAGATTTGTAAGAAGAGTACTTGAAGATGTTGAAAAGCGCCACACTTGTCATGTATTTTTTTTCTTTTAAGTGGTATCTAAGGACATCATAAAACCATTGGTGTGAGGGCAGAGGGGCAGCTACAGAGATACAGGGCTTCAACTAATGCAATTAATTTATTATTATATTATTATTACGGGGGGAGCATGCAGCAGTACAGAGGGGGTTTTCTATCAGAAACTACCTTTTTTACAGCAAGGCTGCTGTTTCTGACAGAACCCCCCTCCCATCCTGTGCTGCATGCTCCCCCAAAATAATAATAATAATAATAATAATAATAATAATAATAATAATAATAGCTTTCAGAGAGGGGGCGGGCAAGGATGGGGGAAGGGAAGCAGCGGTGCATCTCCGACCAGGTGGGATGCTTCCACTGCCAACCCTTCCTGGCATGGCATGAGAAGGGGCAGCGGCGGCGTTGACCCTTTTTTTCGGGCACATGACGACCCACTCCCTTCCGCTTGCAAAAAGCGCCCATTCCTGTGCCCAGCCCATGGCGAGCATTTGGAACATTTTGCAAAAGTGGGCTCCTTCCCTCGCCCCTCTCCACCTGAAGGATGCCTTCCCACCCCCACCCCGCTTCCTAGCCCAGTTGGGGCTTCGCCTCCTCCAGGTGAGCGCCAAGGAAAAGAAATGGAGGTGGGTGCAAGGAAGGCGGCGCATCAGGAAGCAGGAGCGGCCGCCCCTGGCTTTGCAAAAGGGAAAGGCAGGAGGACTGCAGCCCTTACCTTCCACAGCCATTCTCTCAGAGCTTGCTTAGGGCATGCATAGTTCGCCTGCCAAGGGATGCTGCTTCTCCTCCTCCTCCTCCTCCCCTCTTCCCCACCCCTTCTTCCTCCCTTTCTCTTTTCTTCCCCCTCCACTGTTTTCTCTTTTTTCCTCGTCTGCAACCAAAAGAACAACCTGCAGCAAGAAAGGGTTAGCCCCGTTCCCGGTGCAGGCTGGGAAATGTAGTCTTTTGCCCGCAGCTCGGGCGAGGCCACAAGACCCTCCATCCGCTCGCTGCAAGGGCGGCTTTGCTGCGCGTGCAATGCCCAGGGCGCGCGAAGCGAGGCGGGAGCGCCGGGTTTGGAAAGGTCCCGGGACAGCAGCTTATGCCTCCGGGGCTCTGAAAGCTTTTGGGGGGCAGAAAACTACAAATCCCGGCACGCCGCGCTGCGAGGTTTTTCAGGGCGACCTGGCGTGGGGCTGTTTGATTGAGGACTTCCTCGTCAAATTGGAGGAGGAGACAGGTAGAGAGGAGGCAAAGCGTGTCGGGCGCAGGAGGGGAAAGGCGGCTAACTAGGGCAAGAAATCTTGCCAGGCTGGAGGAGCATCTGTCGCTTCTGTGTGGCTTCACTGCAGCTGCTAGAATGCAAAACGATTCCCAAAAAACCCAACCCAAAAAACCCCAACACAGACGCAGGGCTCTGTTTCAGCAAATATCATTGGGAGAGGGAATTGTTATTGTTAACAACAATGTCTCCTGGTGTATGGAGACAGACAGACAGGTCGTTTATCCACAGCCGGAGGAGGAAGGAGCGCAGAGAGCCGAAACGCTATGGTGCACCTGTACCTGCAAAACCGGACACCTTCACCTGCCCACCTGCAATAAAACATGTCTCTGTTATCTACAGCCCCAGCAGGCACTGTAACTCTCCAACAGTTTGACTTCACCTTCCATTGTCTCCCAAGACAGATGGATGCCAATAATAATAAGAATAGTACAGTGGTACCTCGGGTTACATACGCTTCAGGTTACGGAGGCTTCAGGTTACAGACTCCGCTAACCCAGAAATAGTACCTCGGGTTAAGAACTTTGCTTCAGGATGAGAACAGAAATCGTGCTCCAGCGGCGCGGCAGCAGTGGGAGGCCCCATTAGCTAAAGTGGTGCTTCAGGTTAAGAACAGATTCAGGTTAAGAACGGACCTCCGGAACAAATTAAGTACTTAACCCAAGGTACCACTGTACAGACTCCGCTAACCCAGAAATAGTACCTCAGGTTAAGAACTTTGCTTCAGGATGAGAACAGAAATCGTGTAGTGGCGGCGCGGCGGCAGCTGGAGGCCCCATTAGCTAAAGTGGTGCTTCAGGTTAAGTACAGTTTCAGGTTAAGAATGGACCTCCAGAACGAATTAAGTTCTTAACCCGAGGTACCACTGTAATAATAATAATATAGTATAGTAATAATAATAATAATAATAATTTGTATACCGCCCTACACCTACAAGTCTCAGGGCAGTTCACAACATAAAAACCCAGTATAAAAGCACAAAATATATTTAAAAAATGAAATAATATTAAACATATGTGTTGTTTTACTCTAGCCTTCTACTAAATTAAATGAATCCCCTTTGTTGCCTCTCAAAAATCAAGCTATGTAGAATGTTGTGTTCTTTGCAACAGAGGCTTTTAATTTATTGTGCAGCACTAAATGAGTGAATGGATAACGTGTTGAGTCAAAACAGCCTTCCCCTTTCACACGCACCCACCCACGTCTCAAAGTAGCCCTGCAGAATTCTAACCAGGAAAATGTAGAAATCTTCTAGTGTGTATTTTATAAGACCGTCAGAATTATTTGTTTTTATTTATTTGCTTTTTACCCTGCTTTTCGCTAGACGTCTGAAAATGGCTTGCACAGGGTGGGAAAAGAAAAAACGTCAACACTTGTGTGGCTGCTTTTCTCCATCTGCAAGCCAAATGTTCCAGTTTTAATAATACATGCTTAATTTCTGGCTACTGCTCTTTAAATATAAAAATCTGCCATGGACTTGCAGACCTGCCAAAGCCGTGTCAGGAGGTGGAAGCGGCTCAGAACAAGAGAGACATGTCGCAAGGAAGGCTTAGCTGTGCAAAGTCTGGCCCACAAACATAGCGGTGGCTGGTGCTGACAGACTGGGAGGGCAGAAAGCAGGGAGGCCAGCAGTAGATGGCGCCAGAGGCAAAGAGAGGAAGAGCCAACTACTTCAGGCTTTGTTCCCATCCTACGCCTCCCTGCTGGGTTCTACAAGGGCAACTCTGAGACCAGAGCCGGCCCAGTCATTAGGCAGTGTGAGATCACTGCCTCAGGCAGCAGACCCCCCCCCCCAATAATGGCATTCCAAAGAGTATGCTGCCTCTGCCAGTGGCTCTGACTTTGGGCAAGATCACATCCATTCGGGATGAGATGTTACCCCAAATCAGCATAGTCTTGCCAGAATTCAGTGTTGATGGAGAAGGAGGAAATTGACAGGCACTGCCCCACCCTGGACTGGTTTCAAGTAGGAAGGCAGGCAGGTGGGGCTGACTGAGGGCAGACTGGGGTTGGGGAATGAGCTCCTCATTCACCCTGACTGACCCTCCTCCACTGCCGCAGGCCTTTCTGTTGTCCAGTTGTGCCACAAACTCCCATTGTCTGTGCCACTAAAGGCTAAGATTAGCCAGCCATGCTTAAAAGCAGTCTTCATCCTCCATCTGTTTGGGCTACAACTCCCACAATCCCTGACCACCAGCCATGCTAGGGTTCTTGTCTTAGGGGTGCAGGTTTTGTCTCTCTGGGGTCTGATGTGGGGTAAATACTGCCTGGCAGTAGTGTCTTTTACTGGCCTCTAAAGTAAAAACGACATGGGTGGTGCTGTGGGTTAAACCACAGAGCCTAGGACTTGCCAATCAGAAGATTGGCAGTTCGAATCCCCACGACGGGGTGAGCTCCCATTGCTCGGTCCCTGCTCCTGCCAACCTAGCAGTTCGAAAGCACCTCAAAGTGCAAGTAGATAAATAGGTACCGCTCCAGCGGGAAGGTAAACGGCGTTTCCGTGCGCTGCTCTGGTTCGCCAGAAGCGCCTTAGTTATGTTGGCCACATGACCTGGAAGATGTACGCCGGCTCCCTCGGCCAATAAAGCGAGATGAGCGCCACAACCCCAGAGTCAGCCACGACTGGACCTAACCTGGATGGTTAAGTCCAGTCAAATTCGACTGTGAGGTGCAGCGCTCATCTCTGTTTTCAGGCCAAGGCAACCAGCGGTTGTCCACAAACAACTTTCCGGGTTATGTGGCTAACATGACCAAACCTGCTTTTGGTGCACAGAGGGATGAGTGCCAGAGTGCACGGAAGCACACAGTATCTGTTTATCTACTTGTGCTGAAATGCTTTCGAACTGCTAGGCTGGCCTCTACAAATGCTCTGCTCCTATACTTGTAAATAGAGCAAATATTCCAGTCCCCAGATCTCCAATGCCCTCTCACCCAAAGGAAACTAAATCCTGGCCTCACTGTTCTTGGAACCTCTTGTCCCTCAGGGAAATGGGGAACGCACAACAATACCATCGTGCCAAAGTGCTTCTGAGAAACAATGCAGAAATCTGATATAAAAACCATGCCTTTGTTTGCATATATCCTGGAAAGGACAGAGAAAAGGTGCAATCCACCTTTTCTTTCCCGCGGCTTCCTACTGGCTTCATTTCTGCAATTATGATCTCATCACCCGCTGCTTGGAAGTAAACAGGGTTGTTGAACTTGCTTACTGCCCTTTGTAATGCAGATGCTTCTGATAGATTGCAAATCCCCTAGGGCAGGAAACAAGTTTTTTCCATGTGCTCTTTAAACCACTAGGTGCACCTGCAATCTATTAGCAATATTAATTGCAGTGGGCCGGAGATGTTCCCATTCTACAATCTCATCAAAACATTGAAATAATAAAAACCTTGGGCACTTGTTCAAGCACAGATCATGTACATTCCATTGCAAACAAACGGGCAGAAATCTTGGGGATGATTTCTTCTATGCTGCTTTCTTTACCCACATACAAACTGAATTTAGCAGAAGGGAAACGTCGCTAAGTATTGCTGCTGTCATAACACCTAAAGGGAATTGGTTTAATGGCACTGGTCACCATGTTGCAATCGTGCCCCGAAAGAAGCCAAAGGCATCGTTCAATTCAGCTGACCTAACTTTGTTGCATCACTTCTGAGATGATGAAGAAGAAGAGTTTGGATTTGATATCCCGCTTTATCACTACCCTAAGGAGTCTCAATGCCAACAAAGGTCCATATAGTAAAAGCTATGGTTTTCCCAGTAGTGATGTATGGAACTGAAAGCTGGACTATAAGGAAGGCTGATCGTCGAAGAATTGATGCTTTTGAATTATGGTGCTGGAGGAGACTCTTGAGAGTCCCATGGACTGCAAGAAGATCAAACCTCTCCATTCTGAAGGAAATCAGCCCTGAGTGCTCACTGGAAGGACAGATCCTGAAGCTGAGGCTCCAATACTTTGGCCACCTCATGAGAAGAGAAGACTCCCTGGAAAAGACCCTGATGTTGGGCACAAGGAGAAGGGGACGACAGAAGACGAGATGGTTGGATAGTGTTCGTGAAGCTACCAGCATGAGTTTGACCAAACTATGTGAGGCAGTGGAAGACAGAAGTGCCTGGCGTGCTCTGGTCCATGGGGTCACGAAGAGTCGGACACGACTAAACGACTAAACAACAACAACAAGGAGTCTCAAAGTGGCTAACATTCTCCTTTCCCTTCCTCCCCCACAACAAACACTCTGTGAGGTGAGTGAGGCTAAGAGACTTCAGAGTAGTGTGACTAGCCCAAGGTGACTAGCAGCTGCATATGGAGGAGCGGAGAAGCAAACCCGGTTCACCAGATTACGAGTCTACCACTCTTAAACCACTATACCACACCGGCTCTGGCAAGAGCACACAGCCCTTTCCAACTCCCCACCATGCACCAGCAGTGAGGTTTCTTTCCATGGCATCACAGCAGCTTAACTAAGGAGACATCAATTCCTGCCGTACAGCATATTTCCACCAGACACTTGTTGCTACAGCATCTTTCTTATTCACCTTGCTTTCCAAAGGAACATTTGCTTCCTTTGCAGGCAAGATTGGAGTTAACACAAAATATACCTAAAACTCCTTCCCCCAATTGTGTCAGTTGTTTTACTTGCTTTCATTTGGAAGTCTTCTTTGAAAGTTATGCTCTGTTTATACCCTGTAATTCTGTTTTTATTCATGTGTGGCTGTTTAAAAACCAGCTAAATAAAGTGAATTAATTCTGCTTAACATTTGCATTCCGGTGGCTTTCTAGAGCATCTGTTACCCTACTGTCTCGAAAATTCCTGGGATCCCCAAAGCTATTATACATTTTCCCCATCAGGGCTCAACCACTGTATTTAAGATTTGGTAATTAGTCTCCAGCGTCATATGTGTTCAAAACTTCGCAGTTCATTTCCCAGCGTGTGCAACGCAGAGAGAAGATTGGACATTCCCTGATACAATTGAAATTTTGCATCTAATTCACGCTTCCTCCAACAGGCAGAGCGATACATATGCTGTCCCACATTTAGCTTAGTTTTCCGGGCATGCAGATCTAAAAATTGCATTGGGAATACGCAGTTGCAACTCTCATAATGAGAACTGAACTTTCGGAGTAGAAATAATTTTAATTATATTTGCCCTTTCCTCCAGAGGATCATATTGTCCTGTTTTGTTGTTTTTCTTTTTCTAAAAAACAAATCCCATTTATTTTATACCATGCAGTTGGAAGAAAAGTTTGCTAGCTTACTAAACCCAGCAATATTTTTCTTTAAACACCCAATAACCTACATAGAACCACCCCAATTCTGCAGAAGAACGTGACAACCCACAGCTATCTTTTGTGATGTTTGGTTTAGTGTTGTGCCTTCTGCATTTATTTTCATTAATTCTTCATCCATTAATGGGGGCGGGAAGCTTGTATTCCAAAATTCAAGCCAGTAGGGTGTATTAGTTAGGGGGCTGGACTAAGACCTGGGAGAACAGTGGGGTCAGATCCCTGCACAGCCATAAAGGTCACTGGGAAAGAAGAAGGGCTGACCATTTTGCGAAACCAAGAAGCATGGGTAGGCAAACTAAGGCCTGGGGACTGGATCCGGCCCAATCGCCTTCTAAATCCGGCCCGGGAATCAGCTTGTTTTGACATGAGTAGAATGTCCTTTTATTTAAATTGAATCTCTGGGATATTTGTGCGGCCTGACTGGTGTTTTTAGATGAGTAGAATGTGTGCTTTTATTTAAAATGCATCACTGGGTTATTTGGGGGCATAGGAATTCATTCATTCCCCCAAAAAATATATAGTCTAGCCCCCCCCCGCCAAGGTCTGAGGGACAGTGGACCGGCCCCCTGCTGAAAACGTTTGCTGACCCCCGTTTGTAAAAGAAAGCACCATGACCCCAACTATAGGTGATTGTGAGCGTAAAAGAGTTCATATGTTCATGCTTTAATAAAATCAGAATAACCATATTAAAGCTCACCCAGAAGTCGCTGTTTCAGGTACGGAGCTCATCATCGTTGATCCTCCTAATGTGGGTTCTGAGCTCTTCCTTGCCCAGAGCCCTTAATTAATCAGGCTCTTGAAGCACCTGAGGACAAATTACATTCTGACCGAACAGAAGATCTGTTCAAGGACATAAAAGGCCCATTCACTGAAGCAATTTCCCCCTATAACAGTTAATGGGGAGGTGGAAAGGAAAGGATCTTGAAATATAAATGGATTGTCATTTTACCTTAATTAAGAAAAAATGAAAAATAATTGTGTATTCTATTTCTACTCAGGTCACCTTGTCGGGAGTTTAATGTACAATTAAAGGGAGGTCAGTCGATTTTAAGAATACTGATTTCATGGTCCCAAAGTTAAGCCATCTGCAATTGTGAGGGCCTGATATAATTTCAGCAAGCCTTTTTAATTCTCTCTTTGTTCATTTTTCTATGACTTTCCCTCTCTGGTTTGCATCTTTAAACTGCCGCTCTTTCCCCCCTCTCCTGTGCCATTTTTTTAGTTATTTATCCTTTCCCTTTTTTTAATCTACTTTTCCTCCTACACCAGGACAGCTTGTTCCTATAATATTTCATTACCTGGATAGTGTTCAGAAAATGAGCGCAGCACATCATTGGACAAAAAAGCACTCAAATACCTCAAAGTTAGGAGCTCTTCCTAACTTGGGGTTGTGTGTGTTGACGATAGAACACACAGTTTGCATGCAAATAATCCCAGATTCAGTCTGCAGCGGGACTGGAAAAGACCTTGGCAGAAACCCTGATTAACTGTGGCTAGTCTGTAGTCAGGATGTGCAGAGCAGCCAATCAGCATGCCTATCACCTGATTCTACAGCAAGGATGAGCAACCTGTAGCCTTGAACTTAACTTTTTTTGTACGTTGGCCTCATTTCCAAAACTCTCTGCAAGTAGTCAGTTCAGACTGCTACTCAAACCCACCTGTCCTTCTCCCAGCAGCCTCCATGGTGGGGTGGAAGAAGGAGGGTGGCGGGGGGGGGGAGAGAGAGAGAGAGAGAGAGAAGGAGCCACAGAAAGAGAGATAAAGAGAGAGAAGGGGCAGCTCTGCACGCTACCTACTGCAGCTTCAGCTCCAGTAGGTTGCGTTGGTTGGCTTCTCTGTCTCTGGAGACAATGGAAAGGTGAGCCTTTGGGAATGAAGGCTAGACTAGTGACTGGGAATGGCTGCCAAGACCAGATAACACTGGTCCTGAAAGACCTACATTGGCTCCCTGTACGTTTCCAAGCACAATTCAAAGTGTTGGTGCTGACCTTTAAAGCTCTAAACGGCCTTGGCCCAATATACCTGGAGGAGCCTCTTCAAACCCATCGTTCAGCCCGGACACTGAGGTCCAGCTCTAAGGGTCTTCTGGTGGTTCCCTCACTGCGAGAAGTGAGGTTACAGGGAACCAGACAGAGGGCCTTCTCAGTAGTGGCACCCACCTTGTGGAATGCCCTCCCATCAGATGTCAAAGAAATAAACCACTATCTGACTTTTAGAAGACATTTGAAGGCAGCCCAGTTTAGGGAAGTTTTTAATGTTTGATTTTTATTGTGTTTTTAATATTCTGTGGCCCAGCCAGATGGGCAGGGTATAAATAATAAATTATTGTTGTTGTTATTGTTTAGCCCCCAATATATCACTACATCCACACTATGCATTTAAAGCAGCATCGTACCACTTTAAACAGTCATAGCTTCCCGTAAAAGAACAATGGGAGTTCTTAGTTCCTTTCATTTTCTGCAGTCCTCCTTTGCTGTGATATGGGTCTGTGGGCTTCTCATAAGTGTCTAGTTGGTAAGAATGCTAGACTGAATAGTCCTGATCCATCAGGGTTCGTCATATGTAAAACCACAATTCATAATTTGAATGTTTGTAAGGAGAAGTGGTATCTGATCCCCTTTTCTTCCCTGCCCCCACCCCCCCAAAAAACCTGTGCAAATTGTCTTCAAATAAATAAAAAGAACAGAGGACATGATCCAGCCAAAGTGAGTTCATTTATTTCAATGGGAGATAAGTATTTATTTCATTAACTGTTACACTGAAATCAATGAGAATTGACAGCGGCTTGCATTTGATTGGATCCTGAAACTGAAGTCTGGAAAACGGCCAGTTGCATTAAATTATATTTTGCTTCCCTCTTCCTAGAGTTGCCATATTTCAAAAAGTGAGCATCTGGACACAAAAGTTGTTGAGCTTTTTCTGCCCAAAGTTTTGCAGAATCTCTCTCTAGAAGTTGTTAAGCTATTTTTAAGGAAATTCGTCAAAATGAACACTTCCGACATGGGTTGCCATACGTCCAGATTTTCTCGGACATTTCAGCAAATTCTGCCCGGACACTGTTTGTGATGGCCAAATCCTGGTTACGCCTGGGAAATTCCAGGTGTATGGCAACCCTGTCTCTTCCTAGAACATGGAGCTCAGCTGAAACCTGAAGCTTCTTCCAGTTCCCCCATCCCCTGAACATTTTTCTTTTTCTTTCTTTCTTTTTTATAGCAATGCTGAAAAATGCTTCCCCCCGTGGGGTAATTCTTCAACATGCCTTCAAAATCCTTTACACTTGCATTCACTGTGCATTGCAGTAGGACCACTGCGTAGCCCAGGCATAGGCAAACTCCAGATGTTTTGGGACTACAATTCCCATCATCCCTGACCACTGGCGCTGTTAGCTAGGGATGATGGGAGTTGTAGTCCCAAAACATCTGGAGGGCCGAGTTTGCCTATGCCTGGCGTAGCCAAATCTGATTGCCTACATGGCCATATGACTATGTACAAAGTGATCTCGTTCCCTGCAGGTTTCCCAGTGGGTGAGGCCACCCATGTAACTAATCCAGGAAGGAATAAGAAGAAGCAAGCAGGGAAATCAATGGTGCTGAATATAGGTTTTTAAAAATAATAATAATTAAAAAGTTACAGATAGGTAGCCGTGTTGGTCTGCCATAGTCAAAATAAAAAAATTCCTTCCAGTAGCACCTTAAAGACCAACTAAGTTAGTTCTTGGTATGAGCTTTCGTGTGCATGCAGTGTATCTGAAGAAGTGTGCATGCACACGAAAGCTCATACCAAGAACTAACTTAGTTGGTCTTTAAGGTGCTACTGGAAGGAATTTTAATAATTAAAAAACCCCTGAATATTCACACAATATTGGTGGATTTCAAGATGGGAGAATCTACCTGGCTGTGGTTTGTATCCCAAAATCCAAAGGAAGGAATATTTACTGCAGCTCTCGTTTTCTGCTTTGAAAAAGACAGCTTTAAGTATCCTGTACAGCTCTCAGTATACTGGGAAATACTTGCTTCCTGAAGGAAAAGGCAAAAGAAAAAAAAAAGTTAATGTACTGCCCTTGTCAGAACTGGACCCATGTGCACAGTGATAGAATTTCCATCTGCCAGACCCCACAGGCTACAAGAGACAAGATGTTGCTTCCAGAGGAGGCGGGAGCTTCTGCGAAAGAACATTATGGAAATAGTTGGCAGGCTGTGTGTAAGCCAGAGAGAATGACATTCCTAATGGAATTGGGGGGAAATTAGCACACAGCACCAGTCTGGATTTGGTTGGTTGCGCTACGCAAGGCAAAGAGGCTCTGCAAAGGACTCTGTGCTCATTTTGATTTCTGTTTAACCAGTTCTCAGAGGGCGATTGCAAAGTTCAGGGTATACTTTCCGGACCAGTGGTTCTCAAACCTTTCCCCTGGCTTGAAAATGGTTGGGGGTCTTTGAGGACCACTTACTTTCAAACCCCCCCCCCCTTGTGAGCCATTAGCATCGTGATCAAAACCAACATCATATTATGGAAATCGCAAGCCCTAGGCCAGATCTTTAGAACGGCCACTTTAACTAATAAATGCTCACGGGGAAATTAGTGCACTGCACTGGTGGAATACAGGCGACTCTCAACTTAGGCAAGGGTCATGATCCAGGCATGAGGCCAAAATTGAATTTAGTCAAAACACATTGGGTTCAATGGTGTGTGAGATTTCCTGGATGCTAACAACTTTTTTTACCCCATTTATATTATTTATTATTATTATTATTATTATTATTATTATTATTATTATTATTGCCAAGTGTGTAAAGCTGGGTGCAAGTTAAATGTGAGCAAGATCCTTAGGCTACAGCTTGTTGGCCTGTTTGATAAATCCGGTCCAATCCTGCCTCTGATCTCCAGTATCCAAAAGTGGGGTAGAGGTAGGCTACTCTTCAACAGAGAAAGATGGAAAAGCCCAATGGGCTTTTCCAGGCTAGAGAATAAATTATCAAATTTCTATTCAGAATAGGGTGGGGAAGAAATCAAGCTGCCCAAAAAGTCTTATACTATTCAGGCAAGTGTCTTGTGACATTGGATTTCAGTGGTGTAATCAGTTTCTGCAGCACCAGTAGTTGGTGCATAAACTTGGATTACCGTGATGTTAAAAGGTCTGCCTTGGATTCGTATCGAATGATAGAATGATCTCGATACGAATCCAAGGCAGAACTCCCGGAAGTTCAAGCTGGATTTCGAAGGAGTAGAGGAACCAGAGACCAAATTGAAAACATGCGCTGGATTATGGAGAAAGCTGGAGAGTTCCAGAAAATCATCTACTTCTGCTTCATTGACTATGCAAAAGCCTTTGACTGTGTTGACCACAGCAAACTATGGCAAGTTCTTAAAGAAATGGGAGTGCCTGATCACCTCATTTGTCTCCTGAGAAATCTCTATGTGGGACAAGAAGCTACAGTTAGAACTGGATATGGAACAACTGATTGGTTCAGAATTGGGAAAGGAGTACGACAAGGCTGTATATTGTCTCCCTGTTTATTTAACTTATATGCAGAATTCATCATGCAGAAGGCTGGGCTGGATGAATCCCAAGCCAGAATTAAGATTGCTGGAAGAAATATCAACAACCTCAGATATGCAGATGACACAACCTTGATGGCAGAAAGTGAGGAGGAATTAAAGAACCTTTTAATGAGGGTGAAAGAGGAGAGTGCAAAATATGGTCTGAAGCTCAACTTAAAAAAAGAGAAAAAGATCATGGCCACTGGTCCCATCACCTCCTGGCAAATAGAAGGGGAAGAAATGGAGGCAGTGAGAGATTTTACTTTCTTGGTACTTTCTTGGGCTCCATGATCACTGCAGATGGTTACAGCAGTCACAAAATTAAAAGACGCCTGCTTCTTGGGAGAAAAACAATGACAAACGTAGACAGCATCTTAAAAAGCAGAGGCATCACTTTACTGACAAAGGTCCATATAGTTAAAGCTATGATTTTCCCAGTAGTGATGTATGGAAGTGAGAGCTGGAATATAAAGAAGGCTGGTCACCGAAGAATTGATGCTTTTGAATTATGGTGCTGGAGGAGACTCTTGAGAGTCCCATGGACTGCAAGAAGATCAAACCTCTCCATTCTGAAGGAAATCAGCCATGAGTGCTCACTGGAAGGACAGATCCTGTAGCTGAGGCTCCAATACTTTGGCCACCTCATGAGAAGAGAAGACTCCCTGGAAAAGACCCTGATGTTGGGAAAGATGGAGAAGGGGACAACAGAGGACGAGATGGTTAGACAGTGTTCTTGAAACTATGAACATGAGTTTGACCAAGCTGTGGGAGGCAGTGGAAGACAGGAGTGCCTGGCATGTTCTGGTCCATGGGGTCACAGAGAATCGGACACGACAAAACGACTGAACAACAACAATGAATAAATGGGTACCAAACAGCAAAATGCTTCCCTGGTTTTTATTTACCTCCTATAGTCTGAGTCTTGTTGGCCAGGATTGGTGAATGAGAGCAATGTTCCAAAATTTCTCTTACCAATGGTCGGTGGCTAATCTGTTCACCTCCTTCCATGTAATTAAAAGTCTCACAGGAATTTATCAACTCTTCAAAAAGGCAGAGCTCCGTTCTCGTCCATAAAAATGGAAAATAAACAAAGTTCAGGTGCCTTTTTTGCAGTAACATTTTGTAAATGTTAAACTAGGTTTACTCAACATAGAGACCCAAAGGACTTCTACCACTGGGTAGAGGTACCGCAATGTGTCTCAGGAGTCATATCCCCACCAGCATCGTTGAGAACCCTGTCCTATAATCCTAAAGAGGCATACTTGAATTCCTAAATTGTGGGCTTATTTTCTTAGTTCTATATTTTGCACTGGTTCCTTTGGGTTGTCTCCAGGGCTAGTCCTACTCAGAGTAAGCCTACTGAAATGAATGAGAACAACTAACTTGGGTCTATTGATTTCACTGGGTCTGTTATTAACTGGAGACAAACCTATGCATTTATACTGGCAAGCAATATTTATAGCTGATATAACTACTCTTCCAGGATGACAATAGCATTTATACTTGATGTCATTTTTATTTGCCTTTCCTACAGTTCATCTTACTTGCCAGGGGAAGGATTCTATTGTTGACTTTACAGATAGCTTTTGAAAGACTCAGCCAGCCCAGCTTTTAGGTGCTCGAGCCATTTCCGTAACAAATATTCCACCATTGCTGGTGAAAAGCTTGCTGCCGGTTTTCTCTTGCTTAGGTCTTTGAATCATAAAAATTAGTGACCTTGATATTAGCTTACAGCTTTGCAAAGGTAACGACGATGCTTACCAACGCGCTAACAGCAATAAAGCAATAATAATGCTGGCAAGCTGCAGTAATCCTGTAGATTTAAAGGTATCCATTATGTTCTCAACAGCAGTTCAATAGTGCCTATCACAACCCTAGTCTTTTAATGGTGGATAGTTTGCATGCCAACACTGAGACACAATGGGACTGTGAAATATTTAACTGATGAGAGTGTATTTGTGCTACATTCTCAAAGGGTAGTTTTTGTGCCAGCAGTGACACACTTCTCTTCTGTGTTTTCAGGATCCAACTTATTCCTGTAAAGGTAGCTCTTTTTAATACTGAATTTTAAATTGTTATAACCCACTCTGGGACCTGCTGGTGAAGATCAGGTAATAAATTTATAACACAACAACAACAAAATGATGACACTGCCCACACACTGACCATGTACTCAGGAGTAGTCAAATCCTGCTCACATTGGTTCATCCACAACTGTAGAGCCACTTATCTGCTATGACATTTGCATTCAAGCACCAGCTGAAAGCCTTACTTGTTTCCACAAAGCAGAATTGACTTTACCAGCAGAACTCATTGCAGGCGGCACTATTATTCACTTATTAAATTTATTCATTACATTTTACGGGGGGGGGAGGGGGAGGGAAGTTATGTGAAACTTGTAACAAGTCTAAAATACAAAAATACCCAAACCGAGGCATCTTTGACCTTTTTCAGACCCAGGGACCACTTTTAACTTAAATATGCATTTGGAGACCCATTTCTTAATCTTTTGCCATATATTTGCAGGGTGGCAGTGCTTCTGTTGCACCCCACGTTGTATCACACTGAGACCCAAAAGTGAGCCCTGACCCACCAGTTGAAAACCAGTGCCATAAACTAACGACAAATCGATCGTAATTCTTAAAGCGTTTATCAATAGAGAACAAGGGAAACACCGTCGTGTGTTGAACTTTGCAGTTTCTGGTTTTGTTTTGAATGTGGAGTGTTTATGATCATCCTTGGACTCTTGTGAGAGGGAAAGATGGGTGAAAGAATGAACAAATAAACAATACTGCAATACTCTACAACTGAAGTTAGGTAGTGTAATGGTTCTAGGGGTTGCTCGTGCGTAAATCGCCGCCACACTTGGCTGGGTTGCCTGAGTGAACCGTTTCTTTCTGGGCAGCCACTCACCCGTGGCTGCCTCAATCGCTGGCAGAATCCGTCAGTGGGCGTTTCTTGAACTTCTTCCAGCAAAGAAGTTCTTTGACGCCCAGTCTCCGCCTAGTCTCCCTGCGCGGAAGCCTTCTGCGCAGGGAGGGTGTGGGCATGGAGCCTCCTCACCGATTCCCCCATCTGCCCCCCTTCTCCACTGGTGCTACGCTGATTTCCTTCCCCAGAAGATGTGCTGCTTCTCTCCCTCCCGGGGCGCTCTCCGAAACCCCTCTGGAACCCTCTCTATCCCTCTGGCTCCGATGGCAGTTCCCTGACAGGTAGTTCCTTTCAAAGTGTGGTGTAGTGGTTAAGTGGTTACGAGTAGACTCGTAATCTGGTGAACTGGGTTCGCGTCTCCGCTCTTCCACATGCAGCTGCTGGGTAACCTTGGGTTAGTCACACTTTGTTGAAGTCTCTCAGCCTCACTCACTTCACAGAGTGTTTGTTGTGGGGGAGGAAGCGAAAGGAGAATGTTAGCCGCTTTGAGACTCCTTCGGGTAGTGATAAAGCGGGATATCAAATCCAAACTACCTTCTTCTTCTTCTTCTTCTTCTTCTTCTTCTTCTTCCAAACACAGCTTGTGCTGCAGGCAGTCAAGTTTGGGGCAGCCTGGTGGCGTGCATGTATATTACGAACAGTCTTTTAGTTCTTGCAGACCCCTGAAAGCCCATCAGAAGAAGGCAGCTTGCAGATGACATGGCTGGAGTCCGTTTTTCCAGGACTAAAGTAAGCGGGTGACTTTGTAGCAAGGATTTGATACAAACAAACAAACAAACAAACACTACAGTCGGACAAGGGTACTGACAGAGCCTGAAGACGTTCATTCTTTGAGTGATCTATGTCTGAACATTTCCAGGCGATTCACTCAAGCCTGCCCATTTCGAGAGCATCAGACAAAGCCGGTGTGCATTCTCCTGTCAAGCACACTCTCCGGGCTGATGTGTAATAGCCACTTGTTCCACCAAGGTTACTTCCAAGGTGTCTGCTTTGATTTCAAATTGAGCTCATCTCCCTTCAAGCTAGAGACGGGGAAATCAATAGGCTTCTCGCGCTGAATATCGCAGGGCAAGTGAGTGGCGTAAACACTCCGTTTGCTCTGGCAGCCTGCTCTTGTATGGTTAGGCTCTCGTGCCGCCAGACAGATGACACCTGTCTTTATCCTAGAGCTTGGCACACCCAGGGACATCTGCTGCCCTTAGGAGCTGTCCAACAGCTACTCAGCCCTGCTCTATGTATGAGGGGTGCTTATGAAATACACCTCCAACTGAATTTCCCTCCATATTCCAGGGTTCCGAATTTGCTGTTGGTCTTGTTTGCAGCAGTGTCCTGCGCTCCAATTTCCTGTAAGTTTTCTACCCCTGTGGAATAAACTTCCATTTTCCGTGCCTTGGAATTTCTTGATCCTTTAGGTAGGGAGCTTCCTTTATTGTTGTGAAGTAGTTATGGTTGGTCCCATTCCCCCACAATACAGTGGTACCTCGGGTTACATACGCTTCAGTTTACAGATTCCGCTAAACCAGAAATAGTGCTTCAGGTTAAGAACTTTGCTTCAGGATGAGAACAGAAATTGTGCTCCAGCGGTGCGGCAGAAGCAGGAGGCCCCATTAGCTAAAGTGGTGCTTCAGGTTAAGAACAGTTTCAGGTTAAGAACAGACCTCTGAGATGAATTAAGTACTTAACCTGAGGTACCACTGTAAACATTTCTTCAGAACGCTGCAGGTGGCTGAATCTCCAAGTTGGGGGGGGGGGAGAAGGCCCATGGAAGGAGTGACTTAGGAGTCCAGTTGCTGTGCCCCTGAGATTGGTGTGCTCACTGGTTTTGTTTTTAAGAGATGTCCTTCCTCCAACCTTTCTGCACTGATCTCTCTCCCAGTAAAATGGCTTCATAATGAGTAGCGGTCAGGTGGACAGTAGGCAGCTCCCCCAATTTCCAGTGCTTAGCCAAGGACATTATGGGGTTTTCTGGTAACCGTGCACTTTGGAAGGTTGCAGAGTACAGACTGCTAGAAAGACGATTTGTAGCATGAATAAGAAAGGACTCACAAAACACCACATTGAAAGTATAGTATGCAATTCGTTTGTATGTAGCATGTCAATGCAAAATAAGAATGGAGAAATATGAAGAAATCTGGAACGAATATTTAAGCGATAAGGTGGATAGTGGTGGGAAGTAGGGGGAGGAGAGAGAGGTGGGAAATATTGCTAGAAAAGGTGTAGTCATAGGTATATCAGTGTATTCAAATCTGAACTGTGTTTTTTTTAATATATATTTATTAGCATTTTCTATAATGAAACAAAAACAAAAATAAACAACCACAAAAAAAGAAAAAATATAACAGACATACAAAAATATAAAACTTAAAAACAATTAAAAACACATAAAGTTTCAATTGCTTATTTCTTTTAACTTATTTCTCAGACCTCCTCACACCTTCCCTTCTTGTATTCCAATTCAAATTATTAGCTCAGCAAATCCTTATTACTTATTTCTCAACTTTAACTTAATAATTTAATTTAACATATTATTATTTTACTTTTTCTCTTTCATCCATTTCCTCAATTTATTTTTGCTAACCTTATTTTCATTTAATTTAGTTCATTTTAAAAAACCAATATTACCTTATCCAAACTTAAACATCAATACTTATACATCAATACTCATTCTTAAAACATTTTTTCTAAAGTCGATCCAAATTCCCTTCCACGAATTTCCCAATTTTCATACAAATAACAAAACAAAATAAAAACAAAACAACTTATAATTATGTACCCTTTGGATTCCCAAACTCCACCCCCCCTTTCCCGGTTTCAGTCCCCGATAAATGTCTATCAGTCTTAATCTACTATCAGCCTGGAGATCTCACATCCGAGGCTCTTAATTCTCTCTCAATTCCTCTCTGCCGGCAAATCTGAATTGTTAAATTGTGTTATTATTGCTAATATGGTTTTTGTTGTATGTGTCTTTTGCGGTTGATGTTTGTTTCAAAAAAATGATTAAATAATTTTTTTAAAAAAGTAAGGTAAGCATGACAAAAAGCCCCACTGCTCACCCCTGAGAATTTCACTCAAATGTTCTCTCTACCCACAATAATTTTTGAATTTTCTTTTCTCATCAACTGATGCAGAATAGTCAAGGGGATGGAGGAAACACGAGATACAGTTTGGGCACGGTACTACTTTTCAGAGATATCCCAGCCCTTTAGGAGAGAAATATGCTTTTCTTGTATTTTGATTTCTCAGCTTTTTTTTTTTTAAAAAAAAGAATGCCGAAAAACCCCATCTGGTTTTCCACATGTGCCGATTCAGATATTGCAAGTGTTCGTCATGGCCATTATTCCCCCCTTCACCTCCTCTTATTTTATTTAAACGACTGAGAAAAAAGGAACAAAACCACTATGGTATTGTAACCGTAATTACATAGAAAAATGCAAAGGCATTAAAGAGAGCATAGATATCAACTATATAAAAGAAAAATATGCAAGAATGAGATGAATACATCACAGGAGAGCATAAAGTATTTTGGGTGGAAAGGTATGGTATTCTGTTATCGGGGCGTTTGCTATTCCAGAAGTTTTTTTAAAAGTTTTTTTTATTCAAAATTAAAACAAGACATGTTATCCAAAAACATATCATCCTTGTTTTCCCGCATTTTTCCTCCCTCCCTCCCAAAACCCACCCCCCCACCCCCTGACTTCCCTCAGTTCCAGTCTTTGGTTTCTCTGAGACTGCTGTTTTCTGCATCTTACAAAGTTGTATAGATCCTCAAACTATTTAGCTGATAATTATCTTTTTTTTTTTTAATAATTTTTTTTATTGCTTTTTTTCCAAGGTCAGAATACATCGTCAGTAACACAACAAAAGCGATTTTACAGAAAAAAAGAAGAGGTTATAAAAGAAAATTCACTTTTTCAAATCTATTTTCATAATCAACTGGACTTCCCCACGTCCTCCATCCCCTGCTTTCTTTACAATGAAAATAAACAGCAAATTGATACCTTATTTTATGTGTTTTTGTACTTTCATTTAGTTATATAATCTGTAATTTATACTTTTCAAAATCATAACTTAGTTTCCATCATTTACCAATCTCAATACTGAAGCATGTTTTTCCCAAAAGCTTAGCAAATTCTCAACATTCATATAACTTATAATGTTTTTGTAGATAGTCCTTAAATTTTTTCCAGTCCTCTTCCACTGCCTCTTCTCCCAGATCTCGGATTCTGCCGGTCATTTCGGCTAATTCCATGTAGTCCATCAGCTGCGAATGCCACTCTTCCAGCGTGGGTAACTCCTGTGCCTTCCAATATTTGGCTATAAGGATTCTTGCTGCTGTGGTTGCATATAAAAAGAAAGTTCTATCTTTTTTTGACACTCTCTGGCCTACAATGCCCAGGAGGAAGGCTTCTGGTTTCTTATGAAAGGTGTACTTAAACACCTTTTTCAATTCATTGTAAATCATTTCCCAAAAAGCCTTCACCCTCGGGCATGTCCACCAGAGGTGAAAGAATGTTCCTTCAGCCTCCTTACATTTCCAACATTTATTGTCAGACAGATGGTATATCTTTGCAAGTTTGACTGGGGTCATGTACCACCTGTATACCATTTTCATAATGTTTTCTTTTAAGGCACTACATGCCGTGAATTTCATACCGGTGGTCCATAACCTTTCCCAGTCTTCAAACATAATGCTGTACCCAATGTCTTGTGCCCATTTTATCATAGCTGATTTAACTGTCTCATCTTGAGTATTCCATTTAAGCAACAAGTTATACATTCTTGAAAGCACTTTCGTCTTAGGTTCAAGTAGTTCTGTCTCTAGTTTTGATTTTTCCACCTGGAAACCATTTTTTTTGTCCTTTTTAAAGATCTCTAAAATTTGGGCATAATGAAACCAGTCTCGCACCTTTCCTTTCAATTTTTCGAAACTCTGCAACCTCCAGGTATCACCATCTCTTTCTATTATCTCACAGTATTTTACCCAGCCACTCTCCATATTACGTAGTTTTATGGCCTTAGCCTCCGTCGGTGATAACCACCTCGGGGTCTTACTTTCGAGTAAGTCCTTATATTTGGTCCAGACAATGAATAGAGCTTTCCTGACAATACGGTTTTTAAACAATTTATGAAACTTTATCTTGTCGTACCACAGGTATGCATGCCACCCAAAAGCATTGTTAAACCCTTCCAGATCTAGGACATCAGTGTTTTCTAACAAAAACCAATCCTTCATCCAGCAGAAGGATGCAGCTTCATAGTACAATCTTAAGTCCGGCAGGGCAAACCCCCCTCTTTCCTTTGCATCTGTTAGTATCTTAAATTTTATTCGGGGCTTTTTGCCCTGCCAGACAAACTTCGTGATGTCCCTCTGCCACTTTCCAAAACATTCCACTCTGTCCACGATCTGAAGGGTTTGAAACAGAAACAACATTCTTGGCAATACATTCATCTTAACTGCTGCAATTCTTCCCAACAAGGACAGTTTCAATCTTGACCAAGTTTCTAAGTCCTTTTTAATTTCCGACCAGCATTTTTCATAATTATCCTTGAACAAATTCAAATTTCTCCCAGTCAAGTTAACCCCCAGGTATTTCACTTTTGTAACCACATTTAATTCTGTTTCCTTCTGAAACCCATCTATTTCTGAAGGTGTCAAGTTTTTTGCCAAAACCTTAGTTTTTGTTTGTTCAACTTGAATCCCGCCACCCGACCAAACTCAGAAATTAGTTCTAAAGCTCTTTTTGTGCTAGTTTCTGGCTCCTGTAATGTCAAAACCAAATCATCTGCAAAAGCCTTCAGTTTATATTGTTTTTCTCCGACCTGTATTCCTTCTACCTGCTGGTCCTTCCTAATCAAGTTCAGCAACACCTCCAGGACAGAAATGAATAAAAGAGGTGATAGGGGGCACCCCTGTCGTGTCCCTTTTTCAATTTTAAACTCCTCTGTCACCACATTATTTACTATCAATTTAGCTTTTTGTTCTGAATAAATTGCTTCGATACCATTTTGAAACGCCCCTCCCACTCCCATCCCTTCCAAATTTTTCTTCATAAATTTCCAAGATATATTGTCAAAGGCCTTCTCGGCATCTATGAAAATCAAGACTGCTTTCGTATTCAAATTTGTCTGTAATAACTCCAAAACATCAACAATATTCCTGGTGTTGTCAGACAAATGCCTACCAGGGAGAAAGCCTGCTTGGTCTTTATGAATTACTTCATTTAAAACTTTTTTCAGTCTGTTTGCCAAAATATCAGCAAAAATTTTGTAATCCACGTTTAGGAGTGAGATGGGACGGTAGTTCTTAAGTTGAGTCTTTTCGGATTCCAATTTTGGTATCAAAGTAATGAATGCCTCTTTCCACGATTCTGGTGCCCCCTTCCCTTCCATAATTTGGTTACATACCTCCATTAGTGGCTGAACCAAATATTCTTTCAATGTCTTGTAATATTTGTTTTTGTTTTTTTTTATAATAATTTTTATTACGTTTTTTCCAGATTACAGATAAGACAGAAAAAAGAAAGAGCATAGAGAATAGAAAAGAAGAAAAAAAAAAGAAAAAAGACCATTTCAACAACTTATTTCAAAGTTCTATCGGACTTCCCCGCACCTCCCGCACAGTGCATTCTTAACAATAAAGTTATCAGCAAGTTATAACCTTATTTCGTGTGTTTCTTTGTATTTTCAATTGCAATTTAAGTTTAAATCTCTTATTTTCCATTTACTCAAAAAATATAGCATATTGTCATTTTTACCCATTTAAACTTTGATTCTTTCATAAATATTATCCAATTTCATATATAATCAACTTTCGTTGCTGGGGCTAACCTTCCAAATCATACGGCATCTTAAGATTCATATAACTTATAATATTTTTGCAAATAGTCTTTAAATTTTTTCCAGTCCTCCTCCATTGCCTCTTCTCCCAAATCTCGGATCCTTGCAGTCATCTCGGCTAATTCCATGTAGTTCATCAGTTGCGTCTGCCAGTCCTCCAGTGTGGGCAAATCTTGGATCTTCCAATGCTTGGCGATAAGGATTCTTGCTGCTGTTGTAGCATACATAAAAAAAGTTCTATCCTTTTTTAGCACCTTCTGGCCGACAATGCCCAGAAGGAAGGCCTCCGGTTTCTTGGGAAAGGTGTATTTAAACACCTTTTTTAACTCATTATAGATCATTTCCCAGAAGGCCTTCACTCTTGGGCAGGTCCACCAAAGATGAAAAAATGTCCCTTCAGCCTCCTTACATTTCCAACATTTATTATCGGACAAATGGTAAATCTTAGCCAGCTTGACTGGGGTCATGTACCACCTGTATACCATTTTCATAATGTTTTCTTTCAAGGCATTACATGCCGTAAACTTCATACCGGTGGTCCATAACCTTTCCCAGTCCTCAGACATAATGTTATAACCAATGTCCTGAGCCCATTTTATCATGGCTGATTTAACTGTCTCATCCTGAGTGTTCCATTTAAGCAGCAAGTTATACATTCTCGATAGTAACTTAGTCTTTGGTTCCAACAACTCTGTCTCAAGTTTCGATTTTTCCACCTGGAATCCTGTTTTTTTGTCTAACTTAAAAACCTCATTAATTTGGGCATAATGTAGCCAATCTTGCACCTTACCTTTTAACTTTTCAAAGCTCTGCAACCTCCAATTACCTCCAATGTTTTCTATTATTTCCCAATACTTCGGCCAGTAGGCCTCCATATTGGGTTTTTTCCGGGCTTTGGCCTCTATTGGTGATATCCACCTCGGAGTTTTAGTTTCCAATAAGTCCTTATATTTTTTCCAGACTATAAATATTGCTTTCCTGACAATATGATTTTTAAACATTCCAAATGTTTTTGCCTTGTCATACCACAAATACGCATGCCAACCTAGCGAATTGTTAAAGCCTTCCAGATCTAGGACATCAGTGTTTTCTAACAGAATCCAATCTTTCATCCAGCAGAAGGCCGCAGCTTCATAATATAACCTTAAGTCCGGCAGGGCAAACCCCCCTCTCTCCTTTGCATCAGTTAGTATTTTAAACTTTTAAACTTTATTCGGGGCTTTTTGCCCTGCCAGACAAATTTAGAAATGTCCTTCTGCCACTTTCCAAAACAATCCACTCTGTCCACAATCTGCAAGGCCTGGAACAAAAACAACATTTTTGGCAAAACGTTCATTTTTATAGCTGCAATTCGGCCTAACAAGGATAGTTTCAATCTTGACCAAATTTCTAGATCTTTTTTCACTTCTGACCAACATTTCTCATAATTATCTTTAAATAAATTCAAATTCTTGGAAGAGAGATTGACCCCCAGGTATTTCACTTTTTTAACAATATTTAGTTCTGTTTCCCTCTGAAACCCCTCTGCTTCATTAGCTGTCAGGTTTTTCCCTAACACCTTAGTTTTTTGTTTATTCAACTTAAAACCCGCCACCCGACCAAATTTCTGAATCAATTCCAAAACTCTTTTTGTACTAGATTCTGGCTCCTGTAATGTTAAAACCAAATCATCTGCAAATGCTTTCAGTTTATATTGTTTCGCTCCGACCTGGATTCCTTGCACCAGCCGTAATATTTGGAGGTAAGTCCGTCTGGGCCTGGGGATTTGCCTAATTGCGTGTTCTGAATGGCACTTTCAATTTCCTGTTGTGTTATTTTATAGTTCAGGGCTGTTTGTTTATCTTGTGTTAACTTTTGCAGGCCATAACTCTCTAGAAATTTGTTTATCTCAATCTCTACTTGGGGTCCTTGAGTAAACAGTTTTTTAAAGTATTTCTGGAAACACTTTCTAATTTCTTCTGGTTACTGAATACATTCTCCTTCAACCTCCAGGTTGGTAACAAAGTTCAATTTTTGTCTCTTTTTCAGCTGCCATGCCAGCAGCTTCCCACATTTATTTGCCGATTCGAATGATCTTTGTTTCATCTGTTTGATTTTCCATTCAATTTCTTGGTTTATCAATTTCGCATATTGTGCTTGATGGAATTTTATTTCTCTTAAAATTTCTTTTGATTTTGGGTTTAGTCTCAGCTTTTTCTCTCCGCCTCTTATCTTCTCCACAATCTTGTCCTTTTTACCATTCCAGAGTTTTTTCTTAATAGTGTTCTGTTGTATCAGGAACCCTCTCATAACAGCTTTGCTCGCGTCCCAGATTGTTTTCTTTTCCACCGAAGTATTCAAATTTATTTCAAAATAGTCTTTCAACGTTTTTTGGGCCTTCTTCACGATCTCCTGGTCTCTAAACAAGTAGTCATTCATTCTCCATCTGAAGGATCCAGCTGGTGTAAGTCTCAGGTCTATTTTCAAGGCGTTATGGTCGGAGCAGGTTTTAGGGCAGATCTCTACTTTTTTTGTCTTAGGTGCCAGTCCTCTAGATGTCCAGATTTGGTCGATTCTTGTCCAAGATAGATGGGCCTCAGAAAAGAATGTTCCCTCTTTACCTAGAGGGTTCTTTGTCCTCCAAATATCAATCAAGTCCATATTGTCTGTAAGTTCAAAGAAAGTCTTCGGAAGTCTGCCATCTTTAGTCAAATTCTGATTTTGTGACTTATCCATGTATGTGGAGACAACCCCATTCATATCACCCATCAGGATGATGTTAGTATAGTCAATATAGTCCAACATTATCTCATGCAACTTCTTATAAAATTCCGATTTCCCATCGTTTGGTGCATAGATTCCTACTATCAAAAATTTTTCTCCTTGTGATTGTATTTCGATCGCCAAAATTCTTCCTTGTTCATCTTTAAAGACCAACTTTGGTGCTAGGCTCTCCTTTGCATAAATCACTACTCCTCTTTTTTTAACCTTGTCTGATGAAATAAATTCTTGGCCTAGTCTCTTGTTAATTAACACTCTCCTATGGAGCCTGGTCACGTGTGTTTCTTGGAGGCAAATGACGTCTAATTGTTCTTTTCTCAATATGTGAAAAATCTTTTTCCTTTTTTCGGGAGAATTTGCGCCATGAATGTTCCAACTAAGGAGCTGCAGAGACATCTCGGACTAGTTTATTGGCCTGTGGGGATGTCTCCTTTGTCGTTTTTGTCTGGAGGTGGAACCGGATTCAAACCAAACGAAGGAGGTGGCCAGGCTCCTGCTACTCCTTTCCGAAGGTCCTCCCCGTGATCGTTTAGGAACTTTTCTTGCTCCTCTGCAGTTGTGATTCTTACCTTCTTCCCTTTCAAGGTAAAAGATAGTCCTTGAGGAAATTCCCACCTGTAAGGGATTGTGTTGTTTCTCAATAAGCTTGCCAGGTCTTTATATGTAGCTCTTAAATCCAGTAGCTGTTTTGGTATGTCTCTGAAGATTTCTGCCATCTTTCCCTGAATCACCAATGAATTTTTAAAGTGCAGGCCGAGTATGTTATCTTTTTCTTGCTTGGATCTCAAAATGATCAAGCAATCTCTTGGTTTGTCCTTCTTGGCCACTCTTCCTAATCTAAAAGCGGTGACAATTTTAAAGTCCTTCTCTTCTGCCAAGCCCCAGAACTTGGATATTTCTGTTGTCAAAAAGCCAATCAAGTCCTCTTTTTCTGATTCTGGGATGTTTCTAAGCCTGAGGTTGCTTTCCCTGTTTTTCAGTTCTGCCAGGGACAGGTACGCTTGCTGTTCAGTAACCTGTCTACTCAGTGGTCTTACTTCCCCTCTTAATTCCTCTATCCTCTTTTTATTTTCGTCTGCTTTTGTGTTTACTTCCTCGACTAACTTTCGATTTTCTGTTGTAGTCTTTTCAATGTTACCTATTGCCTGTGTATTTTTAGTGACTTGGTCTGTCAATTTATTAATTGAAGCTGTCACCTGGTCAAATTTAGCAGCTTGTTCATCAAATCTAGCTGCTTGTTCATCAGCTTTCTTATTCAATGCTGCCAGCTGGTCCAATATTTCTTTAGAGACAGGATCTAACCCTCCAGCAGCCATCTCCCCAAGAGGTGGCTGTATAGATTGTCCTTCTTGCAGACCTGTCACAATTGGGACAGATGATCTGCGTGGCTGCACAGGCAAAGTTGATTGCAAAAGTTCAGTTTGTTTTGCTTTCTTTCCAGCCCTTGTTTTTGCTGCACCGCTCATTCCACAGCTGTCCATGTGTCAAGGTCAAATTGTAAATCCCATGGGAAAGACAATCCAAAAAAAAAGTAAACATCCAGACATAAAAATTCCAAATCAAACAGCAGTTCTCAGAGACTAATAATTCTACAATCCAGCAGGGGGAGCTCCCCAGAAATTAGGGAGAAGGATAGAAAATTTCCACCATTAAGTTCCCACAGAAAAAATTAAATAAAATCCAAAACAGGGGGGAACCCTCCACATTCAGTTTTAACTGCAGAGAATGAAAGTTCTTTACAAAGGTGCATGCAACAGTTCCTTTTTTACAGCTTACAAAGTAGCCCAATGTGACTTTATATTTTTATATAAAGTTACCGCAGTCCGATGTTACTTGTATCCAGACAGACCGAGAGCAGGGTTTCATAACTTTGTAATCCACAGGAAGATAGAAAGAGGGATCACAGTCTTTGTCCACTTATAAAACTGTTATAACTTTTCTTTAGCTTTTAAACAGTCAAAATTGAATTTGCAGAGTAAATTCCAACTTCTTTTAAACTCCTTTCAACGCTTCCGCTTTAAAGGGTCTTTGCTCGATACTTTAAACAGAGCCGGAAGACTGACTTCCTTTTTAGCGTCTCCCGCTTTCAGCCAAAATTCGCCAAATTAGGTTCAAATAAAGCCTCAGGTTTCTTACTCACGAGTAAGTTGTTTCAAATCAGTTGTTCAAGGAAGAAAGGTCAACGCTGATCAGCAGCAGCCGCGCGGCTTCACTTCCGCGGAAAGAGCGATGGATTCACAGCACCGCTACCCCCTCCACGTTCCGAAGCCCCTTACGGGGTCTCTTCTGCGTTTCCGAGGTCGCTTCTGGTGCCTGCCGAACCCCACGGCCACGGGCTCACTCTACCCGTGGTTTCTCTAAGTGGGTCGTCACTGTGCCGCAGCGCACGACCCTTTTCCGCGGAGCCCCTCTTCAGCAACTGAAGAGGACCGCCATTGCTGAACGCGCCTTATCAATAAAAAGTTTGTGAATGTTTATTCAAAACCTGCCAAGGAGTCCAGTTCACTTTGTTGCATCTTCAGATACTTTGTAAAGGGTTCCCATTCATCCTTAAAGTCACAGTTATCCTTGTCCCGTAGCTTGTATGTCAGTTTTGCCAGTTCTGCATAGTCCGCCAATTTTTCTTGCCATGATTCTTTAGTTGGGGTATCTTCAGTCTTCCATCTTTGTGCTACCAGAACTCTTGCGGCCGTTGTCGCATACATGAAGATGTTTTTCAGCTTTTTTGGCAGGTCTTTCCCTACAAACAAAAATGCCTCGGGTTTTTTAACAAATGTTAAATGGAACGTTTTCTTCAATTCATTGTATATCATTTCCCAATTTTTAAAAATTACGTTACAATCGCACCACATACGATAAAATGTCCCTTCCTTTTCCTTACACTTCCAACATATATTTGAACCAGTTTTGTACATTTTCCCTAACTGCACTGGTGTTAGTTACAGATAGGTAGCCGTGTTGGTCTGCCATAGTCAAAATAAAAAAATTCCTTCCAGTAGCACCTTAAAGACCAACTAAGTTAGTTCTTGGTATGAGCTTTCGTGTGCATGCACACTTCTTCAGATACATGCACACGTGTGCATGCACACGAAAGCTCATACCAAGAACTACCTTAGTTGGTCTTTAAGGTGCTACTGGAAGGAATTTTTTTATTTGCACTGGTGTTGTGTACCATCTGTACATAATCTTCATGTAATTCTCCTTCAATAGGGAACAATCTGTAAATTTTAAATCAGTTTTCCATAATTTTCCCCAATCTTCCATCATAATGTTGTGACCTACATCTTGTGCCCATTTAATCATAACTGATTTTACCTCTTCATCTTTCGTCTCCCATTCTAATGTTATTCCAGAAGTTAATTTAGAAAGGTCCATCTTTCTACAGTTGGAGATAGCAGTGTTTCTGGATGACAGTTGCTGGAAACCATGGAGAATGGGGGGGGGGGAGCACTCTGGTGCTCAAATCCTGCATCTGGTTGGCCACCGTGAAAACAGAATGCTAGATTAGAGGGGCTATGGCTTGATCCAGCCGGTTCCTCTTACATTCTGATATATCCGTCTTCTTGTTGTTTGTCTGATGTTCATCTCCATTTTTTGGACTTTGCAAAAGGTCACTGCCCTGATGAGGTTTGCTGCAATTTCCCTCCTCCCATTCATTCCTATCTCTCCTCTCAGTGACCCCTCTCTCTTCTACTGATGCACACAAGGCACTTGTGCACCTTGACTGAGCACAGTGCAAAAAGGAATGTTTATGTGCTTGCCTGAAAATGTACTCATCTGTTTGTAAATGACATAGTTCATGGAGGATTATTTGTGTGCATTAGGAAGTCAGGGGTGGGGTAGTGGGTGGGTGGGGGAAGCACAGTAAACTCAAGCAAAAGAGATGCCGAAGAAAGCTGTGCTTAAATGAATATTAGAAATTTTTCATGCTAAATTGGAAGGTAGGTGATGCAAAACACCGGGCCCATGTAAAAAATGTGGAATTGAACCAAGGATACTGGCTAATCTGTTGCATGTATGGATATCCCCTCAACCACTGTATAGATATTTGAGGGAGCTCTGAGTTCAAACCAGGCATCTATCTATCACAGGGGTCAGCAAACTTTTTCAGCAGGGAGCCGGTCCACTGTCCCACAGACCTTGTGGGAGGCCGGACTATATTTTGGGGAAAAATATGAACGAATTCCTATGCCCCACAAATACCCAGAGATGCATTTTAAATAAAAGGACACATTCTACTCGTGTAAAAACACGCTGATTCCAGGACCATCTGCGGGCCGGATTTAGAAGGCAATTGGGCCAGATCTGGCCCCTGGGCCTTAGTTTGCCTACCCATGATCTATCATGTCTATTTTGCCCATCTGGTGCCATTTAAAATGTAATGCATCTTGAACGCAACAAGATCCAGGATGTGAAACCCGTGCCCTTCCAGATATTGCTGGACTCCAACCCCCATCTTACCTAATCACTGGCTATGCTGTGACAGGGAATGGTGGGAGTTGGGCTCTCCCAACATCTGGAAGGTCGCAGCTTCCTCATCCCCATGCTTAAATGGGTGACATAAAGTTACCAGCAAGTTATTGCAATTTATAGAGTTACTAGTTATTTTTACCAAAGATTTTGCCATGAGTGTTTCAGCTTGTAGGACTGAGGCACTGCCATTTACCATATTTTTCGCTCTATAAGACTCACTTTTTCCCTCCTAAAAAGTAAGGGGAAATTTGGGTGCGTCTTATGGAGTGAATGCAGGCTGCACAGCTATCACAGAAGCCAGAACAGCAAGAGGGATTGCTGCTTTCACTGCGCAGAGATCCCTCTTGCTGTTCTGGCTTCTGAGATTCAGAATATTTTTTTTCTTGTTTTCCTCCTCCAAAAACTAGGTGCGTCTTGTGGTCTGGTGCGTCTTATAGAGCGAAAAATACGGTAGTTTTTGTGCTATTACCAGGATTTTTTTATTTTTGAGCAAGCCTTCGAAGGAACCATGATGTCTTTAGCATTCCTGACCGAACATTATACTGTATTTTGTTTCCGCAGCACTACGTTTGTTTTCTGCTAGTGTTTGCTCATGTCTAATCAAGCAAGAAGTTAACCTTGAATGCAAACACCAACATACGCACACACACACACACACAGAGAGAGAGAGAGAGAGAGAGAGAGAGAGAGAGAGAGATCTATAAACTAAAATCTAGAACTAATCTGATTCCCACCCACCCCTTGAAGGTCATTTAATTTAAAAAGGGAAGTTTTTAATGTATGATATTTTAGTGTTTTTTTGTTTCTATGGAAGCCACCCAGAGTGGCTGGGGAAACCCAGCCAGATGGGCGGGGTACAAATAATAAATTATTATTATTATTATTATTATTATTATTATTATGAATGGAACAATACCACTGGCAAAATAACATTATATATTGTTATGGACAGTGCTTTTTTTCTTTAAAAATGTTTAGGGGTACTCTCATTTTCCTACTTATATTGAAATACTGTCCCTCAATGAGGTCAAACTTAGATTCAAAACATGTTTAGGGGTACGTGTACCCCTGTCTCCCCCCAGAAAAAAAGCACTGGTTGTAGATATAGGGAGGGATCCCCCTAAACCCTAGAAGTTAATAAATGCTAGGAATTTATATTCTTTGTGATATGAAGGGGGAATATAAGCTGCAAGGGGATTCCTGGGCTGCCTTATGCAAATCAATCTGGCTGGCTGAGGGAAGAACAAAGCTATTGGCATTACAATAGAGAGCAATTGAGGGTTGTCAACAACTCCATGTCCCAGGTGTGACCAGAGACTGGAGATTTGGAAGGTTGTCAGGGTAACTGCTCTGGGGAAGGGCAAGGGGCTTCTGGGAAGAAGAAAGAGGAAGAAAACCATCTTGGCGAGGGGGATGGAAGAACTGTTTGCCATGTTCTGGGCCATGCTGTAAGATCTGGACCGCCTCCATGCAATTGGAAGGTGTAAATAGGCGAATAAATCCTATTTCAGCAGTTGGTAGGATGGTCAACAAAACATTTGGCACATCTGTGTTGGGGTTCCTCTTGTGGCATAGGACACCGGAAGCAACCTTATACTGTGCCAGATCATTGGTCTACCAAGCTCACTATTATCTATACCAGGCACATCCAACAGGTAGATCATGATCTACTGGTAGATCACTGGACGTCTGTGGTAAATCACTGGCTCCCCCCAAAGAAGCTGAACAAGTTTTGCTCCCCTTAAAAAAGCTCAACATTTTTGCCCTGTACACCTAAAAATTGGGCCTTCCTCTTCCTAAAAAGCTCAACAACTACTTTGACCTGAACCCCTAAAAAATGGGCCTTCTCCCTTCCTTAAAAAAACTCAACAACTTTGACCTGAACTCCCCAAAAGGGGGTAGATCACTGCCAGTCTTTTTTTTTTATAGTAATTTTTATTACATTTTTTCCAAATTACAGATAAAACAGAAAAAAGAAAGAACATAGAAAGTAGAAAGAAAGAAAAAACAGAAAATCACAACCATTTCAACAACTTATTTCAGATTTCTATCGGACTTCCCCGCATCTCCCACATAGTGCATTCTTAACAATAAAGTTATCAGCAAATTATGACCTTGTTTCATGTGTTTCTTTGTACTTTCAATTGCAGTTTAAGTTTAAATCTCTTATTTTCCATTTACTCTAAAAATATAACATATTGTCATTTTTACCCATTTAAACTTTGATTCTTTCATAAATATTATCCACTTTCATATATAATCCACTTTCATTGCTGGGGCTAACATTCCAAGTCATACGGCATCTTAAGATTCGATCACTGCCAGTCTTTAACTCTGTGAGTAGATCACAGTCCCTTGGGAGTTGGCCACCCCTGATCTATACCAACGAGCAGCAGTTGACCAAGGTTTCAACATGGAGAATCTCCCAGCCCCTACCTGGAGATGTGATCATTTTACAACAGTCTTACTCAATCAAAGTCAACAAAACCAAAGGACTACAACTCCCAGTTCTGGAGATAGCTTCGCCATTGTAATCATAACCATTTCCACATAATAATGGCAGGCATATCTAGGAAGTGGGGCGGAATTTTATAATGATAACCATTATTATATTAATGCAAACCCTAGGGACTGGTCTTGTCTTTTTCTTGGTGTATTTGTGAAACTGATAAAGTTCCACCACCCTCCAGGAAATGGGTTTTTGTGTTTTGTTGCCCTTGCTTGTCGTAACCTGTGTGTTAGCTTCTCAGTGAGGGCTATACCCTACACTCTTGTATGCCACGATTTTAAAGTAGCTCCTTTTGGCCAATTCAAGTACAGTGGTACCTCGGGATGCAAACGGGATCCGTTCCAGAGCCCCATTCGCATCCTGAATAGAACACAAGATGTGTCTGTGCGTGCACAGGTTGCGTTTTGACACTTCTGCACATGCGTGTGACATCATTTTGAGCATCTGCGCATGCATGAGCGGCAAAACCTGGAAGTAACGCGCTCCGTTACTTCCGGGTTGCCGCAGAACGCAACCCAAAAGCGCTCAACCTGAAGCACATTCAAACCCGAGGTATGACTGTAGTTGGTGATGACCATGTGTGCTGCCACCAAAAGAAATCCGATACAGTGGTGCCTTGCAAAGCATGGCTATTAGCGGCTTAGCGGCTTAGCGGCTATTAACAGCTTAGCGGCTTTAAGAAAAAGGAAATAAACTCGCAAGAACTCGCAAGATGTTTCGTCTTGCGAAGCAAGCCCATAGGGAAATTCGTCTTGCGGAACGACTCAAAAAACGGAAAACTCTTTCGTCTTGCGCATTTTTCGTCTTGCGAGGCATTCGTCTTGTGAGGTACCACTGTAAATGATTTTTGTCAGTCAAGTCCTGGTTTTCATTTATAAATAAGTTCAATGGCACCAGCTCTTTCAATCATTCCTTGCCAGACTTGGTTTCCAGACCCTGCACTTTCCCTTTGCATATAGGGTTATAGGGACAAATTTTGCTTATTGGTTAAGTAATAATGGACTGAGTGTGCAACAGGCTATGCTAACTTCATGTCAAGCATTTGTTGTGTGCTTGGGGTTCAGCAGAAGGATTTTATTATCTATGTCAGTGAAGTGTCTGCTCTTAATGATATTAAACTTTTTGACTTCAGTATTTTTGAAGCAGTAAATCCCACAGGTTAATTATCCATTTTCCCTGACGCAGGACAGCATTAATTTTTGAAATATTCTAAGGAAGAAGCTGTCTTTCAAAGTCTTTGCCAGAGGTGGTTGACCTGCAGCGTAAGAGGTGGCTTGCAAAGCAATTTTATTTCTTTTTGGAGCACACTGTAAAATTCGGGCTATGCATAGTTTAGCACTGGCAAACTGATGGATTTATTTTATCGTACGAGTCACTTCACTTTGGTGTGCACTCAACCCACATATCAGCCTCACTTGTGGATGTGTTGGCGGCACTTGATATTAATGATCATATGTGTGTGTGTTTGTTACTATATAATAAAATTGTAAGGATGTTGTCATGTAATGTGGTCAGGTGTAATGGGAGAGAAGAGGGTTTGGGGGGGAAAGATATAAATGGAGGGGGTTGGTGAGGTATAAAGAGAGTGAGAAAGGGGTTTGGCCAGGTGGGATGGGGAAGAGGGATTGGCTAAGGGACGGGAGTTTGGCAGGGGGTTGCAGGTAGGTAGGGTTGTTGAGCAATGCAAGCAGGGGCACAGGCCTCACCAAAACCTATAATCTTTTTGAGCAGGGGTGAGGAACTAGATCTGGCCAGCGGGCCAAATTTGATAGGTCAGCAGAGCTGCCCACCTGCCAGGCACCCAGCAGCACAATGAAACCAGGTGACCTTTTTTGCCCAAGCAAATCTTGCAAAGCACTCTGCAAGATAGCCGTCGGGAAAGTGCTCCACAAGTCAGCACTTTGCCAGCAGCTTAGCAAGACTTCTTGCCTGGTCTTGAAATGCCACTTTTAAAAGTTTCATAAACCAATCAATTAATATGGTAAGTCCCCCACCCCCACCCCAGGTATGTATCTAAATATTTTAATGAATAGAATTGGAATTTGCCTGCAGACCAACACATCTGCATGCCTGAGTGGGATAGCCAAATGCCGCCATCTTTTCTGCTTCTATGCACAGTCACTAAGCACATGACGATCAGAACTAGACTGCAAATCTCTGGAAGACCAACTCCTTTTATGCACACCTGGGAAGCTCAGAGTCTGCTTCCTGCCTACTCAGCTAAACTCTTTCAAGGCAGAGAAAAGAGGTCTATTAGGAACAGAAGCTCTGTCTCCTCACTCTCAAGCTCTGCCTCTCCCTTCTCTCTTGCACAAGACACCCATGAAACATGCTCCAAGCACGTAGCTTTAGAATCCAAATCCATCATTGTAAATGTGAAGAAATTGTAAGTGAAGGGGTTCCCCCCCTCTATCAATGGGATCCCATTGTGTCTTATTTACCCATTTTAAGAAATGCTAAGTGATGTGTGAACGGGACAGAATGGGTGGCGGTGCAACAGAGCAACTCCCAAGAACTGAAGCATGCATTTTCTGTTCTGTAGTCCCTTACAAAGCTATTGTACTACCAACCTTACTGTATGCTTGTGAAACACAGACCACTTATAAGCGCCATCCATGCCATCCATGAAAGATTCCACCAATGGTGTGTCTGAAAAATTTTACAGGGAAGACAGGCGAACTAATGCCAGTGTACTGGAGGAAGCAAAGATTACCAGTGCTGAAGCAATGATTCTTCAACATCAACTTCGTTGGACTGGTCATGTTTTTCGGATGCTTAATAATAATAATAATAATAATAATGATAATAATTTATACCCCGCCCACCTGGCTGGGTTTCCCCAGCCACTCTGGGCGGCTTCCAACAGAATATTAAAATACAATAATCTATTAAACATTAAAGCTTCCCTAAACAGGGCTGCCTTCAGATGTCTTCTAAAAGTCTGGTAGTTTTTCCCCTCTTTGACATCTGGTGGGAGGGTGTTCCACAGGGCGGGTGCCACTACCGAGAAGGCCCTCTGCCTGTTTCCTTGTAACTTGGCTTCTCGCAGGGAGGAAACCACCAGAAACATTTGGAAACATTGGCCTGCAAGTGCTCCAGTTGGAGAACAGCCTTTATCAAAGGTGTCATGGGCTTTGAAGACACTTGAATTCAGGATGAAAGGGAGAAACACGATAAGACGAAGGTACATTTGGCATGTAGTGACAGAAGAGTTTAAGATTGAGAAAGGGACACGACAAGGTTGCCCAATTTCTCCATTGCTCTTTATATCGGTCCTTGAGGTTTTGTTAAATATGATTAGAAAGGACCAAGAGGTTAAAGGTATACAAGTGGGAGCTAAACAGTACAAATTGAAAGCATTTGCTGATGACTTAGTATTGACTTTACAGGAGCCAGAATCTAGTACTAAAAGGGTATTGGAACTGATTCAAGAATTCGGACAGGTAGCAGGCTTTAAGCTGAATAAGATGAAAACTAAGGTTTTAGAGAAAAACTTAACTGAGAATGAGAGAGAGAGGTTTCAGGAAGAGACAGGACTAACATTGGTTAAGAAAGTGAAATATTTAGGGGTTAACATGACTGCCAAAAATGTGAATTTATTTAAGGATAATTATGAAAAATGTTGGATTGAAGTGAAAAAGGATTTAGAAGTATGGACAAATTTGAAGTTATCATTGTTAGGCCGAATTGCTGTGATAAAAATGAATGTGTTGCCAAGGATGTTGTTTTTGTTTCAAACATTGCAAATTTTGGATAAGATGGATTGTTTCAAGAAGTGGCAGAAAGATATTTCCAGATTTGTTTGGCAGGGCAAGAAGCCTTGAATAAAATTTAAGATATTAACTGATGCCAAAGAAAGAGGTGGATTTGCCCTGCCAGACCTTAAATTTTATTATGAATCAGCTGCTTTTTGCTGGCTGAGAGAATGGCTGCTTCTTGAAAACACTGAAGTGTTGGATCTAGAAGGTTTCAATAATGCATTTGGCTGGCATGCATATCTGTGGTACGATAAGGTAAAAGCACATAAAGCGTTTAAAAATCATATTGTTAGAAAAGCATTGTTTAATGTTTGGATAAGATATAAGAATTTGTTAGAAAAGAAAACCCCAAGATGGTTGTCACCAATGGAAGCGAAGGCACAGAAAAAACTCAATATGGAGGCCAAATGGCCGAAATATTGGGAAATTCTGGAACAAGATGGAGACAGAATAAAATTGCAGAGCTTTGAAAAATTGAAAAACAAAGTGCGAGATTGGCTCCATTATTACCAAATAATGGAGGCATACAATTTGGACAAAAAAGTTGGTTTCCAGGTGGAAAAATCAAAACTGGAAACAGAATTGTTAGACCCAAAAATCAAGAATTTGTCAAGAATGTATAACTTGCTGTTGAAATGGAACACTCAGGATGAAATGGTGAAATTAGCTATTATTAAATGGGCACAAGATGTTGGATATAACATAATGATGGCTGACTGGGAACAGTTATGGACCACAGGTATGAAATTCACGGCATGTAATGCCCTAAGAGAAAATTTAATGAAAATGATTTATAGGTGGTACATGACACCAGTCAAGCTTGGAAAAATTTACTATTTGCCCGACAATAAATGTTGGAAATGTAATGAGACTGAAGGTACATTCTTTCACCTTTGGTGGACATGCCCAAGGATCAAGATTTATAACGAAGATGATTTATAACGAAATGAAAAAGGTATTTAAATATACCTTCTTGAAGAAACCAGAGGCCTTTCTCCTGGGCATGGTCGGCCAATTGGTGTTAAAGAAAGATAGAACTTTTTTTATGTATGCAACAACAGCAGCAAGAATACTCATCGCGAAGTATTGGAAGACACAAGATTTACCCACCCGGGAAGAACGGCAGATGAAGTTGATGGACTATATGGAACTGGCGGAAATGACTGGCAGAATCCGAGACCAGGGAGAAGAGTCGGTGGAAGAAGACTGGAAAAAGTTTAAAGATTATTTACAGAAATACTGCAAAATTAATGAATGTTAGAAGAATGTTGGAATGAAGTTATATGGCTTTAGTAGAAATGTTATAAGGAATTAAGTATAAATAGATTAATAGAATATTAAAGGAAAAAATAAGGTTAGAATGTGTTACGATAATTATAGGATAGAAAACAGAGGAAGATGGAAAGGAATTGCTGAAACAATTAACAGAAGTGGAATACAAAAAGGGAGGTGTGAGGAGGTCGTTGAAATAAGTGAATGAAAGATAAGATACGGAAACTGTTTGATGTGTTTTAAACTGTTTTTGTTTTGTTTTGTTAGTTTAATGTGTTAGTGTTATGTAGTGTTTTTGTATTGTATTGTATTGTTCTTTTTTGTAGTGTTTAAATTGTTGGAAAAGTAATAAATATTATTTTCAAAAAAAAAGAAGAAGGTACATTTGGCAAACCCTTACCATGATCAACTCCCACCCGGAAACCTATGTCCCCACTGTGGAAGGACGTGTGGATCCAGAATTGGCCTCCACAGTCACTTAGGGAATCACTGTTAAAACCGTGTTCATGGAATACAATCTTACTTAGCTACAAGTGATCGCCAAAGAAGAAGAAGAGTGGTACCTAAAGTTCTCAACCTGTGATGCTCATTTAACTTGTCCTCCTGGTGGGGCCACTTCTCAGTTCAGTTGTTGAACTATTAAAGAAAACCAAGTAGACTAATTTAGACTCGAGCATCCAGGAATGTCTTTTAAGTTTAAAATAAAGAAAAAAATTAAAAGCTGGCTGTCCGCTCGTTTCATGCAATGCAAGCGCCTACATGGTCTGTGGCAGAAATAAATTGAAATTGTGTGACAGATTGCTATTCAAAGCTAAAATTAAATAATCTGCCAACATGGAAGGGGAGAAAAAAATGCTTGGGTAAATTTTTATTAAAATCTGCCTGCGAGCCATCAGAGGTGGGGGCCTTTCCTGATTACATTTTTAGACTGGCCATCTGGACTTCCCCAGGAGATGCTTTCTGAGAATATTTTGAGAGAATATGTTATGTGTCTCTTCTCTTCTCTTTCCAGCCCTTGCTCATCAAATCTGGAAGGTGCAGGAAGGAATGAGAGGTCAGGCAGTGGAGATGTGCTTTCGGGGGACCTGAAGGGGGAGAGGCTATTAAAACCTTGCTACTGGGCAAGAGGGAGAAATTTAATGAACCCTCAACTTCTAACGGCATTCAGCCCCATCCCTGGTAAACGGTTTCAAAACAGAGACCACCTCTTTCCTGTCACTCATTTTTAAAAGTCATATATGAGTACCGAATTAGAGCAGATCTACACTATATGTACATTTAAAGCACTTTCAATGCACCTTCAAAGCACATGACCTCCCACAAAGATTCCTGGGAGCTGTAGTTTGTTACGGCTGCTGGAAATGGTAGCTCTGTGAAGGGGAAACTGCAGTTCCCATGACTCTTTGGGGATGTGTGTTGTTGTTAAAGTTGTCTGTTGCTGCTTCAGTTTTCTGCCCACTGCTTACAGCTCATTTTAATAAATTAAACGGTATAGAAATTAATCATAACCATCACCACCCTCATCAAAATCAGGTGCATTAAATAGGCTTTAAATGCATAGTATGGCTCTGGACATGGGTCACCTATGTAAACAAATGCTTCCTTAATTTTAAACATCAGCAGAGAAAAAATGGAGGTCATGCATAAGTTCCTTAAATTATTGGCAAAGTCACCATGGTTTGTTACACTGGGGCAGTGGTGCCAACTTGAATACAGTATTGAAGGGGGGGCAGGTAAGCCCTGCCCTGCAGAATCGATCACATGGTGCAATGCACACACACCATTTGAATGGCAGTGCCCATCAATGGGGGTGGGGTGGGGTCCCCTCAAATATTTTATGGGTGGGGGCAAAGGCCCCTCGGCCCTTAGGAGTTGGCTCCTATGCACAGGGATGACTCTTTCATTAGGCCAGGGCTGGGAAACTTCAGAGGTGTGACTCTCCAGAGGTGTGACTCTCCAGAGGTTGTCGGACACCAAAATCCTCAGCCCCAGCTGTCAAGGAGTGATGGGAAAGCAATCAAGATGTGTTTACAGGGTGGAGGGAACAGTCTGTGACTAGATGATCTGTGTGCCTGCTCTGACTGCTGTCCTAGTGCTAACCGAAAGCTATTACAACAAACAACAACAACAACAACAACAACAACAACAACAACAACAACAACAACAACTTTATTATTCATACCCCACCCATCTGGCTGGGTTTCCCCAGCTACTCTGGGCAGCTTCCAACAAAATATTAAAAAATACGATAAAACATCAAACATTAAAAACTTCCCTAAACAGGGCTGCCTTCCGATGTCTTCTAAAAGCCAGATACAGTGGTACCTCGGGTTACAGACGTTTCAGGTTACAGACTCCGCTAACCCAGAAATAGTACCTCGGGTTAAGAACTTTGCTTCAGGATGAGAACAGAAATCACACGGCGGCGGCGGGAGGCCCCATTAGCTAAAGTGGTACCTCAGTTAAGAACAGTTTCAGACTAAGAACGGACCTCCGAAACGAATTAAGTTCTTAACCCAAGGTACCACTGTAGTTGTTTATTTCCTTGACATCTGATGGGAGGGCGTTTCACAGGGCGGGTGCCACTACTGAGAAGGCCCTCTGCCTGGCTCCCTGTAACTTCACTTCTCATAGTCAGGGAACTGCCAGAAGGCCCTCGGTGCTTGACCGATGGGGGTGGAAATGTTGCTTCAGGTAGACTGGGCCGAAAATGTACTGGGAGCCAATATAGGTCTTTCAGGACCAGTGTTATGCGGTCTCGGAGGCCACTCCCAGTCACTAGTCTAGCTTCCGCATTCTGGATTAGTTGCATGTAGTTTCTGGGAGATAACTAGAGCTTGCACCACTCTGGCGAGATAGTCCATGGGCAGGTAGGGTCTCAGCCTACGTACCTTGCAGGGTTGTTTGTGAGGATAAAGTGGGGAACTTCCAGCCCCCTTTTGCTGTTCCTCCATATGTTTTTTTTTAACTTTAAACCAGGCTTGGACTGGACAACCATTTAAAAAGATAAGCTACCTGTTATGTACTGAGCTGAATCCTAGAACAATAGCATCCAGAATGCAGCAGCCTGATTGGTCCGCAGGAGCCACCCAACCCAGCTCCAGGTGGAAGTGAATCAGCGACCTGATTGGCCTGCAGGAGCAGTCAATCAGGCTCCTGTATGAAGTGAATCAGCAGCCTGATTGGCCTGCAGGAGAAGCCAATCAGGCTTCTGGAGGAGGTGAATCCACAACCTGATTGGACTACAGGAGCAGCCTGGAATTATGGTAGATGTTTTGGGGAAAGTTTCATTCATTGCTACTATGAGCTGAATAAAGAGCATGAAATTCACACTCAACTACGAGTACATTTCACTACCCCACCCCCTTCTATGATGTAGGGCTCCATTGCTGTGGGTGGCATGTGCAAACTGATAATTTTCTTAGGCAGTGTCTGATCTTCTCGGCTGTTTTGTGCAAAGCGGAAATAATAGCATTGTTGGAGCAGTGTGCTCTCAACTGGACCCAGGCCCCCGGAGAATGCTCAAAACTGATACCCTACCCTCTGGGTACATTTATACTCTTTGAAACAACTAACTCTACTTGCGGCCCTGCATCCTTCAATACTGGGCTCTTGTACTGGGATGTGTAAATCATGAATGCAATACAGCAGAAAGTGCCTTTTGCTAGGAGATTAATGTTCTGGATGAGATGCAGCACAGTCAGAAGTTCATTACCGATGAAAAAGTGATCGAAAGTATTAGGAGGAACAAAGAAGATGGCCTGCTAATTTATGGATCAGCACGCCTGTTCACGGATTTGTTGGCAATATAGACTGTCAAGCTTGGGAGTCTCTTTAAATTTTAACGTTTAATTACCAATATGTGCTTCTGGTCTGGCTGTCAGCCAATTAAAAGGTTTTTCATAGATCGAATCTGGCTTTTTAAAGCGACTGCTCAATCCGTTCCATTTGCATACACTTGGATGTTGATAAAGCTCAGCACAGATAGTTTTGCAAACTTCCTGGAAGAAGGAGAGGGGTGGGGACTGCATTTCACGAAAGAGGTTTACTCACTGTGAAATACTTTCCAATGATAATTTGAGGAGTGGGGCGGGGATGCTCTCTTATTCTTAGCTATGCAACAATTTGGATTTGCAATGCCAACAGTGTGAATCTTTCTCATGCCTACTCAGAAGTCCTACTGGTCACACTCCCGCTACAGCTCTGCACCCTGCCCAAGGGTTTTTGCCCGGCTAGAATGTGTCTTTGAACTCTGATAGTGCCTCTTTCTTGCCTATACACATGCAGAGACGTGTGTGTAGAAACCTCTTTTTGCGTGGACGGAATCTATCCCACTGTGCAAAGGAGTGACACATGCTGCTCTAACCACATTTATGTTAGGGGCTGGACTGAGGAGGAGCCTTCCCAAGAACAGGAGGACAGCATAGAATTACAACAGCCATAGTTCAGAGGCTGCAGAGGGGAAGAGCTGGGAAATATCGTAAGAGGAACAGCAGGAAACAGCAGCACCAGGGGAGAGACAGCTGACAGACTGAGTGTCTTTGGAAAACATTCCTGACCCCACCCCTCCCAGGACAAGGCGGGCATTGAGAGTAGTAGAACAGAAAGCTCAGAGGCAGAAAGCTCAGATCAGCCAACATAGGGGTGATGTATATGTTAGCAAACCAGACCTCCGAAGCCGCATTATGTGATGGCCTGGGACTCGGGCTTGGACTCGGAGCCAGAGGAGACTCAGTCTGCACCAGATCCTTTGCCTCAGGCCGCAGCTGAACCTAGTCTGGGGCCTGATTCTGAAGAGTCCCAGTCTGCACAGGTTCCCCTGCAACAAGCACCAGCTGGGCCGAGTCAGGGGCCTGAGCCTCCCCTGGTTCCAGATGCGGGGAGTACCTTGTTGCCTCCAGCTGGGCAATCACTTACAGCTGCTCCACTACCAGTTGGGTCAGGGGAGGCTGAGGTGGCCTCTGGGTCTAGTAACCCACCAACATCTCCTGAGCTGTAGAGATTGAGGTCTGAGAGAAGGAGAGACCTGAGTACTCGCAGGAGGAGTGCTCGCCTTTGGGTGAGACAGGGAGGTGAGTCACCGGAGGATCAGGACCGGCTGTTACCCCGACAGAGATAAAAGGCTGCTGGACCCCGCCCCAGGTTGTGGGAGCAACGTTGCTGTTTGCCAGAACCTGCCTGTGATCTTGTGACTGACCTTGGCTGGTTTCCTGCCTCGGCCCTGTCGGACTGACTCCTCGCAGAACCCTTGGATTCGGGACCGGACCTGGACTGCGTTACTCGGGTTACCCCCGGGCCCAGCACACATTGTATGCTTTGTGTGATTCACACGCCTGTCTGTGAGGAGCGAGAGAAGGGAAGACAGGCGGTATGAGACTGTAAAACTGTACTTTCACTTTTACGCTGTGGATTCTTCTGCTTTTGGAGCTGAGAGAGAGCACCATGATTGCTTGTCTGTATATTCTGTAAATCTTAAGGAAATCAGCCCTGAGTGGTCACTGGAAGGACAGATCCTGAAGCTGAGGCTCCAATACTTTGGCCACCTCATGAGAAGAGAAGACTCCCTGGAAAAGCCCCTGATGTTGGGAAAGATGGAGGGCACAAGGAGAAGGGGACGACAGAGGACGAGATAGTTGGACAGTGTTCTCGAAGCTACCAGCATGAGTGTGACCAAACTGTGGGAGGCAGTGGAAGACAGGAGTGCCTGGCGTGCTCTGGTCCATGGGGTCACGAAGAGTCGGACACGACTAAACGACTAAACAACAACAACATATTCTGTAAATAAATTAGGAGTTCAGAACTACAATGTCTCTAACTTCTTGCTGTGTTGAGCCAGAAGGATAGTGTGCCTACATCAGCTGGTGTAGGTTGCTGGGAGTGCCCTGGAAAAGGAGATGCCTTTTCCAGAGCTACGCTCACCGGAGTACGTACAGAGGAATGGGGGCTGCAGGCACCCCAGGGTGTTTTCTCCCAACAGTATAATAGGAGAGACGGAGGGGGTGGTACTTGGAGCATCACCGTTATTATAAGAGAGACCACATTCCTTTGTCTCTCTCTGTGAATATTGAATAAATGACTAGGTAAGAACTCTTCTTGTTTACCTGCTTCTTGGCTGCTGCTGTGGGAGGGATAAGATTCCCTGAAGCCTGACAATTTATCTTTCCCCCCGCCTAATTTTTGCCTCTGGCCTTACCTACGCTCTCTCCTCAGGAGGTTGGCTATAAGCAGCGCCTTTTTTCTGGGGGTACTCATGGGTACCCAGCACAGCATATATATTTTTCCTTACAAGAAAGGCACTGGGCTGAAGACAAAGGAGTGTGGTACTTGGGCCTAAGTGAAAGCAAACAAGCCTCACCCAGCTTTACCCCAAATTTCAATGTTAGCTAGAAATAATAAGTTCTCCTCTCCTTCATCTCTTCCAAATCAGTCAACTACTATTTTTCATGCATGCACATAGACACTCCTCTTAGGGAGGCCATCACCTGCCCCAAGTCCAGTTGGGTATCTCATTCAAAAGCACAGAGAGGTCCCCAGCTCTCAAGAGACCAGCTCCAAACTACCACGATTTTCACTCTATAGGACGCACCTTGTTTTAGAGGGGGAGAACAAGAAAAAGAAATTCTCCCCCTCTCTGCTCAGCACCCCTTCAGTGAAGCGGCAGGAGAAAGGGAGCCCCTTCCATTTCTCCTCCCCCTTGGCTGAAGGAGCGCTGCGCAGCTCTCCCTCTGCTGAAGCCAGGAGAGTCTTGCTCTCCTGGCTTCAGCAAAAGGAACCGGAAGCCTTCAGAGCACAGTGCGAGTTCCCGCTGCGCTCCGGAGGCTTCGGGTTCCTTTTGCTGAAGCCAGGAGAGCAAGACTCTCCTGGCTTCAGCGAAAGGAACCCGAAGCCTCCGGAGTGCAGTGGGAGCTCGCGTTGCACTCCGAAGGCTCCAGGCTTCAGTGAAAGCAACGCGAAGCCTCCGGAGAGCAGAGGGAGTGTTCCCTCTGCACTTCAGAGGCTTCACGTTGCTAGCGCTGAAGCCAAGGAGCCTGCATTTGCTCCATAGGATGCGCACACATTTCCCCTTAATATTTGGAGGGGGGAAAGTGTGTCCTGTAGAGCGAAAAATACGATATTCTGTTCATATCAACTACTGATGGAACACCAGTGGGACATTTTAGCTTATTAACTAGCAATCAGGGATGCTTTCTTTGCATTCTGAACTGCAGATCCGGAATTGAGCAGGGGATGTTTATAAAAGACCTTGATGCCCCTTCCAGCTCTAAAATATGCTCAGTTTTGCTGTGTCCTGAGTCCAACAGGTTGGAAATCTTATTTTCTGAATTCTAGGAGAATTCTCATTATCTGAATTCACCATGTGTCTCTCATTTGGCTGTCTGAAAAAAGCACTTAAAAAATAAATGGCATCTAATGGTTTAGATGACCCACAGGCCATTTAGATAGATGAGGTTATTCTGTGTGTCACAAAGATGATTACCATCACAGTTGGCGCTAATTAGCACCTTTGGTCCAAGCCCCAGAACCCTACCTCCACTTCAGATTTATTGCATCTAGATTTTTATCTAGCTCAGTTCCATGAGCCTGGAGCAAGGAGCAATAGCATGGAAACAAACCATTGCTTAAATTCCAAATGCTGGGATTTAAGCCTCCCTGATAGACTCAGCTTTGGTAGCTATAAGATGCCAGGGGTCTAGAAACAACAGGAGCCAGGAATGCAAAGTGCAGGTTGTTTAAAACTCTTCGTAATATTGTGTTTTAATGTTGTAAACCACATTAGGGTGACGGGTGGGTAAATAACAATACTAATAATGGTATCTTAATTGTGTTTTCAGTAGCAGTGCATTAAGGAAAGGATGGGGGAAATGTAGATCTGGATCAACTGGATCTCTGGGTGATTTGTAGCAGATTGGCCAGGGTTTCTGACTCCTGGTTGTCTATTAATTCCTGCATTGCACAGGGTTGGTCTACATGACTCTTCCAACTCTTCTACAATTCTTTGAATCTCCACGTCCCAATAGAATAAAAATAGCTATGAAAATAGCAGAAGATGAGGTTAAACAATACAAGATGGGCACCTATGGAAGAGACCGGTTCATCCAGCTGGGAAAGATTGTGTGGTCCTATCCTGGAGGGGAGGCGCCACCATTTCCCAAGTCCCTACCCCTGCTATATGAACATAGGCAGCTGCATGATACCAAGTCAGACCATTGGCCCACCTAGATTAGTTTTGCCTGCACTGGCTGGCAGGGGAGGACTTCCAAGCCTGACCTGGAGATGCCAGGAATCAAACCTGGGTCCTGCTGCATGCAAATCCAGGTCCTCTGCAATTGAGCTACAGCCCTTTCCTTGCTGGCACCACCAGCATATGAGAATCAGTGGTTAGGAGGCTCCCATTGAGATGGATGCCCATTCTCACTTGAGCCCAGTGCAGGAGAAGAGCTAGCTGCCAACCAGCTACAGCCAACCTGTTTGATGGCCTAGACAAAACATCCAACTTCAAAGGAGAAGAAAAGAGGCCACAATTTTCTTGGCATGGGTCTCTTTTCTTTTTTAATGCAATATTTTTTATTGGTTTTATGACGTACACATAAACACAGACTAATAAAACATATCTATATATAAAGAGATTCTCTGAATCTCGAGACTTCCCCCCCATCCCCTCCTTGGAGTCTCATTTTTAAACATCTACAACTGCATATTCATCAGTATTCCAATTTTTACATCAAACCCTACTGTCCATAATAATTTTACACCACAAGCGAATCAAAATCCTGCTCTTGTTTCCATCTGCTTACTGTGGTCCCCTAAGTAACTTATGAATTTTCCCCATCCTTTTATAAAGTTTTTGTCCTCTTGGTTCCTGAGTTTTCCAGGCAGCTTTGCCATCTCAGCATAGTCCATCAGCTTTGTTTGCCATTCTTCTCTGGTAGGGACTTTATCTTCTTTCCATCTCTGGGCTAGTAACATCCGGGCGGCAGTTGTTTCATACATAAAAAGTTTTTTCTGCTCCTTTGGTATGTCGGTACCTGTAATTTCTAATAAAAAATGCTTCTGGTTTCTTAACAAAAGTTATTTTAAGCATTTTTTTCATTTCATTATATATCATCTCCCAGAAAACTTTTATTACCACTATATATGATAAAAGGCACCTTCTTTTTCTTTACATTTCCAGCAGATATTTGAGCTTGTCTTATACATTTTTTGCTAACTTAGTAGGAGTCAAATACCACCGGTACATCATTTTCATATAATTTTCTTTCAATGTAAAACATGCTGTAAATTTCAAATCTGATTTCAATAACCTTTCCCAGTCTGCCATCCGAATATTACGTCCCAAATCCTTTGCCCAGTGTATCATGTATTACTGACTTGACCTCTTCATCTTTTGTATGCCGTTCTAAAAGTAAACTATACATTTTGGATAATAATTTGACATTCTTTTCTAACAACCCTTTTTGAAATCTTGATCCCTTTTCTAAGCACTTCGTTGCCACATGCTGGCGATGGTCATGTTTTCAACATTGCAAAGGAGTCCCTGCAGATTTCTCCCATGAAGAATCGAGTAAGCCTCTCCAGTGACTGAGCTCTGGGGCACAGTGGAAACTCTCTCTGTACTGCTTGCCTAGGTTTATGGCTGAGATACTGCTGTGTTTTTCAATCAATAAACTCTCTGCTTATCTGATTCTTGGGCCTTGTACACATCCTGATTGCAACCTATGACATACCCCACACAGAACTAATAACTTGTTGAAGGTCAACCTTACCCCCAGCAAGAGGAGGTGGACTCAGCAAGGCTGTCCGGGACACAATAAGAAATATGATGGATACTTTTCCCTCCCTTCAGCAGCAGTCATTCAATAATATCTATTTTTTACAAAGTTTTCCACCCCCCCCACTCCCCCAAAAGTGCAGCGAACGATATTGATTTTCTAGTCTAAATTTGTTTAAATGTCAATAGTTTGCTAACCTGTGGCTCTGTGGAAATGCAACTCACCCAAAGCTATTTTTGTCTACCTGTTTTGTCTCCAAATGGCACGTCAAGAAAGGCAAGGGGTTCAAGAGGGAAGTAAAGTGAAGAAAACAGGTACCTAAAATCAGTCGCTAAGGCCAAAGTTGAAAACCAGTTTCCTCCTCCTCCTGCTTGCTTGATGGCTTAAGTAAGGATCAGAGAACCAGCAGGTAGAAAGCTTTTAAAAATGAGCACTCACACTTTACATTGTGGGTGCCCTTACAGTTCCCAGGGAACTTACTGGCAAACAGGGACTGGCCTGCCTCTCAGTGTTAATTTTTGGAGGTTCACGCCCAGCCTCAGTAGGTGTGATGGCCTGGGACTCGGGCTCAGACTCGGAGCCAGAGGAGTCTCAGTCCGCACCGGATCCTTTGCCTCAGGCGGCATCTGAACCAAGTCTGGGCCTGATTCTGAAGAGCCCCAGTCTGCACAGGTTCCCCTGCAACAAGCACCAGCTGGGCCGAGTCAGGGGCCTGAGCCTGCCCTGGCTCCAGATGCGAGGATTACCTCTTTGCCCTCAGCTGGGCAATCACTTACAGCTGCTCCACTACCAGTTGGGTCAGGAGAGGCTGAGGTGGCCTCTGGGTCTAGTAACCCACCGAAATCTCCCGAGCTGCAGAGACTGAGGTCTGAGAGAAGGAGAGACCTGAGCAGGAGGAGTGCTTGCCTTCGGGCGAGACAGGGAGGTGAGTCACCGGGGGATCAGGACCGGCCATTACCCCAACTGGAAATCTCAGTTGGTTCAAAACAGAGTCACAGGATATTACCCGGGATGGGCCAATTTGATCACACTATGCCAGTGCTTTAAGCACTTCCAGTTAGTTTCCAGTCCATTTCCAATTTGCAGTGCTGGGATTGGGTGAAAGGGGAAATTTCTGGCATATTGAGGGAACCTATCAAATTCACATGACAATTGTTGTTGCTTTCATTGTTTCAAAGGTCCAATATGGATATTAAATCCAGGGAACTACTTTCCTTTTAAATCACAGCAAGGGAATCTCCTTCTCCAGCTTGTCTCTAACTCTGATTTCTATGAGGCATAAATGTTAACATTCTAGCCAGCCATGCCCTTTGAAGGATACTCCATTCCATCTCCCCCACCCCTTGATTTTCCTTCCCACAACTCTGCAACCATCAGGCAATATTCTGTGGCCACTGAACATACCCAGTGTCCATTGAGTTGGGTCTTTTTGATGGGAGAGGAGGTCTCCTTTAAGTTGTCCCCCCAAAATCTTTTCTATACTTCTGTGAACCTTGACATCCCCCACCCCAACAAATTATCAGCTGATAGCCTGATACCTTCGTCTTGCACACGGATGTTACTGCATTAGCTACATAAAGACCCATGCTTGTGAAATGTGTTTGCAATTAATATACAGGATAGCAACAGTAGGGGTTGACCAGCAGATGGCAGGAAAACTGCATATTCCTGTTGTCTTGTTTGACGAAGCTAAGCACAGTCTGTCCTGGGATAATGATCAACCATTCACCGAACATATGATGGCAGGATATACTTTTGTTTAAACTTAGCTCTGCTCCAATTAGTTGCAAAGGAGCGTGTGTCTGCTATGTACATGGCTGAGAGGAGCTGCAGCCTTGTGTTACTCACTGCTTCACTCCCTTCAGCCTCCCCTGCCGGATGGTATTCTCTTAGTCAGACACTTTTCTGGTACTCTGGAGAAAAGTCCCATTTGGGTAGAGACTGGGCAGAGGTCAGCACCCTGTTTGTCTGTGTTTTCTTTGTCCAGCCCCCACCCAAATCTTTCTTTGCGGATTGTTTAAACTCATACGTATCTACCTCAATAAACAGGTTCTCTCCAGCTACAGCTGGTTCACTAGCCAGAGCTGTCCTTGAACCAGAATAATAATAATAATAATAATAATAATAATAATAATAATAATAATTTATACCCCACCCATCTGGCTGGGTTTCCCCGGCCACTCTGGGCGGCTCCCAACAAAATATTAAAAATACAATAAAACATCAGACATTAGAAACTTCCCTAAACAGAGCTGCCTTCAGATGTCTTCCAAAAGTCAGATAGTTGTTTATTTCCTTGAAATCGGATGGGAGGGTGTTCCACAGGGCAGGCGCCACTACCGAGAAGGCCCTCTGCCCAGTTCCCTGTAACTTCACTTCTTGCAGTGAGGGAACTGCCAGAAGACCCTCAGTGCTCGACCTCAGTGTCTGGGCTGAACGATGGGGGTGGAGATGCTCCTTCAGGTATACTGGGCCAAAAACCTACCAGGAGCCAATGTAGGTCTTTCTGGACCGGTGTTATATGGTCTCGGTGGCCACTCCCAGTCACCAGTCTGGTTGCCACATTCTGGATTAGTAGTAGTTTCCGGGTCACCTTCAAAGGTAGCCCAACGTAGAGCGCATTGCAGTAGTCCAAACGGGAGATAACTAGAGCTCCAGTAAACTCTTGGTTGGACTACTGCAGTGTGCTTTCAAGGGCACCTTGAAGATGTCACCCCAAACGTCAATTAGTGCAGAATACAGCCAACAGAATCACATAACACAAGTTCTCCACAACATGTACTCCCTGCCTGAATGCTAACAGGCCCAATTTCAGGAGTTTTTTTCCAGTCAGAACTTGTTGGAACTCAATTCCAGCAAATCTCAGGTGGGTGACATTGCCATCCCAAGAGAATGAGGGAGGTGTTTATGGGTGAGTTCCGGCACCTCTCCCCCCCCCCTAGTAAAATAGCCCTGGCTGGATCTGTACCCTCCAACATTCCTCAGATGAAAATAGGGGCAAAATAGGAAGGAAGCCAGCAGTGGCGGTCCTGGAGAGACCACGGAGAGGTCATGGGAAAGTGACTGGGCAAAGGCAAAACTGCTGGGACCCATGGCTAGAAAACCATGGGACAAGCAGGACACTGTTCAGACCCATGCTTTATCAGGTCCTCCCTTAAAGAGGGCACGTGTTGCAGTAAGACCTGGCAACCAAACCCTGTGTTGTGGGTGGGTATGATCGGATAGCCACAACACCCAATTGGTAGGTCCCTTGATGCAGGGTTCAATCAGGCCAATGGGAAGCAGGCTAAACGGATCAAGGGACCTATTTATACCCATGCATGTGACCCAGAGCTTCCTCTTTCGGTGTGTGCATCAAAACATCCGCCCATCTCTCCCTATTTTTAGGGCTTTGCGCTTGACCTTGCTATGCTGTTGTGTGTCGTCTGTCGTTGGGACAGGGGCACAGCAGGAATTTTCCCCACTTGGCTGATTGGCTGTTGCCATTTGGATTTCGCCTGCTGCGTAGCAAATCGGCACAACTTGTAAGGCTCTGGTTCAGGTGATAGGGATGGGAGAACAGAGGAATGCAGTGATGGGTTCTGACCATAGCTGTCAACTGTCCCTTATTTGGTGGGGAAGTCCCTTATCCCAGCGCCGTGTCCCGCTGCTGTCCCTTATTGATGATGTCCCTTAAATTTCCCAAGTTTCAAAGGAAGCAGCTCCTCTCCCTCCCTCCCTGCCGGCCAGGGAGGAGGGAGGCTCCAACTGTGTTGCTTGGCTGCATTGCTCACCCAATAAGGAGTCTAAGAACGACGGGGGGGTGTGGAGCTTGCATGCCTTGTGCCAATCAAATCGGCCGCATTGCCTGGGGACTCGCCTTTGCTCAGCGCTTCCCAGCGGAGAGGTGACAGTGGTTTTCCTTGCTGCATCCCCTTTGCCGGGTTGCTGCGCTGTGGGAACCACCTCTTGAGGCTTCGTTTGGCTGCTGGCTGGGATTTCTGCCTTTGGCTCAGAGGGGCTCAGAAGTTGAACATACCTGCACCTGGAAAATCCCTTATTTTGGCTGCTGATCCCTAATTTTCGAGGCTGCTGGTCCCTTATTTTCAAATCTAAGTTGACAGCTATGGTTCTGACAGAGTTAGACATGGTCTCCTCTTGGAGCTAAAACTCCATCCTTTAGCTTGTTCTTGTAGTTACTCTTATTTTCCTACACAGTTGTGTGTTAACCTGCACTCCAGTCAAAAAAAAGCCTCTAGTTCTGGGTCTGCAAAGCGAGTAATCTGCTGCATATGAAAAAAGGACTGAAATACTGATTGTATTTATAAAAAGATGCCTATCGGAATGCCCATGGGGACAGGTGTTCAACTGTGTGTTGCCCTGAAAGCTATTCGGTGCAGGTAGGTGGACATCATTGGGTTGCTGCTGTTTTTATCCTTTTCTGGAAAATATTTCAGTAAAACAAAATAAAATGAGAAATAAAAAAGAAACAAAGAGTGCGTAAAAGGGGAAAAATAATAATATACCTTCCCACTATAATTCTATACATACTTACCTAATACAATATTTTATAAATGAAATGATTGTTCTAATACATATACAATTATTTATAACCTTCTATATTTTTTATAAATGTTTTCCAAATATCATAATATTTGTCTATATACAGTCCATGTCTGTATATGCTATCCATTTGTATGTTGCAAGAGTTGTCATATCTTCTATCCATTGCTTAAAGGGGACCACAGATTTATCTTTCGAGTGGATCAATATCCATCTTTTATCTGTAGTGAGGGCATGAAGAATCCATTTACATTGACCAGTTGTCAAATTCCATGTAGTAGGTATATAATTTAAAATAATACGATCCCTTGACAATGCATTATTCTTCAATATTATGATAAAAATACTTGACGTTCCCGTGGTATATGATTCCGAATGGGTGCACATGGACCTCTTTAGCCAGATCCGGTGGATGGAGAGGAAAGCGATAGGCGTCTGGTGTTGGCAGGGAAGGCAGCTCCACCAAGTGAACTCATGAAACACATTCATTAAAATCCAAGGGGTGGAAGAGATCCGGCAGATTTTATAAACATCAACAACTCTAACCACATTCTGATCACAAACAGTTTCTTCAGGTTGTTACAACAAACCGGAAAAACAGATATCATAGAACACACCACATCTCAGTGGTTAAAAATGACACGTGGGCCTTGATTATACAGTTTGAGGCAAAGTAGGGCCGAGATTATCATCTTGTACGAAAGGGCAACATGCATGAGGGCAGGGCCCATCGTTTCGTTATGAAAGGGCCCATTTGATCTAGGAAGTGGTCTGGGCTTGGCTGCTTTCAGATGGGTTTGGAAATGTCCTCGTTATGTAAGCCTGAAATAAGATCGGATGACACAGCCCAAGAATGCAGTCGCTTTCAGAGATTTATCGCAAGCATCCAGGCCTTACGAAGAAGGGTATACTGGAACACCAAATGCATAACTAAAGCAACAACATTGCAGCAGCATAATTGTCTGGAAATGTTGGGGTGTATCCAGCTAAGTTTTGCACAGAGCTGTCCCATTGAAATCAATGGACATGTCCATTGATTTCAATGGGTCCACCCTGAATTGGGTTAAGCACTGGAGACAACCCCCCCTTTTTTTGAAGCAACGGCATACCCTCCAACATTTCTGCGATGAAAATAGGGACGTCCCACTCCATAATGATAATTTTGCTATTTATACACCACACATCTTGCTGGGTTGCACTAGCCACTCTGGGCAGCTTCCAACATATATAAAAGCATAAAACATTAAAATAAAATACTTCCCTATACAGGATTGCCTTCAGACGGCTCAGGGGCCACATAATCCATACCCGCCAACATTTCTCCAATGAAAATAGGGATATCCTAAGGGAAAATGGGACATTTTGGGATTAAATCAGAAACCAGGATGGCTTCTCTAAATCAGGGATGCCCCTGGAAAATAGGGACACTTGGAGGGTCAGCAACTGTCAGACTCCAGATTCAGTTTATTGCACATCATTTCTCAGGCACTTTTGGGGTTTGCAATGTTTCATAAACTCATTTAGGGTCAGAACCACAAAAATACATACCATAATAACAAACTTTAGGGTCAGAACCACCCTCAGAGAGAGGCTAGTTGAATTTCAGGATGTCCAGCAGTGAGTATTGCAGAGGAGATTTTTTCAGCCATGGTACTCCAAGGCCAAAGAGGAGTGAAAGAGGAGAGCGCAAAATATGGTCTGAAGCTCAACATCAAAAAAACGAAGATCATGGTCACTGGGCCCATCACCTCCTGGCAAATAGAAGGGGAAGAAATGGAGGCAGTGAGAGATTTTACTTTCTTGGGCTCCATGATCACTGCAGATGGTGACAGCAGTCACGAAATTAAAAGATGCCTGCTCCTTGGGAGAAAGGCGATGGCAAACCTAGACAGCATCTTAAAAAGTAGAGACATCACCTTACCAAAAAAGGTCCGTACAGTTAAAGCCATGGTTTTCCCAGTAGTGATGTATGGAAGTGAGAGCTGGACCATAAAGAAGGCTGATCGCCGAAGAATTGATGCTTTTGAATTCTGGTGCTGGAGGAGACTCTTGAGAGTCCCATGGACTGCAAGAAGATCAAACGTATCCATTCTGAAGGAAATCAGCCCTGAGTGCTCACTGGAAGGACAGATCGTGAGGCTGAGGCTCCAATACTTTGGCCACCTCATGAGAAGATAAGACTCCCTGGAAAAGACCCTGATGTTGGGAAAGATTGAGGGCACAAGAAGAAGGGGATGGCAGAGGACGAGATGGTTAAACAGTGTTCTCGAAGCTACAAACATGAGTCTGACCAAACTGCGGGAGGCAGTGAAAGACAGGAGTGCCTGGCGTGCTCTGGTCCATGGGGTCACGAAGAGTCGGACATGACTAAACAACTAAACAACAACTCCTCCAAGGCCAAACTCAGCATTCACTCAAGCACCACTACATACATACATACATACATACATACATACATACATGTAATTTGTATGCTGCATTTCCACAGTTCAAGCCATGCTCAAGGCTGCAACTTAACTACAACATAACAAATGTAGCCATAAACAATAAATAAAACATTTTTAAAAATGCACAACCAAACTGAATGATTTCCAGATAAATCACAAGGTCTAAAATAAAGTTACAGAAAGCCACCAGCGGCAGCGCTCCTAAATCATGGGTTTCCCCAGCCCATGATTCTGTTCAGCAGCTTCAGCTTTTGTAGCTGGAGTCAGTCAAGGCCCCACCCTCCCAGTCCAGATGGGAAAAGGCCTATAAAGCAAGGAGCAGGTATTCCAGGACTCACAGCTAAGATGGTGTTTTCTGGTGCTTTTTAGGTGCAGATGCAAGGGGAGCCATTTCATTCCCTATTCTGCGTTGTGATAGAAACAGAGACACAGCAGCTTTGGCCAACCAGGTGCCTTCAAGATGGATTGGACTTCTATCAGCTCCAGCCATCTATCAGTCCCTGCTGGCCGAGGCTGATAGAACACATAAACTTAGAAAACTTCCTTATAATGAGTGAGACCATCAATTCATCTAGCTCTGTTCAGACAGCGCTTACTGGTAGCGGCATTCTAGGGCTTCAGGTAGGAGTCCTCCCTGGCCCTACCAGGAGATGGTGGGGATTGAATTTTGGATCTTCTACAAAGCCCAGCTCTACCGCTGAGCCTCCCCCCCCTCTTCTGTGCTTTTTGCAATCCAAAACATATGGAGGGCACCTGGTTGGGGAAGATAAGGCAGGAATGGGAGAGATGTCCTAAGGTGGTTTAGCAGGTGGTCATTTTGGGTGGTCACGAACAATGTGGAGCCATTGCTCAGTGCCTTGGCAATGACAGCTCTGCATTAAGTGAGGAAATGTCTCACCTGGGGTGGAGGGTTGTGACGTCTCCCGTATGAGAAAGCCTAATTGTGCTTCCTTCCGATTTGACTGGGATAACAAGCACAGCTCTGGAGTGTGCTGTTTGTCTAGGAGAGCAATCTTTTCCTTGTTGTCTCGCCGCCCCTCGGCTCCTTGAACTGAAATTCTCACCAAATGCTTTCAAGTGGCTATTAGTGCTTGGAATAACTAAAGAACATTGCTAGGTTGGTATCCTTTTGGTTAGCATGACTGTGCCGTTACCCTTTTGTCTCCCGGAAAAGCAATTGTGGAGTGGGGGGAAAGGAACACTTGGGCTGTTCTCTTTTCTCTTTCCTGAGAACATTGCATGTGACTCATACAAAGATGAAGGGGCTGCCAGGGTCCCCACATCTACCAGGCTTTTCTTTTTTCGTGCTTATTTGCATATGCCTTTGGAATGAAGACTTGGATTTTTAAAAATACAATAACTGACCTTTTATACAAACTCCAGAGCACCGTATGGTGGAAGAAACCAGAGAACAGCAAAACCAACAGAGCAGCTATCTGCTTTTCATACTCTATGAGTTTGATAGGGTGGCAGAAAGGGGAGCCAACAGTGGCGCTAGAGCCAACGGTGCTCCATTTGCCCCAAAGACCACCTACTCTTCTGCTCTGGTCCTCTGTAAAATGAGAACAAGGTTGGCCCGTTTTCAGAGAGTTGTTGTGAAGATGAATGAGACAACTCTTCATGGAAAGCTGATGGTAACGTATCTCATAGAAGTTGGATCCTCCTAACAGAGGGTCCATGTTGTGCTCAGCCCTGGAACTCTTCCCCAACTGGCTTGTGGGCAGGGCTTGCCCCGCTCCAGCCAGTGGTGCCACAGTTATGCCAATGGCCTTTAGCCAATTGGCAGCATTGGCAAGGTTGGGGGTATTTATTTGGTAGCACGACGTGGGGACCTCCTTTTGCTTCACGCTGCCGAACACCTGCCCGCCCACCCACCCGTTAATTAGATCGTGTTTGGCCTTGCTTTGGACTTTGGTTGGTTGCCTGTTTTGGAATGGGGGCCAGGTAGGAATTTTTTCCAGTGAGGCAGATAGGCTGTGGCCACTTGGTTTTTGCCTACCCCTTAGCAATCATCACAACTTTGTAAGGTGAGGCGGTTAGGCATTGATATAGGGGAATGTGGGGAGGGAAGGTGTGGCGGTCACCCGCTCCTCCAATTAATAGGGTATTCCGTTAAAGGAATCTGGGGGTCTGGATCTTGTCCGAAGCCCAGAGAGGGGCTAGGGCCATGCCAGGACCCCTGGGAACCCCAAGGGGTGAACACCAGTCAATATACATTGATGGATCTCCCCCTGCTGGTTGTTTACCCTTCCAGGCTTCCTGCAGGGTGGGGCAGGAGCCAGTTATAGTTTTGATACCAATGCCTAAGTCAATACCAGTCGCACTTGTGTATTTAATAAAGTTGTGGCCAAAATCTGCCCATTAACATTTAAACTAAACTCTGTCTCCACTGTGTCTTTATTTCCATGGGGGATGGGTTTTGGGGTTTGGAGCACAATGCTTTCTTCCACATGAAATTGCCTGTCTTCAGAGCCCCATCTCGAGGAGCTGCCCCCCCCTTTAAAGGCTGAGTGGGGGGCTACTGGAGAAAGGTGAGATGCAAATGAAGTTACAAGCAAATGCCCCTCCTAGGGAGGCAATCCTAAAGAGATCCAGCAGGATGAGCAGCTTATTATGCAGCAGATCTCTGGCTCCACTGCCTGATTCTGGGATCAGGCGGGCTCATACTGTGTCAAGCCCACAATCCTGGCTCAGCTGGGGACACACCGACTGAATTTGCTGATCAAAGCCCAGCCAGGGTTTGGCTGATGGAGCCAAGTCTCCCCCAAAGGGGACATTCTGCAGCTGTGGCAGGACTCTTGCTAGAAGTCCTTTCTAAACTTAATTCTCTACAACAAAACATGCACACACCAGATATGTAAATTGTTTTGCATTGTTTGTTACTGGCAAAGAAATACTGAAATACTTTATTGTCACTTGTACAACTTGTATACAGTGAGATTACATGAGTACCCCCCACTCAGCTCTCTTAGTCTTAATTCCCCTCGTTTACTGACGCACACCCACCAAACCCGAAAGTCAGTTGTCCTGTTGTTATCTTTTCATTCAGCAGCCTAACAGCCCAGGGATAGAAACTGTTCTTTACCCTGTTGGTGCCTCTATATCTTCTGCCCGAGGGCAGGAGATCAAGAAAGTGCCGGCCAGGGTGTGAATCATCCCTGAGAATTTTCCTCACTCTCCTGAGGCAATGTTCTTCCATTATTTCATCCAGCGGATTCACGGGACAGCCCATAATATCTTGTGCTGTATTCACCACCCTCTGTAGGCACTTCCTATCAGTTGATGTCAAACCAGTGTACCACATCGTGATGCAGTATGAAAGGACGCTTTCTATTCTTGACCGGTAGAAGATCATTAAATGTTGATTGACATCGTTCTTCCGCAATATTCTGAGGAGATGGAGTCTCTGTTGGGCTTTCTTAACCACCTGGGTTGTATTTATTTTCCAAGTAAGGTCTTCACTGAGATAAACTCCTAGGAATTTAAGGGAAGAGACTCTCTCTACACAGCCCTCCCTGATGTACAGCGGGGCTAGTTACGTACTAAGCTTGGATCCTAGAACAACAGGCAAGTAGAATCCTAGAATGCAACAACTGATTGGCTTGCAGGAAAAGACCAATCAGGCCCCAGGAGGAAGTTAATCAGCCTATTAGGCTGGTAGGATCTTAGAATGCAACAATCGATTGGCCTGCAGGAAAAGACCAATCAGGCTCCAGGAGGGAAGCAGAATCAGCCAATCAGACGGGACTCATTGTGTAAATAATGTATATAAAAGCCTGAGGTTTGGGGGACAATTCAATTGCTGTTTTACAAGCAGCAATAAAGAGCATGAAATCACTACAGGACTCCCAGTATATTTCAGTTACTTACATATTCATTGATGTGTAATTACTGCTGTGCTGGTAGGTACCACATTGCTTTGCTATTTTTCCTAAAGTGTAGTTTTGTTGACTTCAGCAAATTGTTTGTTGCTAGAGGCAGCCTTTGTGCGCTAAGGCTGCAAGCCTAACCCCATCTACTCACAAGTAAGGGCCATTGGATTCAATGGGGCTTACGGTACTTCCAGGTAAGTGATAGTTAGGAGTGTAGCCTTAAACTGCTTTCTACTGTGGACTTTAAAAACCAATGAATTGCATTATTCATTAATGGCTTTTTTGTATGGGAAGAAGTGATCTCTTTTGTTCCCTGTGGACTTTAGCTGTGCTCCTAAAGTCCAAGCATCTTTGTCTAATCCTCTTTTAAAGCCATTCAGGTTGGTGACCATGATCACCTTCTGTGGGAGGAAGTTTTATAGTTTTAACCATGGGCTGCCTGAAGAGCTACTTACTTTCATCTTCTCTCTGCGCCCATAGCCTAAATCTTTGTTTTAAAATGTTGCCCAGCTTCCAGCCAAATCCCAATATTTGAAACATACATCAACGTGGACATTATGTTTCAGCAGAAACATGCTCACGACCATTTTCTGACTAAAATATGCATTTATGGGGGAGGATGTTGCAATAAAAACGGACTTATATGTGGTGGAAAAGTATTACAAATGAGAGAAGGAGTAATTTATACAATCTATGGTGCAAAGAGCAAAATATCAACAGGGGTCAACTGTTCCCCCATGATGCCTGAGTGATGGAAAGGAGAAAATACGAAATCAATTTAGCAAAATAGGCTGCAATCCTAATCTCATTTCTCCCAAGCAACCAAACACCCAGGACATATCTATTTTTTAAATATCAAGTTTTTATTTTTTTATCGACTAAAATACTGCCCCTTCCAGTTATTCTGAACTACAGTGGTACCTCTGGTTAAGAACTTAATTTGTTCTGAGGTCCATTCTTAACCTGAAACTGTTCTTAACCTGAGGTACCACTTTAGCTAATGGGGCCTCCCACTGCCACCGCACAATTTCTGTTCTCATCCTGAAGCAAAGTTCTTAACCTGAGGTACTATTTCTGGGTTAGTGGAGTCTTTAACATGAAACATCTGTAACCCGAGGTACCACTGTACATAGAAAGGGGGATAATTTAAAAACCGGAGTTGGGGGGGGGGTAAGAAGGAAACAAACTGAGGGGAAGGAACTTTGATGGGATGGAAGAATGGATGAAATTCAGACGTTGCCGAGACGGCACATAAATGAGGTTGGTGCCTCAGTTGCAGGTTGCACAGCTGTGCCCCACATACCGTATTTTTCGCTCTTTAGGACACACTTTCCCCCCTCCAAAAATTAAGGGGAAATGTGTGTGCATCCTATGGAGCGAATGCAGGCTCCTTGGCTTCAGCGATAGCAACGCAAAGCCTCTGAAGGGCAGAGGGAGCGCTCCCTCCGCGCTCCAGAGGCTTCGCGTTGCTTTCGCTGAAGCCTGGAGAGTGAGAGGGGTCAGTGCGCACTGACCCCTCTCGTTCTCCAGGCTTCAGGGATAGCCGCCTGAAGCCTTCGGAGCACAGCGCAAGTTACCGCTGTGCTGCAGATGCTTCATGTTCCTTTCCCTGAAGCCGGGAGAGCAAGACTCTTCTGGTTTCAGCAGAGAGGGAGAGCTGCGCAGCGCCCCTTCAGCCAAGCGGGAGGAGAAATGGAAGGGGCTCCATTTCTCTTGCTGCTTCGCTGAAGGGGCGCTGAGCAGAGAGGGGGAGATTTTTTCCCCCTTGTTCTCCCCCTCTAAAACAAGGTGCGTCCTATAGAGCGAAAAATATGGCAATTACACTATGAATTTCCTTGGCCCTCTCAACAACAAGCACAGATAAGCAGCGAGGAAAGATGACAGAGCAATGCGCTCCACTATCAGTATTGTGGTGTGTGACTGCCATAATGTCTAGCCTTACCCTTGCAGTGTTGTGTTTCACAGATGTATCCAAGCACTTTAAACAACCACCAGAGATCTCCTTCTAGGGATAATATGGGGATTTTTCCCTCTCTTTTTCTTAACGCTCGTGAAACGCAAAACAAACACGCACGGCCTTTCCAAACCTCAGGCCATTTACTTTGGCCACCAATACACCCACAGAAAGAGGGCTTTTCGATTTATATATTTGTACTTTCCTTACTTAGTATTGATTCTAAATAAAGAGGAAACCATGCTTGACGGGAAGCCTATGAGTAAGGGCCTGCGAATTAAAGAGTTTGTTTTATCTGCCCACTTTCCTTTTACCGTTGCCAAAATAAAGACGACATCCCAGCCCCAAGCCTCTTTGTAGTAGTGAGAGGAACAGTGTCCTAGATAGAATGAGTATTTAACAGAAGTTGACTTTTCTGAAAGACTTCTTGACATGCAAGCCCTTATCCCTACACCTGAGGCTTGGTAGGGTAAAGGGGAGAAGGACAAAAACCTGAAGTCAAACTTGGAAAGGGTCACTAAGAGGAATCTCCAGGCCAAAGAAGAGGAAGGTCACAACCCATTGAGCAGCTGGTGGGAAATCCTTTGGAACCGCAGAGCTCATTAAGCCCAAGCCTTGAAAACAATACAACAGGCACACAGGAAGTGAGGGGAAGGAGGCCAGAGTTATTCATTCTTCTGGAATCTCTGTGGCGCCGTGCAAGAGGCGAGGGTACTTTTGGGGTCTCCATGAGTTCTGCTGGATGCCTAAAGGGCCTGTTTTGGTGGACAAGTCAAAACGTAGAGCTTTCACAGTGAGATCATGATCCCGGAGCAATTGCCCAGAGGAGGCAGTTTTGAGGTCTGGTGTCTCTTTGTGGGCCACAGATGTATGACCACAGCATTTTGTACGATTGAAGTGGTTCAATGAAAGGGCTGTGCAATTGTGTGCAGACTGAAGCAGCCACAGGGCATAGTAATGGGCACCAACTTGGATGGTTTTAAGAGGGGGATTAGGAAACTTGGATGAAGGGCTATTAATCATGATGGTTATATTACCTCTGCTTTCAGAGGCAATACACCTCCTAGGGAACAAAAGTGAGAGACTGCTGCCCACTGAACTTGTTGGACTCCTGTCCTGTTTGGGGTTTCCCCTAGGCATCCGATTGGCTACTGTCGGGCTTTATTTCAGCCGGAACCTACAGGAACTTAGTTCTGGCACACCTCAGGTGGGCACCATTGCCATTATAAGAGAGCAAGGAAGGCATGGTGAGTTCCGGCACCAATTTTTATTTTTTATTTTTAAAAAGGCACTGAGTGCCTTTTTAATACTGTAAGCATTTTTGTACATTTCTCCTAATATAGGCATTTTTGCAAACACTTTCCCTTAATATAATGCATGCTTATACAGTGGTACGTCGGGTTACAGACATTTCAGGTTACAGACTCCGGTAACCCAGAAATAGTACCTCGGGTTAAGAACTTTGCTTCAGGATGAGAACAGAAATCGTGCTCCACCAGCGCGGGGGCAGCGGCAGCGGGAGGCCCCATTAGCTAAAGTGGTGCTTCAGGTTAAGAACAGTTTCAGGTTAAGAACGGACCTCCAGAACAAATTAAGTTCTTAACCTGAGGTACCACTTTAGCTAATGAGTGGTACCTCGGGTTACAAATACTTCGGGTAACAGACTCCGCTAACCCGGAAGTGGTTCCTCAGGTTAAGAACTTTATCTCAGGATGAGAACAGAAATCGTGTGGCGGCAGTGGAAGGCCTCATTAGCTAAAGTGGTACCTCAGGTTAAGAACAGTTTCAGGTTAAAAACAGACCTCCGGAACGAATTAAGTTTGTAACCAGAGGTACCACTGTACAATATTTTCACTTGCATTGGTGTGTACACTTTTCCAGAACAGATGAACTGTGGATTTTGAAGGACAGCTGCTTTTCAGTTTGCATATTGGCTGAGGAAGTGCAAATTAGGTAGGTTCACATTAAAATGTGAACTGAATGGATTTGCCCCCTTTCCCTTCCCTTTTGATATGCACTGCAGCCTTGCCAGAACTATTTCAAGCTACACTAAGTCTTTTGTGTAAGCCATCTATCTATCTATCTATCTATCTATCTATCTATCTATCTCCAATATACACGCTGATGTGGACGATCCAAATGTGAAGCCATTCAGAGCAAGCTAAAGTACAGATGGGACAAAGTATTGCATTCTGGGAGCAGACCTCAGGACAACTTCCCCAACTTGGTGCCTTCCATATATTTTAGACTACAGGGGTACAGGTGGAGGGGAATTATAGTCCAGAAGATCTAGAGGGCACCAGGTTGGGGGAAATTGCATTGAGGGGGTTTGTTACAGATCATTTGAAACTCTGCGAACAGAACCGCTGGATCTGAGTGCAGCTGCACTGCATGGTGAAGTTTTGAAGAACAGTTGGTGGCATCTCAGTGAAGAGGACCGTCAGACTGACTCTGCCCACCCTGGCTGTCCATGAGGTCCGCTTTTTCCAGGACATGTCCTCTTTTCAGGGGTAAAATTTGTCAAAATGTCTCTGGCTATACTTTCTGGATGAGGCATGCTAGGCATAGTAAAGGTAAAGGACCCCTGGACAGTCAAGTCCAGTCAAAGGCGACTATGGAGTGTGGTGCTCTCATCTCACTTTCAGGCTGAGGGAGCCAGTGTTTGTCCACAAAAAGTTTTCCGGGTCATGTGGCCAGCATGACTAAACCACTTCTGGTGCATGGGGGACCGTGACGGAAGCCAGAGTGCACAGAAATGCCGCTTACCTTCCCGCTGCAGTGGTACCTATTTATCTACTTGCACTGGCGTGCTTTTGAACTGCTAGGTTGGCAGAAGCTGGGACAGAGCAACGGGAACTCACCCCGCCGCGGGGATTCAAACCACCAACCTTCCAATTGGCAAGCCCAAGAGGCTCAGTGGTTTAGACCACAGCCCCATCCGTGTCCCTTGTTGTTGTTTAGTCGTTTAGTCGTGTCTGACTCTTCGTGACCCCATGGACCAGAGCATGCCAGGCACTCCTGTCTTCCACTGCCTCCTGCAGCTTGGTCAAACTCATGTTTGTAGCTTCAAGAATACTGTCCCTTACATAGACATAACTGGTGGTTGAAGACTTGCTTTCCTCTTCTCGTCTCCTACCCCCTTCAACAATATATCACAGCTTCTGCAGCCTACATACAGCAGGGGTATTTAAAATGAGAGTTGTCATAGCGTCCTCTTTTTTGCTCTTCAAAATATGGCAGGAGGGTGTCTTGTTCAAGGTGAGCCTTTCCTGAATAATAATGTCTTCCTGAGCTCTGGCGTGCTTGTTGCTTCCTTGTTGCTTCCTTGTTGTCCTTTGTTCCTGACATTTGGTTTGCTCCTTGACCCTGCCTGTTACTTGGCTTTGTAGTTCTAACTTGCCCTCTGAATCTCCAAGTCTCAGACTCTAAGGCTCAGAGGGTAACAAGGATGGTGGTGGTGGTGGTGGAGAGTTAAAGCACTTGTCTCCATTCTGCCACAGCGCATGAGGGATTTGAATGTCTGAGCACGACTTGCGGCGTCACTGTATGAACTTGGCGCACAGACCTTAAGAGGGTGCTGTTTGTTAATTTAAAAATTGCATCAGGTATGTAAGTACATACACTTGTTCCTTAAAATTGCACCAGTATATAAGGGAGGTGTCTCCTACACTTGAATCACCAACGAGTTGGTGACTCAAGCCTTGAGGGACATACACATGCAATTGGTTATCAGACCCCATTATTCTATGTGGCATTGGGATCGGGGAATAATCATTTTAATTTAAAAATCACAGATTGTCATCAATTATATAAGGCACCCACATTTGTTCAATGGATAAGTTTAAACCAATATTTTTGTTTTGTCTGTGAGATGCTATAAGAACATCAAACCAGCTCCCAGATGCAGGTTACACCATATAATTAGGTGCTCTAGATAAACATTACTGTAGCAGCTGGAACAGAACGAACTTTTAAGGGACATCATGTTGATCCATTGGTAGGAATATAATTTTGACTTCAGCCAAGTAACGACGACTTGATGATAGCTTTACTCTCTTGTTTTAGTAAACAAAATTATATGCTTAGGAAATAAGTGAGATTTTTAAAGTGGGTTACTCAACTATACAGCTGTGCATTCCAGTTGGGCAAAAGTGTGGCGAGGAGGAAGGAAAGGCAGGAGGGATGTGCAAGATAATAGTTTTAATTTAATAATTCCGTTTGCTTTCGTTTGGGGTGGGGAGCCTGTGGCCCTCAAGATGTCAGTGGACTCCCATCAGCCCAACAAAACTGGAAGGGCCAAAGGTAGTTCAACAAAATCAGAAGGGCCAAAGGTTAGCCAGCCCTGGCTTACACCAATAAGGACCTGCTTGGCCTTGTTATTCATTTGCTAAATTTATATCCAGTTGATTACTTGTATTCATATCATGTATTTGCTTTACATATAAATGTGTAAGCAATCTGTCATGGCCTGGCTGGAAGCAGAGGAGTGGTTGGAGGCACCAGCTGGGGAATCCCCCAAGGGAACCCCCAAGACAAGAAGGCTCAGAGCTAGGGGTTGGGTGGTGGGTCTGACGAGTAGAGACTATGGAGAATAGCTCTGAGCAGCTACGGTAGTAGAGAGTAATTTCTTGCTTATCTGTTGGTTGCACTTACATCACCCTTTTCTCCAAGGACCTCAAAGTGGCATACATGGTTCTCCCCCTGTGAGGTGGTCTCGGCTGAGAGGCGGTGATTGGCCCAAGGTCACCCAGTGAGCTTCATGGCCGAGTGGGGATTTGAACCCTGGTCTTTCCCAGGTCCTGGTCTGCCGCTCTACTTAGTCGGCATAGAATCTTAGGGTGCACCCCCAAGCTTGTGATTTCATTATGCAGAGAAAAAGACTACTCTCAAGTGATCCCCAAATATCTCTTTGTTAATGGCTCTCACTGTCAAGTGTATCTTTGCATGCCTAAAGAGTACAAGTCACTGGTTGCCATGGAAACTACCAGCTGGAGGATCTTCCAGAACATGGGCTAAATAGGGCACCCACACAACTGGAGGTGATGATATTGATGAGTCTAAGAAAACAAGAGTGTGAAAGCCAATCTCATCTTGGATTGGGAAGATATGCACAGGCTTGGCTTGTTTTCTGTGCTGATCCCAAAGCTATGGCTTTCCTCTTACACCCCACCCCTAATGCAGTTGGGGTGGAGGGAGAGTAAGAGTTCTTGGAGTGCTCATGCTGTGAAACTTCCAACTTTTGCTCAGCTTGTGTGTGTATATATATATATATATGTGTGTGTGTGTGTGTGTGTGTGTGTGTGTAAATAAAATTATATAATAGAAACACCACAGTCTCCGATGACTTTCATACCAAGGAAACCAGCCTGTGTTATGTGCTTAGACCCTTGAAATATCATGTGGAGATTGTGGTGCATGTAACACCACGAAGGCAGAAAGCGGCAATGGCAATTAATTTAATTTCTGGCTGGATAATCAGGGGTAGAATACTGAATTTCCCCAGGTGCAAACAATTACTCTTCAAGCATCCAGAAAAGGGGACCCCACAACCAAAATGCAACCTTGGAAGAGAGACATGGTGAGGTGCTTAGCCAGTGCACAAAAAATGCACATTGATTGCCCCCTAAAGTCTAAGGCTTCAAGACTGCAGAATGTTTGGGAGATGGGCTTGTAAGATCCAACATGCTTCATTGCCATGTTTATGTCTCTTTTGTTCAAGTGAAATTCGGAAGGGAAAGCAGTCCAAACCTTTATGCTCAATTGTATGCTAAGGAGTAAATAAAGCATTTTCTGGGAACAGGGATATGTCTGGTAACGCTATATTTAGGGAGCATTTAAAGAAACAGAAAATAAACAGGGCCATCATTCTGCATATGTCCAATAAACACAGCTTGGTTTTGATACCTGGGGCTATATTGACTCCAGAGCATCAGAGAACATAGCATTGATTCCAACTATGCCAAGCCCCCTCCCCCTGAAAAGTGTGTAAGGCTTAAAAATAATGGATCTATCTAGCTATATATGTGTCACCTTACCTATATTTAGGAGTTCCTAGCGCGTGAGGACTAGACACTGCTGTGATAATAGTCGTAGTGGGTGTGCAGCAGGAAATCCATTTTTCCCCCATGGACGGAAGACTGGTCCCCACAGATGCTAAAAATGCAGGATAACTAACAAAGGAGGAAAATGCCCTTCTGAACTCCACCTGAACTTTGGTGTGTCTGCTTCATAAAAAGCAAACCTTAAAAATAATCTTGATGAATTATCTGTGCAGCCTTTTGAGACAACTGAAGAAAGGCAGGGGCGATGTGTCTGGTCGACCTGAATTCTTTTCTGGCACAAGAAACATTGTGAAGGTTGTATCCAGGTGAGCAGGCATATCACCTGGCACACTACCTTTTGAGATTGTCTCTTCCACTGTTGAACACCTCATACCACCAGGAAGTTCATCCGGATGTTTAGTCTAAAACCCTTTTCTGGTCATTTGAACCTACTGGTTCAGGTCCTATCTTCTGAAGCAACAAAAAACAAAGTTACTTCATTATCTGTGCCAGCCTTTTCAGCCACGGGTCCCCAGATGTTGTTGGACTACAACTCCCATCATCCTTGACCACTGGTCCTGCTCGCTACAGATGATGGGAGATGTAGTCCAACATCTGAGTACACAAGGTTGAGAAAGGCTGATCTTTGTGATGGTCCTTCAGATACTTGAAGAAAGCTGTCTTACTGCCTCTTTGTAGTCTATTGTCCAGGCGAAACATACCCAACCTATTTACCTCACCCCACTTTGTGGATAACCTTGTGGATACCATCAGTTGATATCCTTCTTAACCCTTTGAGGCAATCAGTCATGTATCCTTCTTGCTGGTCTGCCTTGGTTGGGGTTTGGAGGTACATGCTGTGGTGGTTTCACCTTTACATGGTCAACCAATTTCAATTTCGGTGCTGGGGGGCTACTACTGTGGTGTGGGTCTTGCAGGGTTTTATTTACCACTCATGCATTTTAACATCTACATTACATGGATGAGATAATTTGGAGGTTTGGCATGAGGTGTCATCCATAGGCAGACGGCACCCAACTCAATTTTTCACCCATTTTTAAAAAATCCAATTCGTGTGAGATGGTGATGGTGCTAAACTAGTGCCTGGGTGTGATAATAGACTGGGTGAGGGCTACTTGAAAGAATCTCAGGTTGGTAGATGAGGAAAGACCTTCTTCACCACCACCCTCTGGCCTTGGGTAGCTATTGCCCATCAGTATAATCTAAAATGGACCATATTCTAACAGCATAAGGTCGATCCACATGCAAGACTCATGGCTTTTTATAAGCACCACCATTTTTGTCCATGATGGTGCCGGTGCTTTGCTCCCTACCATCTCTCTACTATGTATCACTGGATTGCTCAGTTGGTTAGAACCTGCTGCTGATAACACCAAGGTTGCAGGTTCGATCCCCACATGGGGACAGCTGCATATTGCAGGAAGTTGGGCTAGAATGAACCTCAGGCTCCCTTCCAACTCTACAATTCTATTATTTATTTTTATTTATTTATTAAATTTGAATACCACCCTTCACCTGTAGATCTCTGGGAGGTTCACAACGTAAACATACAAGATAAAAGCACAAAACACAAAACACAAAATAAAAACAATCACAAATCGAAACAACAACCCCCAACCCCCTCCCACCTTCTTTCATGGTCTTCAATGAAAGCCAGCAGGTGAATAGGAATAGAGCAAGATAGCTTTGCCATATTATTCTGAGACAGGACAAAAAGCGAGGTTGTCACGTGGAAGTGCCACACTTTGTCATTCATTATTATTTCACACCTGAGGCAGTATTTGCCCCCCCCCAAACACTGATGTGTCTTGGGACAGTCATATGAGGTTGTCTTAGATTGAACAAAATAAAAAAAATTCCTTCCAGTAGCACCTCAGAGACCAACTAAGTTTCTTATTGGTATGAGCTTTCGTGTGCACGCACACTTCTTCATATACCTATGCATACGAAAGCTTATACCAATAACAAACTCAGTTGGTCTCTAAGGTGCTACTGGAAGAATTTTTTAAATTTTGTTTCAACTACTATGGCAGATCAACACGGTTACCTACCTGTAATTAGATCGAACAAGTTACTGGTTCATTCAGTACTCTATCAGGGGCATGCAACCTGAGGCCTGGGAACTGACTGTGGCCCTCCAGGCATTTCTATGTGGCCCTCAGAAATCTCCACAGGCCACATCCCTCACTGGTCCTGTCTCCCACCCTCCTCAAGTGTTTTCACCAGTGACCTTGAACTTGATAATGCTTCTCACTTCTCTGGATGCAGGATCGATGTGGGAGCATGTGTCTAGTTGAAATGTACACAAGTGGCCAAAATTGTGGAAACCTTTCCGAAAAAGTGTATTTCCGAGGTTTGATGGCTCATAACACCACTTTTTTTTTGGAGTAATACTATAAAAATATATATATCAATGGAAAGATAATTTAGTGAAGAATGTAATGCAATAACTTTTATGAGGGGTTATTTATTACAACAGCAGTCATAAAGAAGAAACACGAAACACATATAAAAATGAACGCCTTCCCATGGAGTGAACCAAGTTTTTTAGTTCTGTAGCTGTAACAATGTGAAACCAAGATTGAATTATTGCCTCTATTAACTGGGTTTAGTTGCTGGTTTGTTTCTTTCTATTGATATATAAGTTTATGGTACAATGGTACCTCAGGTTAAGAACTTAATTCGTTCTGGAGGTCCGTTCTTAACCTGAAACTTTTCTTAACCTGAGGTACCACTTTAGTTAATGGGGCCTCCTGCTGCCGCCGCACGATTTCTGTTCTCATCCTGAAGCAAAGTTTTTAACCAGAGGTATTATTTCTGGGTTAGCAGAGTCTGTAACCTGAAGCGTCTGTAACCTGAGGTACCACTGTATTACTAAAAAAAAAAAGTGGTGTTATGAGCCATCAAACCTCGGAAATACTTTTTCCAAAAGGTTTCCACAATTTTGGCCACTAGTGTACACTTCTTGTTGGGCCTTGACTCGGGCCCCATCCACCACCAGCCTGCGGCCCTCAGATGGTTCCCTGGAATGGAATGTGGCCCTTAGCATAAAAAGCGTCTTCTGCCCCTGCCTCACGTTGTCTTTTCAGAGAAGCAGTAGCTCTCCAGGGTCTGAAGGAGACTTTTTTTTAAAAAAAGTATTGCTTCCTGAGATACTTTTAGTCAGAATGATTGAACATTGGGGCCACCCTGAGGGCACTTCGCATAAACGACTTCTCCCTTTGTTTCTGAGGACACTGTCAGGTTTATTCCATTGCCTGAGGTGCTCGTAGCAGCCTGTTTGTGGCCATTTCTCACCCCAGGCCCACGAGACTCTTCACGACAACCCAATCGAAAGAAAAGATGAAAATCGTGGAGTCCCTTTCCCCCCAATCCAACACTTATTCTCTCTCCCCCTCAACAACTCTTCTCTCACATCGCCAGTAAATGTCACTTCTCACTAAAGACATCCATTCTTCTGCTAGACAGTCTTTTAAAAACTCCCTGCAGATTAGACAGTGCTGTTTGGGGAGAAAGCAAGTCTAATGTCTTGTGACAATGAATCAATATGGATTTGATTAAAACTTTCAGAAAGGCATCTCGAAGCATCTGCACTGCGTGATGCATTCAGGGTTAAGCCGATGGCTTTTTATATCCCTCCGTCCTGCTCTCTCCCCGGGAGATGGCAGGAATGGATTCGACGCCGTCTCGGAAAACTCCAAGATCAGCACTTTAAGAAAGAATTGCACCATGCGCAGAGCAGTAATTCAGAACGTCCCGAGAGAAACATTGTACCAGGTAAGTGGGTGTAGGTTTGCAGAATAAACCTATAAATAAGTATAAATAAGTTAGGGTTTAGGGCCATTACCTATGGTTTTCCCAGTAGTGATGCATGGAAGTGAGAGCTGGACCATAAAGAAGGCTGATCGCCAAAGAATTGCTGCTTTTGAATTATGGTGCTGGAGGAGACTCTTGAGAGTCCCATGGACTGCAAGAAGATCAAACCTATCCATTCTTAAGGAAATCCGCCCGGAGTGCTCACTGGAAGGACAGATCCGGAAGCTGAGACTCCAATACTTTGGCCACCTTGAGAGAAGAGAAGACTCCCTGGAAAAGACCCTGATGTTGGGAAAGATGGAGGGCACAAGGAGAAGGGGATGACAGAGGATGAGACGGTTGGACAGTGTTCTCAAAGCTACCAGCATGAGTTTGACCAAACTGCGGGAGGCAGTGGAAGACAGGAGTGCCTGGCGTGCTCTGGTCCACGGGGTCACAAAGAGTCGGACATGACTAAACAACAAGAAAGGGCCATTACCTGATAGGGAACCAATATGTATTAGGGGCATTATATAGGTAGTGTCATCTGCTTCCTTTTTTGCATTTATAATTGAATTTATCAAATTCACACTTTCTGAAACAAGAACCAAAACACAGCTATCTTTTGAAAATTCTGCTTATCTGAATCGTGTGATGTAGTTCTCCGATCCGAGTTTACAAAAACGCATATATTAGGGGAAGGTGTGCGTGAAAATGAACGTATTTGTGAAAAGAACATAAAAATGCACTATGGTTGGGGAAATTGCTTGCAAAAATGTGTACATTAGCAAAAAGTGTATATACAATGGGCTTGATGGAACAATGGTTTAATTCTGTGCAGGGCATATTCACATGTTCATAACTGTTGCAGTAAAGAGGGTCAGAAGTTGCAGAACCACAGATATCTCTGAGTGAGGAACTGGTGGAAGTGAAACAGTGTGTAATTTAAGGGTTAAATCTGTTATCATTATGTCAGCTAGGCAGGGTATACACGGAGGTGTCACTTATCAAGCAGAGTTGTGTGATCTCTACTGAGAAAGCACATATGCTAATTGGCTGTGTAGTTCTGAGGGAGTTCCCCCCTGTATACTTGGTTGAATATCTCGCTGCTCTGTACAAGGCCAGAAGTCAGCAAGACAAAACCTCCCACTCTGTTTCTCCTCAAATTATAGACTCTTTACTATCCAGTTTCCTTAATAAAATATTAACAGGGGGTCTTCTTTCTCTGAAATATGCTTGCATTATTTACGTGACTGTGCTGGCAGAGATTTGCTCCAACGAAGTTTGAGGACAGACTGCAACTTTTTAAAACTTCTGCCCACCGTCTCCACCTCCTTTGCCGGAAGAGAGGCATTCCTCCTCTGTTCCGCCTCTTACCTGATGTGCTTGCTGAGCCAGTGGCCTGGTGAGCTATTGAGGAAGGACTTTGGTTCCTCAGTCTTAAGGAAAGATGGCTGTTAGGGTACAGGTTTGGGTATGGGAGGTTCTTCTGAGCTGAAGTCTTGCGACCACATAACACTGATCTTGAAAGACCTACATTGGCTCCCAGTGCCTTTCTGAGCAGAATTCAAAGTGTTGGTGCTGACCTTTAAAGCCCTAAACAGCCTTGGTCCAGTATACCTGAAGGAGTGTCTCCACCCTCAGCTCTGAGGGCCTTCTGGTGATTCCCTCACTGCGAGAAGCGAAGTTACAGGGAACCAGGCACAGGGTCTTCTCGGTAGTGGCCCCCGCCCTGTAGAATGCCCTCCCACCAGATGTCAAGGAGATAACTTTCTGACGTTTAGAAGACATCTGAAGGCAGCCCTGTTTAGGGAAGTTTCTAATGACTGATGTTTTAATGTACTTTTAATCTTTTGTTGGAAGCCACCCAGAATTGCTGGGGAGACCCAGCCAGATGGGTGGGATATAAATAATAAATTATTATTATTGACATTAACTTAGTTGTGGTTCCTGAATTGCAGGGGGTTGGACTAGATGACCCTTGCAACTCTCCACTTCTGTGTGAACGGCCCAAAAGACCACACAAGTCATATTATTGTGGGGAAAAATGGTTTTATAAATTCATCTTCTAAAACAATACTTCATATATAGCTTGTTTATGATATATTTCCACCATATAACATTTTTTTTAAAAAAATGAGCTGAATTAGGAAATTACATCCACGAGACCTCACAACCTATACAGACGAACCTAAGAAACAATCTTTAAAAATCCACAGAATAAGAATGAAGGGTGGGTTCAATATGAAACACCACATATGTGCAGCTTATAAATACACCTCCTCATTCCCTTTAGCTTGAAAATAGACAGTGTACAATCCATTCCTTTCTCTCTCTCTCTCTATCTCTCTCTCTCCTTTGAGGATGGAAACAGATGAAAAGCTTCCTGACACTGCAATTCAGTCAGCATTAAAAGTTGGCCAACGACAATCTATGCAACAATTGTTGCTGGGCCAGCCAATGTAATACCATCCAGTTGTTTTGAACTACAACTCCCATCACCCCCTGAAACATGCCCAATGATCAGGGATGATGGGAACTGCAGTCCACAACAGCAGGAGGTCACCCCTGCCTTACTATGTCCCTGCTCAGTTGACCTCCCCATTGCTCTACACCTGGTACCAGGGCCGTCTTACCCATAGGCACTAGGGGTGCGAGGCACCCGGGTGCCGGGCTCTCAGGGGTGCCAGGCCGAGAGGCTGGGGCCCGAGAGTTGAGTCTGGGGAAGAGACGGCCCGTCAGTTGGAGGGCCGCGATGGGCTCTTCTGTTGCTGTGAGTTCAGAGGTGACCAATCCAGCGAGACGCTGAGGTGGCCAGCTGGCTCCGCTTTCCTACACGCCTGGGAATGGGCAACTGGGGGGAGGGCTGCCAGGCGGATCTTTGCACCCCAGTGCCGCATATGCTTAAGACAGCCCTGCCCTGGTACACAGGGGCACTATTTTCAATTTCGTTAAAAAGAACCAAGTATTTTACTCAGGGAGAGGGTAAGGTTTGCAGCATGGTTCAGAGGCTGACTTTTGTCAATATTCATTGTCATTATTAACCCCCCAAACCCCACAAATAAACCCCAAACACACAACTTTTAAAAGGTCCATTTTAAGAATTTTTGGGGCCCGGGGCAGATTCATATCCACCATGTGTGAGCACTCACACCTAGGAGAAGGGGGGAAATCCTTTGGATGGCAATATTTCTTACCTAGGAAATAGGCCCTGCTGAATCAGACCAATGGCCCATCAAGTCCAGGATCCTGCTCTCACAGCGGCCACCCAAATGCTTGAGGGAAATCCACAAGCAGCATAGGAGCACAAGGTTATGCACCCTTCCTGTGGTTTCCAGCAACTGGCATTCGGAAGCATTATTAATTGAGTTTAGGGGAAAGATGTTTGGTGTGTGTGTGGATGTGTTAGAGCAGCCTTTCTCAACCTGTGGGTCCCCAGTTGTTGTTGAACTACAACTCCCATCACCCCTAGCTATCAAGGCCAGAGCTCAGGGATGATGGGAGTTGTAGTCCAACAACATCTGGGGACCCACAGGTTGAGAACTGCTGCATTAGAGGTTGGGAAGGGAGGGTTTTTTGGGGGCAGGGAGGCTAATGTGGAGCTGCCACTTGAAGAGGGAGCTGAAAAGCTCTTGTGCGTGAGTCAAGCAGCGCCTCACACTGCTTCGGATCCTGCTCTGTAACAGAGATAGGGGTGTTCCTGAGAAATAATCTGAAACTCTAGCTCTCTGGGGGGAAAAGGCACAAGACTGCAAATTGGGGTGGGTACATTGGCGCCGCAAACACAGGCCTCTGCATCTTGCTTTTGTGTGTTGAGTGTGAAGGCCTGAAGGAGAACTGGGTTCGAATCTTGCACAACCCTAGTACCCAGTGGTGGGGAGGACCCTTCTAAGCATGTTCAACAGGACATACTTAAGAGTTCCTATCGGGGGTTCATGCTCATCACGCAAAGGCCAGGAGTGAAGGGGATGTTGGCATGGGCATGAACATTGGCCCTGCATCACCTACAACGGGGATCAACCTGAAGATGCTGTAGACCACAGCTCCCATCATCCCTGATGCTGTGCTTGATGGGGTGATGGGAACGTACTGTATTTTTCGCTCCATAAGACACACTTTTTCCTTCCTAAAAGGTAAAGGGAAATGTCTGTGTGTCTTATGGAGCAAATGCATGGTCCCTGCAGCCGAATTGCCCAGGGGCGAAAAGCAGATCATGCTTTTTTTTTTTTTTGAAAGCAAAAAACTGCTCCAGCTAACGAAAAGACACTAAGGCAAACAAGAGGGAAGGGAGTGTTGAAAGGAAGCAGCTGATCGGCAAGTGATCGGGGAGGGTGATAAGGGACGCTAGAGATAAAGGAGGCTGCCTGGGAGGGAGGAGGTAAAAGCCCATGGATCCTCAGGATTTTTGCATTGGGTCACCCCAAATTCACCATCAGATCACATAGCACGTCCATGGCTACAGCCTGCACCAAAAAAATCACGCACCCACTGTTGTGTGGGGCAACAATGGCACAAAAACACGGATCAATGTGGATTCTCAGGATTTTTGCATTGGGCTACCCCAAACTCACTGTCAAATCACATGTCTGTGGCCACAGCATGAACCACAAAAATCATACATCTACTGTTTCATTCAGAATATTTTTTTTCTTGTTTTCCTCCTCTAACAACTAGGTGCGTCTTATGGTCAGGTGCGTCTTATGGAGCGGAAAATACGGCAGTTCAAAGCATTTGCAGTGCACCAGTCTGGCTAGACTTGCCCTGCTCAGTTGGTGCCCTCAAACACTCTTTTGAGCATCTGAGTAAGAACTATGTTGGGGGAGCGAGCAGAAGAGCAGCTGCCCCCAGGAAATGACACCCTTGTTCTCCACCCCACCCCACAGATTCACCATATGGGATGCTGCAGTGCTGACCTCTCAGCAAGCGGGTCATCTGTTTCTACCCTTAATCTCAAACTGCGGCCATTCAAGTTAATAAATATGTACAACATTCTGGAGTTCAGTGAATATAAATAGCAAATATTTGTTCTGGTATTTCTCTGCACATCTGTTTGATTTCACTGGAAATCTTGGACGTCCTAAGATTCCAGATCAGGAGCTTAATGTAACAACAACAAAAATATTATTATTAATATTTTAAAATGATCTAGGATAGCTCTGAGCTATCCCAGTCGGAAGTATAAATATAAATAAGCATAATATAGAAAAACATTCCCCCTCCCAATCCACATACAAAAATGTAATCGTTATTGCTAGCAGCAAGTGGAGTATGAAATATTGGATAGCTAAAACTATGCGCGCCTCACTTTCACCAAATGGATCTGGTTTCCGAGCATTTCTAAGAAAAGCTTCTGGTATAATTTGTACATCGAGAGACTGTGGAGGAACTTGACCACCTTCCGGAGGCCTTGGATCGTCGTCTTGGGGAAATGGTATGTTTTCAAATGCTTCAGCGCATACGTCAAGCCCTTGATAGTGTCTTGGTCTCTATTTTTTACTCTCCACAAGCTGAGAAGCTTGAGAATCGGCTCGGAAGATTTGCACAGCCTCAGAATGCGGTCGACTTCTTCCTTCCCCACTTTCTTCCCTGGCAAATTTTCCATCAGGATGCTGAGCTGCTCAAAGGTGATGTTGAGGTGGCCAATGTGTTTTGAGACACTGTTTTCGCAGTGGTCAATGCCTGCAAAAGACAAATAGAGAAGCTGGTTTGTTTCGTGGACTAACAGGGTCGTAGAGTTGGAAGGGAGCCCAACCCTCTGCAATACAGGGATCTCAGCCAAAGCATGCATGACAGATGGCCATCCAACCTCTGCTTTAAAACCTCCAAGGAAGAAGAGTTCATAAATAAATGTGAGCTTGCTCAGTGTATGCATACACCGCTCTGCTTGTGTACTGGTCTTACCTTGCTTAATGTTCTTGACCGCAATGTGACCATTGTTCTGCTCCTTCCATAATTTCAGTAACTGAAAGGTCTGTTCCTGAGGACTGTGCCTTTGTTTGAGCCTTTCTGTAGTTTCTGTGTTGACCTTTATACCTGGCAGACTATCCCTTAGCATGTTCAGCCAGTTGGGTGTGAGTTTTGTTGGAACGGCAAACCTGAAGAATGCTTCCTCACATAAGGTCACATCTAAAGAAAAAGAAGAAGAAGAAGCGTGTTGATCTTTCAAAGTCTGCCTGGTCTGGATCAGCCATCCAAATATTGCACTTGTGCCCTTTCGAAAAGTATAAAAAATCCCCAGTATTGCTCTACCAAGGCTACAGTCCTCTGCATGCTTACTTGGATGTTAGCCCTACTGAACACAATGAGACTTCCTTCCTGGGTAAATAAGCCTGGATTCTGTGAAACTGCACTGTGTTATTTATTCATTAAATTTATATGATACCTTTTCCTCTAAGAACCTCAAGGTGGCGTAAATGGTTCCCTCTTTCCTCATTTAACCCCCACAACAACCCTGTGAGGTAGCCTCGGGTGAGAGATGGTCCATAGCTGTCAACTTTTCCCTTTCCTTGTGAGGAATCCTATTCAGAATAAGGGAATTTCCCTTAAAAAAAGGGAAATGTTGACAGCTATCATGGTGACTGGCCCAAGGGCACCCAGTGAGCTCCATGGCATGGGGAGATTTGAACCCTGGTCTCTCCCTGGTCCTGCTCCAACACTCTCATTAGTCTGCATAGCATCTTGGGGGTGCACCCCCAAGCTTGTGGCTTCATTCTGTAGAAAAAGACTGCTCAAGCGGCCCCAAACTTCCTCTTTGTTAAGTTAATGGCTCTCATGGTTAGGTGTATCTTTGCATGACTAAAGAGTACAAGTGACTGGTTGCTATGGAAACTACCAGCTGGAGCTACAGTGGTGCCTCGCAAGACGAAATTAATTCATTCCACGAGGTTTTTCGTCTAGCGAATTTTTCGTCTTGCGAAGCACGGTGTCGGAAAAGTTTTGGAAAAGCTTCAAAAATCACCAAAAGCCTCAAAAAAGGCTACCACGCCACGTTCTATGAGTTGCTCCTCGAAGTCAAGTCGCAACTGTATTAACGGTGTTAAGAAAAAGGAAACAAACTTGCAAAAAACGCAAGACGTTTTCGTCTTGCGAAGCAAGCCCATAGGGAAATTCGTCTTGCGAAGCAGCTCAAAAACCGCAAAACCCTTTTGTCTAGCGAGTTATTCGTCTTGCGAGGCATTCGTCTTGCGGGGAACCACTGTACTTTCCAGAGCTGGAGTCAAGCAATGCCTAGGGGGCCCAAAGGTTCCCTACCATAAGCTAATGAAGTGCTTTCAGAAGTGTCACTCTGGATGAGGAACAGAGCTGCTACACTAGCTTCACAGCCGGTGGATTGCTGTTGTTTACCAGAAAGGATGAGCGAGGCGAAAAGAGGATTAGACGAATTCATGGAGGAGAGGGCTTTTGATGGCTACTAGGCACGATGGCTGTGATCTGCCTCAGCAGTTGGAAGCAGCCATGCTTCTGAATATCAGTTGCTGGTATTCACCATAAGTAGGGGAGTCCTCTTTTGCTCAGGCCTTGCTTGAGGGTTTCCTACAGGCACTGGGCTGGCCACTGTTGGAACAGGATGTTGGACTAGATGGGCTGTTGGCTGGATCCAGCAGGCTCGTCTTATGTTCTTATGGTGGTGGGAAGGTTGGCGCAGTGCAAACACACTGGCAGAATCAATCCAGTGTTCCTGCCAGCGTGTTTGCACCATTCCAACTTCAGATCTTCTGCATTTGCCCGGGTTAAGCAATGGTGACCCACCTGCTGGGAAGTTCTGCCCCACCCAGCAAGCTACATGGAGAACAACTTCTATTTCACATCAGTCAGCTGAAAACTATTTGTTGCTTTGAAGCACAAAACTTAACTAGTAGAAATACAACAACTGGTAAACTGGCACATACCGATTCCACACTTCTGATCTGATCTGTCGCTTTTTTCTCCCTGGCAAACATTGTCACGCGTGGCATCTCCCTTGCGCACCATTTTGAGACCCAGCGCGCTGCAGTTGGTGTGCTTTTGACAAGCTTCCTTGGATGACGTTTCATTGGAGAAATAGCCTTCTGGGCATCTCTCGCAAACCGTGTCGCTTTCAGGGGTACCTTGGGACAAAAGAAAGAGACAATAAATACGCTTGGCAATCACTTTGTATACAGCACTTCAGGGGCTTCTTATATATATGGCGAAAGGCAGCATGAAAGACTGAGCAGAAAAGCAATCAGATAAGTGCCTGATTTGTGTGTTCCCAAAGATTCTCTTTCAAAGGGGGAAGCTCATTTCCCAGGACAGCTTTGCCAATTAATGTTTTAAATCTCATCTGCTTTGTTTTTGTAAGTGGCACATTCAGAAGTCTTACACGGGACAGTGCATGCGCCAAGGCACTGAGCCACTTTCAAACGTAGGTGAAAGACCGCATTATTTATCAAACTGTAGAGCTGGAAGGGATTTTTAGGGTCATCTAGGCTAACCCCATGCAATGCAAGAATCATAGCTAAAGAATCCTGGACAGACAGCCGTTCAACCTCTGTTTGAAAACCTCCAATGACAGACAGTCCATCTTCCAAGGGAGAACAGCTCTTATTGCCAAAACGTACTTCCTAAAGCTCCCTACATATTTAAAACTAGCCCATTAGGCAGCTTTTAAATGGGGAATATTCAGATATGGAATCTGGACAAGCAAAAGGCTCACATGGAACTTGGTTGGCGCAACAGGACACCACATGCTGTGGGCAGGCACCCACCTTAGTTAAATGAACATGGGACTGGTGGGGAGCAGCAAAAAATAAACCTCAGAAATCCAACTCTGATATTCCAGAGCTGGTCCAAAGTCAACTCCACTCAGACAGTTGGATATAGTTGCTTGGCTACTGGGGTTGATTCCAATGGACCAGCCCAGCATATACCTGCCCTGAAGCCCCACCACATCAACACACGATGAGCTGCCATTTTATATTTCCCACAGTGACCCAGAGCAGGGGCAGCCCAAGACATTTCAGCACCTGAGGCAGCCCCTCTCCAGTGAAGATTAGGCGAGTGAAGGCCTGAGTCAGGAGCAAGGGTAGGAGGTGGACTGCCAAGGAGGAGGCAGTGTCAGGGCTGGCCCAAGCGTGAGGTGAGGTGAGCGCCTTGGGTGGTAGGATCCACAGGACCAGAAGATCCAGCCTGCAAGGAATGCAGTGGCAGCAACAGCTACGGTGCACTCCCTGGAGTCCAGATCTTCTGCCCCTGCCAGGGAGGGCACCAAGGTATGGGTGGTATTTTTGCCCAAGGTCTTCTCAAACCTGGATCAGAGCTGGCATTACCCATAGATGATGGCATTTCTTTTCGCAAACTTTGAAGAAATTCTTTCACCAGAGCACTGAAACCAGTGCATTGGATAACTCAATGAAATGCCTTCTTTCCCTTAAAATCTGGCTTGTCACGCTCACGTTCGATGTGGCATGCCAGCCATGTGTTATAACCTGCTGGGTGGCTTAATAAACCCAGCCTGTGCAGGCAATCTGGATTTAACTCAAATGAAGGGTTTATCAAACACCTGATGGTCTGTGGTTCGTGGCTGCAAATTGGACAGGGCTGATTTAAGCCCCTTCTGAGCGGCTTCCCATTCCGACATAAATGGCGATAGAATTAAAACAGGTGTTGCATTTTTCAAATCAAGCTGGCATTTTCTGCCTTTCCTATGTAAATGAAAGCTCTTGCTTGCACTTAGTTGATATAGATTTGAGCTAGAGTATGAAAATTAGAGTTCTGTAGGTAAATTATGCTGCTGGATACACTTAAATGAGTTTCCAAAGATTTTAAAGGTAAGGAATAGCTCAGGAATGTGACACAGTGAAGAATATGCATCGATTCTCCTCTTTGGGCCTGGCTGGATTATTGTATGTGCCCTAAAACTACGATGCTAATATTTAATAAAAAATAATTTTAAAGAATGCATATTTGATTAAACTGCTGTTGTAAAGCAATCAACACAGAAGGTGTTATGTACGGGTGAAAATATTTTTAGGATCCTGGAGAGCAAGAAATTTGGGGTTCTGTCCTTTACTAAAAGATCTACAATGATGAATTAAATGTGCAGTTAGGGAACAAATGCTGTCATGGTTATTAAGATGCATAGCTTCTCATAGAAAAGCAAGAATTGTGATCCATCCATATTCAAGGCAACAGAAACTCTAGGAGTATATCACCCTGATTGCCAGTAAATTTCTAGCCTTCAATTCTAGTGTTCACTTTTAAGCTCATAAAGAGCATGGGTTGAGTGGTCCCTGTGTGAGTTACCCTCTGTTCTATATTTCTTTGTCAACGGTTATGTGCAGGAGCTAGCAGCAGGGCCTTTTCAGAACTGGCCCCACTTCTGTGGAATTTCTATGTCAGGGTAGTTCACAGCATTAGTCTGAATGCAGTCAATGGGTTGCATTCAATCTTCCAGGAATGGATCTAATACTTGCATACTCCTTCCTTCCTATGCTCCTTCCTTCCACTCTTCAACTGAATGGCTTAACACATTAATTCCTGGTTTGATCAAACCATAGTTTCCTGTTACATCCAGGCTGGCAGATTATGGTTTCAGCAAGGCCTTTGAACTAGAATTGCTTACTAGAACAAAACCAGTTTGTAATCCTGGAATGGAGGGACTGCTTCAATAACAGCCTGAAGTTTTTTGCACAGCAGCAAACAATGGATTGATCAAACCACACATGAGGGGGAGGGGAGATCAGATGTACACGGGTCTCTTTCCCAGTCCCCAAAAATGAATGAATGTATTTTGGAAGAATGCATTACATGAGCTCATGTAAATATTTTTATATTTCCTGTTTGGCATGCTGAAAGCATTTAATCCAATGTCTAAAATGTAGCTGTAGTTTAAAGTACAATTTATGAGGATTTTCACACCTCCGGGCATTCTGGAAGCCACTTTATATGCAGCTAGCTAATATTTTTGCAGTAAAAGAAATATATTAAAAACCTACACTATGCATCTGGAGTTGAAATGAATTAGGAGACTGGTTTTCACTCCTCCTTAGCTTCACAAAATGATGAAACTAGTATGTGCCGGGCCATTTTCAAGCAGATCCATAAAGTTTCTGCATATATTTTTGTTGTCGTTTCTAGACAAGGATTCCTTTAGCGTTTATTTTCTAGATAGTGCTCTTTGGTGGCAGTATTAATTTCCATCAATAAAGAACATGCAACCTCTTTTATCTGTCTCCCCCCCACTCCTGAGAATTACTGGCTGTGCATATATATATATATATATATATATATATATATATATATATATGCATGCTTTTCTAGGAGTATCTATTTGTGACATTGGTAATTAATTACTGCCACACATTTGCGATGACTTTTGCTATTACACTAATATTGTTATAATTACTCTCTGGGTGCTATATCAGTCCGCACTTCTGCTGTTTGTCAAGGCGCACAGAGGCTTGAAGCAGCACTCTTCCCCCATGAAAAATGTTATTAGTTATAACCCATAAATACTGCATCCCAGATAATGTCCCTGTGAATGAGGTCGATCCATCATGTTTCTCATTAGAAGGCAATTTGCTGGTGCCATTAAATTACCCATTACAGTAAGAGCAGAACATTTTGCTACTGTGAGCAACATCACTTTTGGCAGCAGTCCAGCGAGATGTTTAGGAGGACAACGGCTGTTTTTCACAGGCGCTGCAATAAATTTGCGATCCATGCGTTGCCTCTGGGCGTACTCAAAAGTTGAAAGCTATGCAAGGGGCTCTGTGTGAGAGCTACACAACTGTGTGTGTGTGTGTGTGTTGGTTTTGTAGTTGTACCCAGCAGCAAAACCAGGATGCTTTGGAAAATTTTGACTAGGCTGCCATGCACAGCTGTTGGGATACATTTGCCTTGCAATCCATGCAGACACTTTCATAACTGTGAACCAGAGATGGGGAACCTGAGGCACCTCTGGTTTGCAGCTCCCATCACCCTGACCATCAGCTGGGGCTAATGCAAAGTTCAAGTCCAATAACATCTGGAAGGCCACAGGTTCGCTATGTCTGATGTAAGCCAGCCTTGTAATAATAATAATAATAATAATAATAATAATAATAATAATAATAATAATAAAGTCCACTAAAGTTAACAAACTACTAACCCCCAACCCTCCTGCTGTCATTCCAAAAGGCTGTAAAGGAGCGCAAGCCAAGATGCCTTACTCTTTGCACCGTTGAGTCAGCACGACTCCATGCACCAGTGTCCTCTTAGGGCAAGGAAGGAAAAGAAGAAGAAGATGCCGATTTGCATGGAATCTGTATAGGCTGATTCATATGCACAGCTGCAAATTTAGAATTGGTAACTGCAATTTAAATAGCAAGACAAGGCAACTTGGTGTTAGGGTTCTTGCCGTTTGCAACAGGATTTGAACGGGACAGAGGACTCCTTTAAAGAGGAGGCTGTTCTCTGAAAAGCAAGACATACACAGCCCTCATATACATCTACTTGACTGCTTTGATCTGGGGAACGGGCGCTGTTTATTTGTTCTGCATTTGTATGAAACTGACCCATTCATGTTGCATGCAGCACATGAACACTGGAACTCCCTGCCTATTGACACCTTTGCTTTGCAGTTCCTGCTAAAGACGGTTTTGTTCAGGCAAGCCTATCCAGGCATGCGGAAAGCCTGCATGCATTTTAATCTGTTTTTATCTTAACTGTTAGTTTTAATTCTATTTTGAGTTTGTTAAATACTTGTTTGCAATTTGTCCTTTTCTTCTTTTCTCTTTTTTGGTAAGCAGCTTATAGGTTCTATTTGCAATCAAACGGTACATGCATCTTGTCTAATAAATAAAACCATACAGTTGTTGCCCCAGGCTTGGACCCTTAAACTGAGCAAGTTGTCTGTGAGCGAAAGTGTTAAACAGACTCCCCTCCCTTGTTTCAGCCTCTCTGTATCCCGACCCTGCTGTCTGTCTCAGATTGCATTCATTTTCCTCTGGCACTCTGGATCCTTGTTGACATGCTCCGGATCCTGACCACCAGCCAGATCATACCACACTGACACTGAATCCAATGCACCTCAACAGGAGGTTAGCACAGCTAAAGGTGCCCCTTTGTTTGAACCTCACAACAACCCTGTAGATCAGGTTGAGAGACTGGGACTAGCCTAAGGTCACCCAGTGAGTTTCATGGCCAAGCAGGGATTTTAATCCAGCTCTCCCTGTTCCAACACAGGCTTTCACTAGCTGATCCCCCTTATATATAACACTAGTGATCTGTGGTGCACTGAAGGTCCTGGGGGGGGGGGAACCACATGCAAGAACCCACTGTTTCCCAGTACAGTGGTACCTTAAGTTAAGAACTTAATTCGTTCTGGAGGTCTGTTCTTAACCTGAAACTGTTCTTAACCTGAGGTACCACTATAGCTAATGGGGCTTCCCGCTGCCGCCGCACGATTTCTGTTCTCATCCTGAAGCAAAGTTCTTAACCTGAGGTACTGTTTCTGGGTTAGCGGAGTCTGTAACTTGAAGCGTAAATAACCCGAGGTACCACTGTATACCAAAGGGTGTGTGTGTAATCTGATTTCCTGGAGAAGTTTCTTCCTCGCCCCAGGCGAACAGGCACGAGGCCATCTCTGGGAAACAGACACATACCTTTCTCAGCAACACCATATCCCGGCGGACATGCTGTGTGCTTCAAGCAGAATTCCAGTTCGAGGTACCGCCCTTCGATGCATTCGCAAACACGGTTCTGGGTGCTGCTGCATTCGACTTTCTCGTATTGCAGCTCCTTGCACACCACGTTGCAGTACTGGCACTCATCGTTGTTGTTCCATTCGTCTGCGTAGAACTGACTTGGGCAAGGGGCACACTCGGTCTTTGATGAAGCCGTGCAATGCTTCTCGACGTAGGTTCCGGGGGGACACTGGTCACACAATATCTGACGGGAGGTTTCCGAGTCGTAATGGAGGTACTTTGGGGGAAAGTCCTCCTGGACAGTCCATTTCACAGATATGTCCAACAACTAGCAGAAGAGACACAACACAGTGTTTTAGGTTACGTGGCTGGCAACACACTGGTGGTATCGCTGCTGCTATTTACATTTCTCAGAGGCATTGCCCTTAAAGCCGGTGCCAAACAGGTGTCAAGAGACAGGGGGACACCACTAAAAAGGCTCTGCCCCTTGTTGCCACCCTCCAAACACCTCTTGGAGAGGGAACTTGGAGAGGGTCCCCTTGTTTTGAGGGCATATGTAGGGCAACTTTGAATGATGCAGTTTTATTTGTGTGTGTTTGTGTGTGCCATCTGGAAATCAGCCAAACAGTGAAGGACGTGCAACAAGGCAGAGATTCATGAGGGACAGGAAGTGGGCATCTTAGAAATGCTCATATACAGTACAGAATCCTTCACATAACCTTCATCTTCCTTTCTTAACATTAATGATTAAATAATTTTCTGCCATAGCAACTCATATAACTTATAGCACTGTTACATGGCCTGTAGTACCCTTAACAAACATTATGATGTTGTTGCAAAGTTCTGGTTAAAAAACCTACAGTTTTCATGTTTTCAAAAATATCCCACGATCAATAGGGGGTTTATTGTCCCCTGCCCTGAGAAAAGGATTTTGAAAGGGAAATGACATTATATTGATTTCCTTTTCTATTGGATCTTTCACACCGTTCTCCAAACGGAAGTCAAATGACATTTGAGCTCCACCCACTCGTGTGAAATAAATGTGGATTTGGATGACAATTGCAAAGACAGCCAAAGCTTCTACAGGCATCTTTCCCTTCAATCACAGCCTTGTGAAAGTAAAGAAACTAGTTTTTCAGCATACAAAAACATTATTATATGTCTTGGCTTTGGGGTTTCACGCAGACCGCAGAAGAATGTTTGGATTTACTGAAAGAAACAAATAAAGCAGCCTCTGTTTTGCATCACAAACACATCCTGGTGTCTTCTTTGCCTTTGAAAAGGACTGTCAAAGTCTGGATGGGATCCAAAGTCAAATCCCTAAACTGTGCTATTCATTGATTCAGGTAGGTAGCCGTGTTGGTCTGACGCAGTTGAAATATATTAAAAAATAAAAAATAGTCCAGTGGCACCTTAGAGACCAACTAAGTTTGTTCTTGGTATAAGCTTTCGTGTGCAAGAAGTGTGCATGCACACGAAACCTTATACCAAGAACAATCTTAGTTGGACTCTAAGGTTTTCCCAGTAGTGATGTATGGAAGTGAGAGCTGGACCATAAAGAAGGCTGATTGCAGAAGAATTGATACTTTTGACTTATGGTGCTGGAGGAGACTCTTGAGAGTCCCATGGACTGCAAGAAGATCAAATCTATCCATTCTGAAGGAAATCAGCCCTGAGTGCTCACTGGAAGGACAGATCCTGAAGCTGAGGCTCCAATACTTTGGCCACCTCATGAGAAGAGAAGACTCCCTGGAAAAGATGTTGGGAAAAATTGAGGGCACAAGAAGAAGGGGACGACAGAGGACGAGATGGTTGGACAGTGTTCTTGAAGCTACCAGCATGAGTTTGACCAAACTGCGGGAGGCAGTGGAAGACAGGAGTGCCTGGCATGCTCTGGTCCATGGGGTCATGAAGAGTCGGACACGACTAAAGGACTAAACAACAACAAGGTGCCACTGGACATTTTTTTTAAAAAAAATATTTCATCTTGCTATTCACTGCTCTACATAATACAAGTGCAAATGGGGCCCAAGATCCATTGGGCCACCAATGTTTTTCCAGCAGCGGGTGACTAGTGAGATCTCAGAAGCAGGACATACAGGGCGATAGTCCTTGCCCCTGTTTGTTTGTATCCAGGATCTAGTTTTCTGATATCTGTGGCTTCTAAACCTGGATCTATTTTTCACCTGGGTTTTTGCCTTCCCCTTTCCATGCCAGCATGTTACAGAAAACCTGTGAGGGGACAGAAGCCCACCCAAAACCAGTGACCCACTGGCTCCTTGCTGGAAAATGACATTTCCCGCTTCTCTGAGGGTTTATGTCTTTCCTGGGGGTTTTATGCCATTTCCCCACCACCTTTTCCCTATGCAAGTCAATGGAGAGAGGTATTTATCTGAGGGAGAAAATGCTGTGTACTTGAAAACCTGTTGTGGGGAATCTAATCTCCACTAAAGACCCTTGGGGTAACATGTTTCTTGTTGGGAGATGGATACTGTCCTCACTTTTTCTAAGAAACCATGCTCTTTTTTTCCACACACTTTCCGAATGTACCCACCCCAAAACAGTTCTCTTTGAAGAGGAGCCACTGCAGCTGTCAATCTGAAATCTGTCAGGAGTCATCCCCTCAGTCAGAAGAGAGGTCCCTGTGAAAGGGATGCACCCACACACACAATTTATATTGTTTGATCTGCTAACAAGAATTGCCAGTATTTAGAGATGGCTTTAAATCCTAACACCATTCTAATAATGAATTCAGTTTATGCAAACAACTGGGAAGTTGATTTCTGTTCTTCTTTTCATATTGAGTATACTGTTGTTGTTTTTAATGGGGCACAGTCAACTGAGAAGTGGGGCTTATACAGGGGAACATACCCAGTGGGCTGAGTCCCATTTTTAAGAAGCAGAAAATCCCTTTGTCCTAAGTGTTTCTATATGATTGGCAATAATAACTCACTGAATACATGATCTACCGAATGCTCACATGAAGCAAAGCTGACAGATAACAGGAAGCATTCACAGTTATCTGATCAGCTGTAGCTCCACGTTGCACAACTTCTAGGTAACATCCAACATCACTTGGGTTGATTAGTCACCAGGCAAACTATTCTCAGCTATGAGATCACTTTTAAAATATATTTGTAGGGTTGTTATCAGTGCTAATCACACTCAGAGAAGACCCTTGATGTTGATGGACACAATTCACTTAGGTCTATTGATTTCAATTGGTTTACTCAGATTATAACCTACTTGACCACTGCCCATAGATTTTGGATTCTTAGCTTTCCCAGAGTGGGGCATAAATAAATGTCTCCCTAATGTACATCTGAGAGAGGGTAGAGTGGAGAAAAGGGTAAAGGAGATTGCAAAAATAACAGACATTCCAACTGATTGATTTTGGGGCACACCTGGCAGTGTCGATGTTCAGTGGATCTCCTTATGAATGAAGGAGCTGTCCCATTCTCTTTAACATACATCTCCACACATGCAATGGGAGCCAGTAAGAGACATTTGCCCAGTTGAAGAGAAGAAGAGATTGCATTTGCTATCCAGCTTTATCACTACCCTAAGGAGTCTCAAAGCGGCTAACATTCTCCTTTCCCTTCTTCCCCCACAACAAACACTCTGTGAGGTGAGTGGGGCTGAGAGACTTCAGAGAAGTGTGACTAGCCCAAGGTCACCCAGCAGCTGCATGTGGAGGTTCACCAGATTACGAGTCTACTACTCTTAACCACTACACCACACTGGTTGGGCACAGAAGATCCACAAACTGTGACCATTAGCATCAGGAGAACTGGTGGCAGAGCAGAAATTGCAGTGCTCCAGAGATCTTTCTCCATATGATCATTTTATGGGAAGATTCCAGGGATTGTACCTTAAACCTTTTGCTCTGTCTGTCACCAGTACCTGTTCCACATCCAGCTACCGCCCTCAGACCATCAGAGCACCACGACAGATAATCCAGTGCTCTCTATGTGAGCCCCATATATCCATACATTTGTGCAATATATAAAATTAAACATGGTATCTGACAAACCAGTCCAGTCTCACAGATTTGCTCCTATTCTATCCAGCCCTCCTCTCCACAGACTGTCCTGACAATATTAAACAGATTCATAACATCTGCAGTGGCCTAAGGCTCTCATAGGAGGGGCAGAACTAGGAGATTTAGAAGGCACCTAGGAAGCCAGGAATGTCTCATCCCTTGTTAAAACATTGCAGCCCACTACGATTTGAAAGCTAGCACGCTTACTGAAAGACCTGAAGAGGAAAAGTCAGCCAGCGGAGAACAGAGAATGATATCAACGCTCTGATCGTGTCAGTTCCAAAGCAATCGTCAGTCTCTGGGCAAGGACTTACCACAAGTGTGCAGCACAGGAACTTGTTCATTGTGGTTGCTTTCAAACCCTCAGGGATCTGGGAAAGCAATCAGGCAGTTAGGGAGCGCTCTGGTCTCGTAGCAGCTTGCGAACACTGGCCCAGCACATTAAAAGCTCGTTTATATATATATCTGCAGCCCCATGCAACAGGAAACCCCGGCACAGCTTTGAATACTCATTCCCTCCCCACGAGCAATTTCTTTTTGATTTTTTTTTAAAAAAGGAACCTGTCGATGATTTCATGCAACTCCTTTCAGCGGTATTTAACCACAAGCTGGAAAAAAAAAGGAGGGAGTGTCAGGATCCAGGCACAGCGATGGGTTAACTAATTACTGTCTGGCAGTCACCGCCTCTGCTGTGTTACTGCCCACCCCTTTTCTGGGCAAAGAGGGGGTGTCCAAAACAGACTCACCTCCAGGACAACAAGGGGCGAGTTATTCACAGCCCGGCTGTTCTAGAAACGAAAGTATAAAAATATCCTGCTGCAACCAGCTCATGCTTAAGGTGTCTTCCCTTTTGGGTAGTAAAGTTTTGGGTTTTTTTTGCTTCCGATGCCCTGAACTAGAGCTGAAACGAGCAATCCTTCTCACTTTGTGATACATGGTTTTACACTTTATCTCCTGATCCAGTTGACAATGCTATGAAGGTCCATATTTTTATTGATGCATTCAAGACTTTTTTCCCAATTATGTTTGACCCTGCCATAAACCCTGTAAGGTGGCCCATTCTTAGTCCCACAGTACGGATGGGGAAAGAGGGTTAAGACAGCTATAGCAGGTTTTCTTTGGAATTAAGTACAGTAGTACCTCAGGTTAAGTACTTAATTTCATTCCGGAGGTCTGTTCTTAACCTGAAACTGTTCTTAACCTGAAGCACCACTTTAGCTAATGGGGCCTCCTGCTGCCGCTGTGCCGCCAGAGCACGATTTCTGTTCTTATCCTGAAGCAAAGTTCTTAACCTGAAGCACTATTTCTGGGTTAGCGGAGTGTGTAACCTGAAGCGTATGTAACCTGAAGTGTATGTAACCCGAGGTACCACTGTATTTTTGTTTGGCGCATGTATCTTGTTTCTTTGAAATCGTCAGAATAGAAATATTTCAAAATGATGATGGGTAGGAACATATCAGGGAAGCTGCCTTATACCATCAGACCACTGGTCCATGTAGCTTGGTATATCCAACTCTGAATGGCAGCAGCTACTTAAGAGTTTCAGGGAGGGGACATCCTTGTCCTACCTGGAGATGACAGAGATTAAACTTTCCCTTTAAACCTTTAACACTTTCAGCATATAAAGCAGATGTTCTACAACTGAGCTATAGTCTTTCTTTCTTCTGCTGAAATTGTCCCCCAGAGCTGATTCAGGATGAATGTCCTATTCTCATCTCCCCCTTGGCCGTGTTTCCCTCCCCACTCACAAGGCTGAGAAATTAAGCTCACAATTTCAGCGAGGGATTAATGTAAGTGTTGAGATAAAGGTTGCCTACTGCATTAGATTCGTCTATCGGTGTTTAAATTTGTTCCTTCACAAAATAACATAGACATGAACCAACTGTGGAAGATGGAAACTATTTGAAAGTGGCATTTACAGACGTCCTCCAAACAAATGTACAGTTATCTGTCCCGTGATGTGGTTCGGGGGTCAGTGGGTTTGGGGAAGATTCAATCTGAACTGGAGAAAAGGTGGCTGAACCAGGCACGTATTGGCTAGTGTCCATGTTAATACCAACACTCCTCTACACAGCGAAGCCTCAGAGCAGTTTTGCAAGTGTTTCGAAAACGTAAATGCATGTTTTGTTTTGGGTGTTTTGTTTTGTTTTTGTTTTTTTTAAAAAAACTAAGGTGGATAAGCAAATATGCACAAAGAAATGTGTTACTTAAAAAAGAACTTGCGGACAGCTCTCTCGATGCAGAAAGGCTGAGGGCAGAGCTGTGAGCTAACACACCTCTTCAGCATGGGAAGGAACTTGCCAATTCAACTTTCATCTTGCTACTATGACTGCAAGCACAGGTTGAAGTAAAATGAACTCACTGTGACCACAAGGCTTCACAACAAGTCAGGCCGGGGGGGGGAGAGAGGGGGGAGAGGTGTTCCTCAGACTCTCTGTCACTGATTATTTATAATTCAGAAATTCTTCTCCTGCCCACCCCCCCTGTTCTGAGTTGGTTCAAATGACCATTCACAAAAGGCAGATGATTCATATGGCCACCTTGACTCCAGCCTTGCTTTTTTAAAAAAATAAAAATTAGGAAATTCAACAATACATTTTATCAAAAAACGTATCATCCTTAATTCCCCCCCTATTTTCCCCTCCCCATAAAGCAACCCCCCCCCCGACTTCCCTCAGCTCCTCTCTCTGGTTTAACAACAACGGTTATTCTCTGCATGTTACAAAATTGTATAGATCCTTAATTTATCTAACTGGCTATTACCAATAAAAAGTTTGTGAGTGTTTATTCAAAACCTGCCAAGGAGTCCAGTTCATTTTGTTGTTTCTTTAAGTACTTTGTAAAAGCTCCCCATTCTTCCTTAAAACCACAGTTGTCCTTATCACATAGTTTATGTGTCAGTTTTGCCAATTCCACATAGTGCATCAGTTTCTCTTGCCACAGTTCTTTGGTCGGGATTTCTTCATTCTTCCATCCCTGTGCTATTAGGACTCTTGCCGCCGTTGTCACATACATGAAAATGTTTTTCAGTTTCCTTGCTAATAAGGTGGAACAACACATTGCTTGTAGGCCTGTGATACTTTAAAGGGGCTGTTTTCTTTCTTTCTTTTTTTGCAATATGCAGCTATTGAGGCTACAATTTGAAAGGGATCTCTAGTGTGAGGTGTGTGTTTGTTTGTGCATGCATGTGTGTGTGTGTGTGTGGGGAATGCCTTTTGTACTCTCACCTCTTGCGCAATTTTCCTGCCGAATATCCTCCTCCTGCTGTTTTTACTCCCTAGCCCCATAAGAGGGGGGTGGGGGAATATACAGGATCCCATATCCATTCCCCACTGGATTGGTGTGGTTGTGGGGGCAGCTTGGAAGGATTTTCCTTGGGGAAACAACCTGAGGGGAAAGGTTACAAAACCTCTCCTTCCTGCCCTCTCCTTCCAAACTCCTGCTAGGGGCTGCATTTCCAGAAAACAACAACAAGGACGCCTAAAAAGAACCACCAAGCTACACAGAACATGCAGTTCCATCCTAAGACTTCAAACGTCATTGCTAGCTCACCTGACCACATATACCTAGGTTAGTCATTTGTGGCTAACGGATGAAAGGGAAAAAATAAGTAACTTTCTTCCAGGTTACAAAAGTGTCTTGTCTGGCTTTCCAGAGGTCTGTTCATATTTGCCATGATCAACCTGGTGTGCAGCTATTGACAACTCTGCTTATTATCACCATCATCATATCTAACCCGGATCTCTCTTTCCTTGGAAGATCACTAGCACTCACACTTGCTTCCGTCAGGAACCTTGGTTTTGGGATTCGCACCAGTTTAATGCTTTGAATTTGCTTTGACTTTCAGCTTTGATTCATTCACTTCTGTTAAAATCAAAGCAGGGCATTTTGTTCACTGCTCTCTGGTCCCAACGGCAAACACCTGACCACAACCGCAGGTTCCGTAAACATCTTACATAAATCCCCGGATTCATAAACACCGATTCGCAAATAATGAAGCGACAGTAGTTTCTGCAACATAAAGTTTTGACAGGGAAATGCTCTTCCCCCTTGCCTCGTCAAACTTAGCCCCCTTCCATCCAAACTGACCGAAGGAGGGCAAGTCTCAGGAGGATGGGGGCGAAGAGGAGAAATATCATATCACCACATGTGGCCATGGCTATCCCAGGTGACTCAAAGGTAGAGATGGGGGGGGGGGAGTTTGGCTCAGTTAATATTTCAAAGGCGAAGCTACCTAATTTGCACTCCCTGAAACACTGCATGAACCAAAATACAGCAATCCTTTGACATCCACATGCAAAATTTTGAATTTTGCAACGTTGTTCTCCAGCAAAGTAATGTGTTCAGAAATGAAAGTACTAGGTACAGTGGTACCTCGGGTTAAGTACTTAATTCGTTCCAGAGGTCGGTACTTAACCTGAAACTGTTCTTAACCTGAAGCACCACTTTAGCTAATGGGGCTTCCCGCTGCTGCCGCGCCACTGGAGCACGATTTCTGTTCTCATCCTGAAGCAAAGTTCTTAACCTGAGGTAATATTTCTGGGTTAGCAGAATCTGTAACCTGAAGTGTATGTAACCTGAAGCGTATGTAACCTGAGGCACCTCTGTATTCATATAAATGCATATACTTGTGAAAATAAAATAAAAATGTGTTACGTTTGTGCATACATTCATACCTCTGGTTATGTCCACTTCATGTTACGTTCTTTCAGGTTACGTCCCGCGGCGACCAGATAGTACTGGAAAGAGTTACTTCCGGGTTTCACTGCTTGCGCATGCGCAGACGCACAAAATGACATCATGCACACATGCAGATGTGTAAAATGACATCACGTGCATGCGCAGAAGCGGCGAATCGTGACCCTCGCGTGCGCAGACACGCCACTGCGGGTTGCACTCTTTTCATGTTGCAAAAGGGCCTCCGGAACAGATCCTGTTCTCAACCAGAGGTACCACTGTATTTGGCAAAACTGTATGCAAAAATACGTATATTAGTAGAAATTGGCACTGAAATATGAATGAGGACTCCCCCCCCCCAACTAATATGCAGATAAATTCTGCAATCCTAATGCTGCTACTGGTAGGAAATCCAAAGCCTACATGAGCAAAAAGGCTGTCAATGGTTACTAGCCATGATGGTTACGCTCTGCCTCTATGGTCAGTTATGCTTCTGAATACTAGTTGCTGGAAACCACAGGAGGGGAAAGGTTTCTTGTGATTGGGTGTCAGGGCTTGTTCAGCTGCAGGTCAACAGCTCAGAGATTGGCAATAAAGTTGATACAATACAAACAGAGAAACCTGCCAGAACTGATGATCGAGGCCTCCCACTTCCCCCCAATTCTCTTTCCCATCCGGCTGTTTCCCATGCAGCGTTAAACCCCCCCCACTTGGGGGGGCTGCGCTCTCTCTGCTTGTTGCTCTGCTGCATGCAAAAGTCGCTGAGACCTTGGAGACAAGGGAGGAGGGGAGCCGAATACACTAGGACTGGCAGGCTCCTGTGAATCTGTTGCAGCCTCAGCCTTCCCCTCTCCTTCAGCTGCCTGTCCTATATCTGCAATGCTTTCTGCCGCTTCTTCCTCTCTCTCACTTAAGCCTGTTGCTTGTTCAGCACCCAACCATTCTGCCCCCTCCACTTCATCCTCTGACCTGCCTGCCATGTCCCAACACCACTCCCCTGGATCTCAGCCTTCCTCTTTTGAGGCTCCTCTGGGGGTTTCTCTGGCAGGAGCCTCCCACCAGTCCATCCAGTCTCTGGCACCGGGTCCAGGCGTCCAGTTGGCCTCTGCGAGAACAAGATGCTGCACCAGACAAGCCCTTGGCAGGGCTCTTCTTCTGTTCTGTTTAACTGCCCATCCAAAGCCCTGCTGGGCTCTCAGCAGTAAGAGATAAGTGAGGTCGGCAGAGCTCTTGCTCTTGCACTCCTCCAGGCTTTTAAGTTTTATTCCCCTTTGTTAAACACTTTCCCTCCTACTGGGGACACTCAGAAGGAAATTCACAGGGCCAGCTTCTGAGAACACACTACAAAGGCCAACTGCTGAATTGCCTGGGCTGTAAGCATTCAACAGAGCTAGGTGCACAGCTGTGCAGTGGTACCTCGGGTTAAGTATTTAATTCGTTCCGGAGGTCCGTTCTTGACCTGAAACTGTTCTTAACCTGAAGCGCCACTTTAGCTAATGGGGCCTCCCGCTGCTGCTGCGCCGCCGGAGCACGATTTCTGTTCTCATCCTGAAGCAAAGTTCTTAACCCGAGGCACTATTTCAAGGTTAGTGGAGTCTGTAACCTGAAGCGTATGTAACCTGAAGTGTATGTAACCTGAGGTACCACTGTAATGCCTTCTCAAAGGGGAAGAGACCCAGGTTGCTGAAAAAGTTAGATTTAATTTTTCGTTTTCCTGGAAATATAAGAATGCTGCTTATTTTATCATTTTGTAAAAGCAGAAGAATCGTTCTAGGACTCAGCGCATGAGCCCGTCTTGGCACAGGGCCACCACCCGAGTCTTCTTTTTGGACCGTGCAGACGTTGTCAGTTTTTGGAAGAAATACTGTCACGTTTGGCTTTGTGATGCAAGATACTAATCAGGCCTGGGCACTGTCAAAAACACGAAGGATTATGGATAACTCAGTCACTGCCAAAAGCAACTGTCTCCCTTTGGGTTGTACAGTGTAGTGCCTCAGCAATCATTTTGGATGATCTAGCAGGTGTTTAAGCCATAGATTGTACTTGCATTTGCCATTCTAGTTATCGGATTGGCTGGTGGGAGGCTTTTGTTATGGATTTCCTACCAGATTTCTGTGAGCAGGCCTGTGTAGGTTATAGACATCATTGGTGTTTTTTTAATTTTTTAATTTATTTCATGAAATGTATACAGTGGTACCTCCGGTTAAGTTCTTAATTCATTCCAGAGGTCCGTTCTTAATCTGAAATTGTTCTTAACCTGAAGCACCACTTTAGCTAATGGGGCCTCCTGCTGCCGCCATGCCACCAGAGCACGATTTCTGTTCTCATCCTGAAGCAAAGTTCTTAACCTGAAGCACTATTTCTGGGTTAGCGGACTCTGTAACCTGAAGCGTATGTAACCCTGTACACTACTCGATTGCAGAAAAAAAACATCAAAGTGGTTTCTGAAGGAAAAGGAAAAGATAAAACAATACCATTATGTCTACAAAACTTACCCCTGCTGAAATCCCTCATGACTCAGAGAGAATCTGAATTTTTGGAGGGTGCGTGAAGGACAGCCACCTATAGGGTTGCCATAGTTTGAAGAGCAAAAAAAGAGGACACATTTGCCAACTTTTAGCTATGGATTACTATGACGACTCTACCCATGAAAAAAAGAGGATGTGTCCTGGAAAAAACCAGGACAACCTGTTTCCTGGGAACCCTACTCCACGTTCTCGGCAAATAAAATGGCCTGTATGGAATCTTACTGCCATGTTATCTATGGAACAGAAAAAGCAGCCTCTCTGGGTCACATGCTGAGAGACATCATCTAAAAACTACAAGCAGTCGCTTCTGCCAAAGCTTTATTAAACATGAATCAGGCATTGTTGGTTACACCCTGAAACCACCCAGTGCACAGTTTCGGGGTGTGAGGAACTTGAATTAACAATGTAGCTGGTGTGTAAGAAGTTATTGGAAGTTTGAGAAATAGGAACAGATGGTTCTCCAGCTTGGTCTAGCAGGGATCCCACACGAATGTAGGGGCGGTGCTACCAGAAAATGAAACAGTTATTAACATTCACTACCATTTACTGGAATAATACATTTAGGTCGCCTCCAGATTGTCAGCATTTTACAGGAGGGATCCATATAGGAAATTTAGGTTTGCACAATTAGAGTGGATTTTAAAGCACAACAAATCCACTTTAAAAATTTAGAACCTTTTGTGCTTCAGAAAGTGATGGGGGAATGCGCTGAAAAATGTGGGGCTTCAGTTACATTTGAAATTTTATTTATGTTTTAAGTTAACTTTTTTGAATGTTTTTAGGACTGAAATTTTTAAAAAGATTAAAAAGAAAAGAAAAGATAGAAATGAATGCGGGATGAATGAATGATTAATGGGAAGACACAGATAAACACCCTGCAAGTGAATCGGGATGAATTCAGTGTGAATGTTCATTGTCGTGTAACCTCCCAGCGAGCAAATCAGAGCTAATGCTCAATAAAGACCAGGCATAGTCTAACCTCAGTATAAGCTTTGTGCAAGAAAATCAGGGTGAATACAGACTGTCTGTAGGAGCTCTTCAAATGATCTCCATTTTCTCACAATGGCCAGAACTAACCTGACAACCCCAGGTGTCCTCTGAACAGCTTTGCAATTGAGGCTGAAGTTTGAAACAGACAATCGTTTAAGTAGAATATGATAGCAAAGCAGTAGCAGACCAGGGCTGCAAACAATTTCCAAGTAGCAGAGCAGGAAAGAGTAAGGGATGCAGCCACAGGTGGGGATGTGGAGGATGATGGCACCAAATTCTCTGCATTGTCCCAAAGGGACTAAATGCCTGAGTAAATAAAAACTGTATTTGCAAGGGACAAATCTACAAGGAGAGGGCATTCCATCATGTGACCCCGGGGTGGTTTACAAAAGAATACAGTGGTACCTTGGTTCTCAAATGCCTTGGTACTCAAACAACTTGGAACCCATACACTGCAAACCCAGATGTAAGTGTTCTGGTTTGTGAACTTTTTTTTGGAAGCCGAACTTGCTCCGTTTTGAGTGTTACGCTGAAGTCTTTCTGTTTTTGCTATTTATTTTGCTTTTTTGTTTTTGTGGCTTTTGTGTGTGTGTGTGTGTGTGTGTGTGACTGTGTGGAACCCAGTTCAGCTACGGACTGATTGATTGTGCGACTGCAGTACATTGTTTATTGCTTTCATTTTCTAGATCAGTGGTCTCGTTCAATAGTAAAATTCATGTTAAATTGCTATTTTAGGGGATGTTTTTAAAAGCCTGGAATGGATTAATCCATTTTGCATCACTTTCTATGGGAAAGCGTGCCTTGGTTTTGGAATGCTTTGGTTTTGGAACGGACTTTCGGAACAGATTGAGTTTGAGAACCAAGGTACCACTGTACAAAGAACACAATACAGTAAGAACGTAATGATCGCAACATTGTAGATGTTCCTCCCCCCCCCAAAATTATTGATTTTAACAGATATAACATATAAAACATACAAAAGAAAACACACTACAATACTACAAAAAAGAAAGAAAAAATAAAAACACATATTCCTTCTAAAGTTCATTTTAAATTCCATTGTTAACTGACTTCCTCAAATCCCCGCTAACTGAGTTTCATTGTATCACCTTGTAACAGTTCTCCAAGATCATCTTTCTACTACAGTTAACTCCTTAAATTTACTATCCTCATCTCTTTTCTTATTGACTTAAATCCATATTACTATACAACATTCTTATTCTAATCCTAGGCCTGTTTGATACTTTCAAGAACTTTCTAATTATCTTATATTACAATATTTAGCTACGTAATCTTTAAATTTCTTCCAATCTTCTTGGTTCCTCTTCTTTCTGATCGCGGATTCTTCCAGTCAGGTCAGCCAGCTCTAAAAACTCCAACATCTTCATCTGCCATTCTTCTACCGTTGGTATTTCTTGAGATTTCCAATTTTTAGCTAACAGCAGTCTTGCCGCTGTGGTGGCATACAAAAATAACCTAACATCTTTTTTGGGCAATTCCAATTCTAATATTCCAAGTCAAAAGGCTTCTGGTTTCTTTACAAATGTATACAGTGGTAGAATTAAGTTAAGTACTTAATTCGTTCCGGAGGTTTGTTCTTAACCTGAAACTGTTCTTAACCTGAAGCATCACTTTAGCTAATGGGGCCTCCTGCTGCTGCTGCACCGCCGGAGCATGATTTCTGTTCTCATCCTGAAGCAAAGTTCTTAACCTGAAGCACTATTTCTGGGTTAGCGGAGTCTGTAACCTGAAGCGTATGTAACCTGAAGTGTATGTAACCTGAGGTACCACTGTATTTCAACATTTTTTTCAACTCATTATAGATCTTTTCCAGAAGTCCTTAACCTTAGGACACGATGTTGTAGATGTTTCTAACTAGCTTCTTATTGATGTAACTCAATAAAACCCTACTTTCTCTTGCTTGATCACTGGATGATGTGGAGATGGGGGAGTCTGGGAAAAGGGAAGCTTTCATCAACCCACTTAACTTGTTTTTTCACACCTACCGGGATGGCTATTTGGGATGCGCAAGCGAAGGCAGAAAACAACAGAAGTATGAAAATTCCTGCTATATGTTGCTCTGAAGTGTTGTCCATAGAAGAACCTCCTTATTGATTCAGAACTATCCATGTTGCCAGCAGCCCTTTCCTTTCCTCTTCTTCTTGCTCCCAGTATTTGCCTTCTCGTCTTGCCTGCTATGATCATTAAAAAAATCTATTTTCTGTCCAGCCTGTCATTATAATAACTGAATCTATAAATGGACCTGCGCTTTAATCCTTCCTTCGTTTGCAGTGAAGGGAATCTGGAAGCTGAAAACAGTGAGTCAATGTACGGCGGCAGGTGAATATTGTATCATCAAGGCAACTAAGTTTTTTTCCAGAAGGATATTTCTGGAGTTCTATCAACAAGCAGCAGCCAAACAACAGCTTTCCTGAATCCGGCCGCATCCTTAAAAATAACTTAGCAAGCCAAGGCCAGCTCAGATGCTTGCGGGCCAACAATGGTAACATAAGAACATAAGGAGAGTCTTGCTGGATCTGGCCAATGACCCATCTAGGCCAGAATCCTGTTCTCACAGTGGCCAACCAGATGACCCTGGGAAGCTTGGAAGAAAGATCTGAAGGCATGGCATGTGGTTGGCAGGCCTGTTTCCATGGGAAGCCCTTATTGGGATTAGAACATGCAATGTTTTTTCCTTCCCAAATGGAAGCTCTGTGGCAGAGCCATACAAAAGAAGAAGAAGAGTTTGAATTTGATATTCCGCTTTATTACTACCGGAAGAAGTCTCAAAGCGGCTAACATTCTCCTTTCCCTTCCTCCCCCACAACAAACACTCTGTGAGGTGAGTGAGGCTGAGAGACTTCGGAGAAGTGTGACTAGCCCAAGGTCACCCAGCAGCTGCATGTGGAGGAGCGGGGAAGCGAACCCGGTTCACCAGATTACGAGTCTATCGCTCTTAACCATGACACCACGCTGGTGTAAGGTCCTTAAGTTCCGGCAAAGGTGCTTACCATTCATCTGAGGACTAAATAGAGGCTGCCTCTCCCTAGTATAGTGGTATCTCGAGTTACATATGCTTCAGGTTACATACGCTTCCGGTTACAGACTCCGCTAACCCAGAAATAGTACCTCGGGTTAAGAACTTTGCTTCAGGATGAGAACAGAAATCGCGGTGCGGTGGCAGCGGGAGGCCCCATTAGCTAAAGTGGTACCTCAGGTTAAGAACAGTTTCAGGTTAAGAACGGACCTCCAGAACGAATTAAGTTCTTAACCCGAGGTACCACTGTATAGGAGATCTCCTACCATTGGCATTCGTCTGACTGAGTCCTGCTCCTAATACCATTGCTTTGCCAAGATAGTAAGTCATGAGGACAAGACATTTTGCTGAGTGCTCACCCCATTGCTGAGACAGGCTTTCCTAAAGGAGTTTGGACCTCTTTACCCCTCTTGGCATTTTGGAGATAATAATAATAAAAAACCTTTCTTCTTTGAAAAGTCTTCAGGTACAAAGGCCTGTTTTCCTGCTGTAATTGTGCTTTCACTTAAAAAAAATAAATCCTTGAGCTTTGGAAAGGTAGCTTAAAAATGTTTTAGAATAAATCTACGCTGGCATTTTGAACTGCTTTGAAACTGGGTTAATGATTCTTACCAAGGGTGCCAACTTGAATAAAATATTGGGGAGGGCAGGTCAGCTCTACCCCACACAACACACCCACACCCACACCCACACACACACCCACACACACACCATTTGAACGGCAATGCATGCCCCTTGAGTCATGCAGAATAGTTTCTCTCCCTCCCTCAGAACACTACAACTTGTAGACATCCAATGAATCTGAATCTGGAAAATTCAGGACAAATAAGAGAAAGCACTTCTCCACACTGCATAGTTAAACCATGGGATTATCTTTACCAGAGAAGAATGGCAAAATAAACTGTTGGACTATGCCAAAATGGCAAAACTGACCAGAAAGCTCAGGAACCAAGAAGACCAAAACTTCAATAAAGAATGGGGAAAAATTATAATTTACTTGAGCGACCACTGTAAACAGATGAAAACATTAGCAGGATTGCAACAACACTTGTAATGTAGAAGATATTATGGATAAAAAGTAGAAGCATAAAATTTGGATGATGAAATAATATGCAGTTGAAAAGCTTCCCCATGGAGGGGAAAGTGGGAAGTCTAGAGATTCGGAGTAATCTCCAAATATGGATATGTATTTTGTATTGTTATAACTCTGTACTTATAAAATCAAATAAAAAATATTTTTAAAAACCCCAAACAAACATAGGATTAACTCCCACAAGATGTAGCAATGTCCACCAACTTGGTTTTCTGTAGGCACCTGGTTGGCCACTATGTGAACAGGATGTTGGACTAGATGGACCATGGACCTGAACCAGCAGGACTCTTCTTTTGTCCTTGTTATTTTCTTTCTTAACTAATTCCTGGTGCAGGTGAAAATTTTGGGTTTTTTGACTGGGCAGTGCCCATTCCGTTCTAGACTCAAAGTGATGGCCTACCACTTAATCCAAGAGATTTGTTATGTACGCATGGCAGGCATGAACTCTCACCCTTCAGGATCAAAGAGCTGCTCAGAGATGTTCCTCACCCAGGGACTCAACTGATGTGGTCAACCTTGTTCTGCCATTAGAGGCTGAATTCCTAAGTGCCCTTATGGGAAAGGACCTTCTTCCAGAACGTTCTTCTCCAATCTACCCATCTAGAAGGTCAAAGAGTGCATTGGCTTTGGTGAGATGGCACAAATATCCGAGAAACCCAATTCCAGGGAAACGACTGCTATGTTTGCTCAGTGCCCTCTTGATCTTCTTGGCCTCGGTTTGCTTACTCTATAATGAGCGCTATTGAAGTGGGCAGGAGTATTCCTGCAATATGATTCAAAGAGTCTCCATCCATCCAGACGGCTTTAATCGCTTGCGCAAAGACCCACTTTGACACTGAAAGCTCATTATTCATGGCTGTATCTGATAAGCCAGATTTGGCTGGTGCCAGTTTCAACATCTCCTCCAGTTACAAGCCATTGATCCAAAAGAAGCAGCAAAGTGTTATCTTTTTCTAAATCTATTGCAAGTTATGGACGTTGGAAGTGATACAAGATAAGCTCTGACCAGTACATTTTCCTGACAGATTTCTCCCGCAGCCACCTCCTTTCATCTCTGGCTAAATTATGCTTCATGACGCTGTGATCTGGTTAACCAGCGGCAGCAGAGTTCTGTTATTTCGAGAACAGTTATAATCTATACCTTTCTTCTTTTGGGGCATCAGATCAGCTCCAATAGGATGACGGGAGGAGCTCATTTGAGACCTGGGTTTGGAACTGAATCAGCCTTGGTCACTCTGATGGATGGCCATTATTGGGAAAGAGACCAGAGGAGTGTGGTCCTGCCTCACTTGCTTGAAATTTTGGTGGCTTTTGATACCATTGACCATGGTATCCTCCTGGGCCAGCTCTGTGGGATGAGTATTAAGGGTGCTGTTTGCAGTGGTTCCATTCTTATTTTCAGAGAGTAAAATTTGGAGACTGTTCCTTGGACCCACATCAGTTATGTCATGGCATTCCACAGGGCACTATTTTTTCCCCATCTAAAGGAAGGCTTTGGAAGTGGTCGCAAAGAGGTTTGGGACAAGGTGTTATCAGTATGCTGATGAAACCTTACTCTGTTTCTCTGTTTCAGGATAGACTGTTTGGGGACTGAATGCCGCTGAGCTCAGCTGTGATGGAGATCTGTTGCACCCTAAGCTGCACACAGTAGGGACGCAGGTGGCGCTGTGGTTTAAACCACAGAGCCTAGGGCTTGCCGTTCAGAAGGTTGGCGGTTCGAATCCCCATGACAGGGTGAGCTCCCGTTGCTCGGTCCCAGCTCCTGCCAACCTAGCAGTTTGAAAGCACGCCAAAAAATGCAAGTAGATAAATAGGTACCACTCCAGCGGGAAGGTAAATGGTGTTTCCGTGCGCTGCTCTGGTTTGCCAGAAGCGGCTTAGTCATGCTGGCCACATGACCCGGAAGCTGTACGCTGGCTCCCTCGGCCATTAAAGCGAGATGAGTGCTGCAACCCCAGAGTCGGTCACGACTGGACCTAATGGTCAGGGGTCCCTTTACCTTTAAAGGAAGGCTTTGGAAGTGGTCATGAAGAGGTTTTGGACAAGGTGTTATCGATATGCTGATGAAACCCTACTCTATTTCTCTGATTCAGGATAGGCTGTTTGGGGACTTAAATGCCGCTGAGCTGGAGATCTGTTGCACCCAAGCTGCACACAAACGGGCTGCACAAAGGAAAACAGGCTAAAAACAAACCATAGCACTCACTTTGTTTTTAAGGGTCAAGGTGTAAATAATCTTTCTTGAACCATGAATCATGCTGCAGTTCTCCTGAACCCCCCAAACTGCCCTGTTGCAAGGGCAGGAGAAACAGCTATAAAATGCAGTTTGCTGTCAAGCAACATCTGGCGTCTCTCCTTCTGCCTTAGGTGGAGAGAAGAAACTGGGATGCTGCATTTGCTGCAGGCATCTCCTTTTTATATGGATGCATTGAAAGCAAGATAAGAAGACACCTTTAGAAATTTCCCTTCTGCCTTCCTGTGCTATTCAAGTATATATTGCTGCATTTCCAATGAAAACTTCTTCTTCCCCTTCTGTGATTTTCTTCTCTTTTCTCCTCTGTTTGTAGGGCTGGCAGGTCTAATGCCAAAGAACTCAAGGAAAGGAGAACAGATCCCTTGAAGTTGTTGATCAGCAGTTAGCAGTACCTGCAGAGGAACCCATGGTCACTATTCTGAGATGAGTTTGTTTCTAAATGCACAACTATCCATGCAAATACATACATACATACATACATGCAAATACATACATCATATATGTAGTGATGTATGGAAGTGAGAGTTGGACCATAAAGAAGGCTGAAGGCAAAGGCTGATTGCCGAAGAATTGATGCTTTTGAATTATGGTGCTGGAGGAGACTCTTGAGAGTCCCATGAACTGCAAGAAGATCAAACCTATCTGTCAGGGGTACAGGGACAGAGGCACAGGGAAGGCAGGAAATGGAGAGCGATGGAGAGGAATCCCAGGATAGCGAGGAAGAGGATAGCAATGACGCAGGGGATTCCATGAGTCTCTCCAGCGAATCAGAGGATTCCCAGAAGGGGGCGCCTGTGGTAAGAGCAAGGGGAGCCCCAGGGGGAAAGTGTCAGGAGCGGGGGGCCAGCAGGGGACCCCAAAGCAGCAGCTGGGAATCAGGGCCAGCCTCCCCACCAGAGCGCAGCGAGGGAGGGGGAGGTTCCAGTGTGTCAGAGGGAGCAGCTCCGGCGACAGAGAAAGGGGAGGGATCAGAGCAAGCCGTTCTCCCGGAAGGGGGGGAAGGCAGTGAGGGGAGTAGCATAACTGTCAAAAGGAAGGTCAGAGGTTGGGCGCGCGCGCCAAGTTCAAATGAGGAGGCGTGCGGAAGAACAGGGAGCCCGGAGGAGGAGGAGCCAGGACCCAAAGCCCGCAGGAGGGGGCAGGAGCAGTCTGGAGACTCCGCTTCAGGAGAAAGCAGGAGGGGAGGAACCCCGGCGGGCAGAAAGACCCTGCGGAAAAGGAAAGAGAGAAAAAGGTGGAGCAGCGTTAGCTTATTAAACTGGTGTAGGGGAGGGACCGATTCAGAGGGGACTTCAAATGTCTAGGGGAAAGAGACGCGGGGCTGCACGCCTCGGTTGTGGAACCAATAATGAACTGCAATAAACATCCTTGTATATAAGAAGAGCTTGGCGTTGGTCTTTTGTGAGCTGAGACCTGAGGCAGCCCTGACAGTAAGTCCTCTCCCAAAAGAACACATTTTTTTTTTTTGCGAAGCTCACGAAGTTTGGCGGCCATGAGTATGGAGGAGCAGATAGCAGATCTACGCAACGCAGTCTCCGAGCTTACCACTGCGGTAGTGGTCTCCCAGAAGAAGGGGGAAGAGGCAGAAAAGCGATGCCAGGATCTGCAAGCCAGGTGGGATCATGCATGCCAAGTGGGGTTCCCGGGGTCCAGATCTGCAGGCGTAGGACTGGGCAGAAGGGGAGGCAACTTGGTAGCCCACTTCGATGGGAACCTGAAGCAGTACCCCAGTTTTCGAGCAGACGTCGAATATGCGTTGCATTTGCTTCGCGACGACTTTAAAGATGAGGAGGAGAAAGTGGGTTTCATTGTGTCCCACTTGCATGGGGAAGCGAGGGCTTGGTTGCACAATCTGTGGCGCGAAGATTGTCCTGCTCGAAGGGACTCCGATGAATTTATCAAAGCCATGGACGCTTGCTTCCAATCTACTATGGATGTGGATGTAGCACGCAAAGAGATGCATGGTTTAAGGCAAGGCAAGGCTACAGTACGTCAGTACCATGCTAGGTTTTTCGCCTTGCTGAATGTACTGAGATGGGAGAAAGACTCCCTGGCAGTAAGAGACTTGTTTTGGGAGGGGTTGTCTGGCCCTGTAAAAGATGAATTGGCAAGGGGGGACAGACCTCAAACCCTAGCAGAAGTTGTGCAGCGGGCGCTCGCCATTGGAGTGCGCCACGAAGAACGCCCTTGGCGCAATGAGGAGGGTTGCCAGCTTCACACACCGTCTAGAGCGCCTCCTTTCATTCCCAGGGATCTAGGACGTACGCGTCCCTCACCTCAGCTGCAGGCAGGGGAGGAACCAATGGAGCTTGGGAGTGCAAAGGCTCAGTCAGCTGCCGGAGCCCCAGCGTCCGGAGCAGTCAAGACGAAGCCTCCTAGAGGGAACAAGGAAGTGTTACATCTGTGACAGTGCGATGCACATTGCCAAAGAGTGTCCCCAGAGGCTCCAAAAGCACACTGCAGCCTTAGCAACAGTAACTGCAGCAGCACAACATGAAGAGCAATTTCAGGGAAACGGCAATGCCTGGCTGGAAGCAGAAATGCTGGGGCACAGCCAGGCGAGTCAGTAGGGCAGTCTCCAGCGCTTTTGCAGAATACAGACCCCCTGCCACCCAAGCCAGTGGTGCAGCTCACTGCAACTCTCCAGCTACCTAATGGACGCACCCTGGAAGTCCCCATTACAATTGACAGTGGGAGCAACGCAGACTTCGTGGGGGTGCACTTCGTCAAGCAGCATCGCATAGAGCTCCTACCAGCCACGCTGCCATTGAACATCGTCACAGTGGATGGCAGGAAGCTGCTGGGTGGGCAGGTGGTACAACAGACGCCACCCATGGTAATGCAGATTGGCAATCACCGAGAAGTCATCAGTTTCAATGTCACCCGCCTGTCAGACACGCCTATAGTGTTAGGCATGAGTTGGCTGGATAGGCACAGCCCAACCATGGCGTGGTACCAGCGGCAGCTCACTTTCGGCTCGTCCTATTGTGCGTAGCATTGCATCCAGACCGGTCAGGAGGAGGAAGGCCAGGAGGAGGGGCAGCAGCTAAGTCTCAGCATGGCGCAAGCAGTACCCCTCAAGTACAAGGGGTTTTTGGAGGTCTTCTGCGAAAAGGAGGCTGACCAGTTGCCACCCCACCGGCCCTACGATTGCGCAATTGACCTCTTGCCAGGGACAACGCTGCTGCCTGTGAAGCTGTATTCCATGTCCGAGGATGAGCTGCAGGAGCTCAGGGAGTTCATAGATCACAACCTGCAGCGGGGATTCATCCGAGAATCAAAGGCTGTAGGGGGCAGTCCTGTGTTTTTCGTGAAGAAGAAGGACACGCCCCAAAAGAGGCTGATCGTAGACTTTAGATTCATAAACTCTAAGACAAAGCCCGCGGCCTTTCCCATGCCCAAGATTGACGACCTGCTCGCGACGGTGCGGAGAGGGAAGATCTTCACCAAGTTGGATCTCCGCGGAGCTTACAATCTCATACGCGTGCGAGAGGGTGATGAGTGGAAGACGGCCATGTTCACGCCGTTGGGCACCTACGAATACAGAGTTATGCCGTTTGGTCTCCAGAATGGCTCCCACTATTTCCAAGCTTTTATGCACCACGTGCTAGCGGGACTCCTCTACAAGAAGTGCGTATGTTTCCTCGACGACATTCTGATCTTCTCGGAATCGCCAGAAGCTCACGAGAGCGACGTTAAGGAGGTCCTGCAGAGGCTACGGGAGCACAGGCTCTACGCCAAGCTGGAGAAGTGCCAATTCGACGTGACGGAGGTGGATTTTCTAGGCTATAGGCTGTCCGACAGGGGACTTGCCATGGACAGCGCCAAGGTCCGCGCGGTGTTGGACTGGAAAAGCCCACGAAATCGGAAGGAGGTCCAGAGGTTCGTCGGCTTCGCCAACTTTTACCGCAAGTTCATCAGGGGTTTCGCCAGGGAGACGGCAGCTATCACGGACACTCTCAGCTCCGAGAAGAAGAAGTTCACCTGGACGGACCAGGCGGAGCAGTCCTTCAGGAGACTTAAGAGTCTCTTCACGTCCGAAGAACAGCTGCTACACGTGAATCCCGGCAGGCCCATGAGAGTTGAGACTGACGCATCTGACAGAGCGGTGGGGGCCGTCCTTTTACAGGAAGACCCGCAGGGGAACTGGAGGCCCTGCGCTTTCTACTCCCGGAAGCTCAGCAAGTCGGAACAGAACTACACCATCTGGGACAGGGAGTTGCTGGCCATCCACGCGGCTTTCAAGGCATGGAGGCACTTCCTCATTGGAGCCAAGCACACCGTGCAGGTCCGCACGGACCACAAGAACCTAGAGTACTGGCGCACGGCGAAGCTACAGAGCCAGAGGAACATACGCTGGGCAGAGTTCTTTGCGGACTTCGATTTCAGGATTGAGTAGATCCCAGGCGACAACAATGTCATAGCAGATGCGCTCTCCAGGAAACCGCAGTATCTCGTGGAAGCGGCACCTGTGGCAGCCAAGCACATTTTTGCACCGCAGGCGTGGGTGTGCGCTTCCGCCGCCGTGGACCTGGAGGCGGTGCGTCGCGCGCTGCAGACGGATCCGTTCGCACAGTCCAAGATGGAAGAGGTGCGGAGAGGCACAGCGAGGGACGACGAGTTCCAGATACGCGACGGCCTGCTAACCCGTAAAGGTGCTCTCTACGTTCCGGGAGACGATCTCCGCGCGAAGGTTCTGCAGCAGTTGCACGATGCAACCAGCGTTCGCCACTTCGGCAAGGAAAAGACGGCGGAATTAGTGGCCAGAGACTTTTGGTGGCCCCAGATGCGAGGGGAGGTCGCGGACTACGTCGCCAGGTGTGACACTTGCCAAAGGTCCAAGCCAGTGCACCAGAAGCCAGCGGGACTGCTGGAACCGTTGGAGACACCACTGCAACCGTGGGAGAGGGTGGCGCTGGACTTTGTCACTGATCTGCCCAGTTCGCGAGGCAAGACGGCGGTGCTTGTGGTTGTGGACCTGTTCACCAAAATGGCGCATTTCTTTTTTTTTTTTTAAATGCTTTTATTAAATCCAACTCCTTATACATTTTATCTATTTTACAACAACTCATATCCATTTTCGACTTCCTTCAACGTCGCTGACATTCTTTCATAGTTATTCTTTTGGTACACATTCCATTCTTCCATATTGCCATTTACCCCTCCTTTCCTCCTATATTCCTATTAAACAATATTCATTAGTTCTTTACAAAGCCTCTTTAAATCCCACCAGCGTTGTATTTACACCATAGTTATTTTCCAGGTAACACACAAATTTCTCCCAGTCCTTTATAAATTTTTGGTCTTTTGTATATCTAATCTTCCCTGTTAATTTGTCCAATTCTGCGTATTCTATTAATTTTGCTCTCCATTCTTCTACCTTTGGAATTTCCTCCTGCTTCCACCTCTGTGCCAACACTATTCTGGCGGCTGTTACGGCATACTGGAAAAATTTATGATCTTTCCTTCTGATGTCCTTCCCTACAATACCTAATAAAAAAGCCTCTGGTCTTTTCACAAAAGTATACCTCAATATCTTTTTCATCTCGTTGTAAATCTCTTCCCAGAAGCTTTTAACTTTCTTACACTCCCACCACTGGTGGAAGAATGTACCTTCTTTGAGTTTACATTTCCAGCATTTGTTTTCTACTTTATACATCTTTGCCAGTCTTACAGGAGATAAATACCATCTGTAGAGCATTTTCATCATATTTTCTTTCAATATCATACAGGCAGTAAATTTTATATTCTCTTTCCACAACCTTTCCCAATCCTCCCATTGAATATTGTATCCCAGATCCTTTGCCCATTGCACCATCACCGATTTCTCCTCCTCATCCTTCATATGCCACTCTAACATTATTTTGTACATTTTTGATAGGTTTTTAGATTCACTATTTATTATCTCTTTTTGAAAGATTGATTCTTTTTCTACATACCCCCTTTCCTTCAGCTCTTTTTTAAACATTTCATTTATTTGGAAGTAGTGTAGCCAGTCATATGTTAATGTTTTAACTTGGTCATATGGTTTTATTTTCCACTTGCCTCCTTCGTTGATGACCATTTCTCCATATGTTCCCCACTTTCCTCTCATGTTAGTTTTCTTAACACACATTATTTCTAACGGGGATAGCCAATGTGGGACTTTTGGTTCTAATATGTTTTTATATCTATCCCAGACTTCTATTAGTGCTCCTCTAAAAATATGGTTTCCGAATCCCTTGTGTAGCCTCTTTTTATCACACCATAGATATGCGTGCCACCCAAATTTGTTATTATACCCTTCCAAATCTAGTAATTCTTTGTCTTCCAATTTTACCCAATCTTTCAACCAACACAGGCATGCTGCCTCGTAATATAATCTCATGTCTGGGAGACCGAAGCCTCCTCTCTCCTTTGCGTCCGTCAATAACTTGAATTTAATTCTGGGCTTCTTTCCTTCCCAGACATATCTTGATATTCCTTTTTGCCATTCCCCAAAAATTTTTTTACCTTTTAGTATGGGTAAAGTTTGGAATAAAAATAACAACTTAGGTAGCACCATCATTTTTACCATTGATATTCTTCCCCATAGTGATAATTTCAGTCTATTCCAAACCTCCAAATCCTTCTTTATTTCTTTCCACATTGGGATATAATTGTATTGGTATAAATCTATGTTCTTATCTGAGAGCCAAATTCCCAAGTATTTAATCTTTTTAACTACCTCAATTTCCGTTTGTTGTTTTAATAATTCAATTTTATCTTGGTCCATATTTTTCACTATCATTTTAGTCTTCGTCTTATTCAATCTGAATCCTGATAGTTTCCCGAATTGCTCCATTTCTTCCATAATTTCTTTTATACTTTCTGTCGGTTCTTCCAAAGTCACCACCACATCATCCGCAAAGGCCTTTACTTTGTATTCATTAACACCTAATGTCACCCCTTTAATTTGCTTATTTTGTCTTATGGCATTTAATAAAACCTCCAGAACCACTATAAACAGTAATGGTGAAAGCGGGCAACCTTGCCTTGTTCCTTTGGATATTTTTATATCTTCCGTGATGATGTTATTTATAATCAACCTTGCCTTCTGTTCCGTATATATTGCTTCAATACCATTAAAAAATTCTTGACCCACCTCCATAACCCTCAAATTTCTCAACATAAATTCCCAGATCACATTATCGAAGGCTTTCTCCGCATCTACGAATATTAAACTTGCTGGTTTATCACACCTATCGGACAAGTATTCTATAACATTAATTATATTTCTTATATTATTTCTTAGTTGCCTGCCCGGTAGGAAGCCTTGTTGATCTTTATGTATGATTTTTACTAGTATCTTTTTTAATCTCTTTGCTAAGATTCCTGTAAAGATTTTGTAATCTGTGTTTAGGAGCGATATGGGTCTGTAGTTCTTAATTTGGGTCAAATCCGAATTCTGTTTTGGTATTATTGTGATAAATGCCTCTTTCCATGTTCCTGGGATATCCTTCTCTTTTAAGATGTTGTTCATTACTTTAATTAACGGGACCATCAACGTATCTCTCATTTCTTTATAGTAGCTTGAGGTGAACCCATCCGGGCCCGGTGCTTTCCCTCTTTTTAGTTCTTTTATGACTTCTTCTACTTCTTCTTTACAAATTGGAGCATTCAACTGTTCTTTTTGGTCTGTTGGGATCTTCTTCACCATCTTCTCTTTCAGATATCTTTCTATTTTCTTCTTATTATTCCTTTCTTTATTCCTATATAATTGTTTATAAAATTCGACGAATCCTTTTCTAATTCCTTTCGGATCTGTTATTTCTTCTCCATTCACTTCAATTTTATTAATTGTATTTTGTTCTTTTCTCCTCTTCACTTGCCAAGCAAGCCATTTTCCTGATTTATTGGCAAATTCGAAATTTTTTTGTCTTAACCTTTTAATATTCCACTCAACCTCTTTATTTATTAGCATTGCAAACTGTGTTTGAAGAATCTTTATTTCCTGTACTATCTTCTCGTTATTAGGTTTTTTTTATCAGTTTTTGTTCCTTATTCATAATCTGTTCTAAAATCTCCTTTGTCTTTTTTTCTTTGTTATTTCTTTTCCATGCATTCTGCTGAATACAAAGGCCCCTCATCACCGCCTTACTTGCGTCCCACACCACACTCAATTTTGTCCCCTTATCCATATTGTCTCTAAAGTAATCAGATAAATTTTTTGTGCTTTTTCTACAAAGTTTTGATCATCCCATATGTTATCATTCAACCTCCACCTGAAGGTTCGCTCTTCAAAACCTTTTAACTCCATTTCTATTGGGTTGTGGTCTGAAATCACCTTAGCCTGTATTTCTATTTTTTGGATTCTTGGGGTTAGCTCCTTTGATACCCATATTTGGTCTATTCTTGACATTGTTTGATTTGGTTCGGAGTGGTATGTGAATTGCTTCTCCAAGGGATGTCTGAGCCTCCAAATATCAACTAAGTTGCAGTTCTTCGTCATTGCAAAGAACGTTTTAGGTAGTTTTCCTTCCTTATTTTTCGTTTTCCTCAATCTATCCATTTCTAATGAAACCACCCCGTTCATATCTCCCATTATTATAATTTTTTGGTCCATATATTCAAATAATTTCTCCTCTAATAGTCTAAAAAATTCCTTCTTATTCCCATTTGGTGAGTAAATCCCAACAATTATCAGCTTTTCACCTTGCCACTTAATCTGAACCATTATAATTCTACCTTCTTCATCCTTAAATAGTTGATGAGATTCAATTTTATTTTTAATGTATAATACAACACCTCTTTTTTTCTCTTTATCCGAGGATACAAATTCATTTCCCAACCTTTTGTTTATTAGAATTTTCCTGTGTTTTTTAATCACATGGGTTTCTTGTAAGCATATAATATCTAAGTTTTTCTTTTTTAACATATGTTCAATCCTATTCCGTTTTCTCTTATCGTTCATCCCGTTCACGTTCCAGTTCCACAATTTTAGCGTCATTCTTCTTGTCCCTGTTTAAATTTAAGTTTATTTTATAGTCTTTCTATCTCTTCTCCTACCTCGTCTTCTTCCTCTTCTTCTGATCCTCTCTCTACCTGTTCTTCTTCTTCTCTTGATTCGAGTTCCTCCCTTAAATTTAGTCCTCCTTCTGCCCCTTTGACCTCTTCCTCTTCTACTTGAAGCTCTTTATATCTCCTTGTAAATTTCCCTATTTCTTCCGGGCTAATCAATCTTCTTTTTACCCCTTTATAAAAAAACGAGACTCCTTCCGGGAATTCCCATCTAAAATCGATCTTGTTTTTCCTAAGCAGTTGCACCAATGGTTTATAAGTTTCTCTTCGTTTCAACAATCTTATTGGAATATCTTTAAATATAATTATATAATTCCCATCAATATATAATCTTTTCTCTCTGTTTCTTTGTAAGATCTGATTTCTCATCTCTCTATCTTTGAATGTTATTAGGCAGTCACCTGGGAATTTTTTGGCTTTACTCGATCTTATTTTCATTCTAAATGCATTTTGTATTGTTTTCCCCACTTCTTCCTCCGATAACCCCATCCATTGTGCAATCTCTTTTATCAATCTTTCTTTTATATTTTCATTTTGTACTTCCGGTATTTGCCTCAATCTCAAATTCACTTCTCTCTGTTTTAGTTCATTCATTGCGATAGAGTCTTTTATTTCTTCCTGTATTTTGTTTAAATCTGCTATCTCATTTTTCATCTTCTCTTCTTCCCGTTTCAACTCTTTCATTTCATGTTTTGTTTTTTTCAGACCCTCATCCACTCTCTTTGAAACCTCTTTAATTTGTCCCTTTAGTTCACTAACTGTCTCCTCAATCTTTTTATCCATTTTCCCAATTTTATTATCAACCTGTTCTAATTTTATCTCCAGATTTTTTTCGCTCTGTTTGATTTCTGCAAACATCTTCAATATTTCTGTTTTGAACTCTGCTTCCTGTTTTGAAGCTCTTCTATCTGTTGGGGTCCCCCCCTCCGTCCCCTTTTTTTGTGTATGCGACATTCCCCCAAGTATCAAATATCAAATAACAAATTAAATTATACAATTTCTAAGCAATTCCTAGATACTTGCGATTACAATTGTTATTATCCTTAGATGTTATTTGGGATGTCCGTTGCAGGTTAGCACTGTGGGACAGAGAGGTAAATTATAGATTACAAATGATTTAACAGTTTACCCTCAGAGTCGTATGAAAAATTTTATCGCGTCCTCCACTAGAATTTAGAAGAGTTTAGTTGCTGATCCATATTCTTCTTGCCCCCATTCGGGCTAATCCAATCAGAGCTTTGGATAATCTGCTTTCTAATTTGAGGGCCCAAAAACACTCCAAAGGCGGCACAAAACAATTTCCCTTTAGTTTAATAGTCCGAAGATGCTCCAGAGGTCGAAGGTAAAAGAGGTAAAGTCCCAACTTCAGAGAGCCAGAATAGTAGGTATAAAATCAAACTATTGTTCCATATTCAAATTTCGCATCCAAGTTTCAAATTGTCTTTAATTGTCTCTTAGAAATAAATTTGCCCCTTGGAGATAGGTCTCTATAATCAATAAATCCAGGAGGATTTTCGGTTAGATGCTAGAGATGTCTTATAGGCAAACTTCTTCAATTTCGCAGTCTTAAATTGCTTCGACGCAGATTTCCTACTTTAGTACTTTAAATAGTAATACTTAATTTAGACCCCTAGAGGGAGTCTAACTCTACTGAGTCGTGAAGAGAGTTCTTACAGAAAGGGGAAGAGAAAGCCCTAAAATGGCCTCTTTACTTCGGCAATTCTTTTAAGGTCCAATTTTTATCAATTTAAAGTCCCAAACAGAGATAGAAAATAGATACAGAGGTTACTGAGTTGATCATCAAAGGCCAATCTTCTCTATCAGAAGCAAAAAAAAAAAAGGAAAAACGAAGCAAATATCTTAGAGAGTCTTTTAGTATAACATCTAAAACCCTCTTAAGTTTGGCGTCCGAGGTTTTCTTAGTGTGGTAGTCCCTCACAGGTTTTCTTAACGTAGTAGTCACTCACAGGTCCCACAGGGATATATTTATACAGTTCTCTTTCCAATGCTTCACCCACACCGGGACCCCACTTCATTCACATGAATTTCTGCTCCCCTTTCTTCTTTTGAAGAGAATTATTTCTCCTTACCAAAGTCCACAAAGTTAAATTGTTGCAGGGGAGACGAAAACAGTAACCGCTAGCGGCAACTTACTTTCCTTTTAGGCTCTGCATGCAGCCTGTGTCTTTTAACGAAGACAGACGTCCGCTGAGCTCGAACTCTTCTCTTTTTAATTCAGAGACTTCCTTGTTCTTGCCGCTCACTAACTCCAGCAATTTTAGATATTTTGTGCCCGAATTTCTTTGTTTTGAGAGCGGAGCGCTATCCCCCCCAGGCTCGGGGCTTTGCTTATTAGCCGTTGCAATGGTCTCCCGATCGCCTACCGCTCGTTCCGCCGCGCTCTTCACCTCTTTTTACGGAGGCTACCTGACGGCCGAAACAGCAGCTTTCAGGCGCTGCCGGGAACCTGAACCCCTAGACACCCTCCAGAGGTAAAACCAGAGGTTTTGCGCCCTAAAAACCTCTTTTTTCGGCTAAAAAGCTAGGGCTCTCCCCACCGGAAAAAACCCTCGCCTGCAGCGGGTTCCGCGCTCCACCGGAAGTCCTAGTTGTCCAGCTCCAAAATGGCGCATTTCATTCCTTGCGCGAAGGTGGCGACAGCGGAGCAGACCGCCAAACTGTTCATAGACCACGTGTTCAGGGTGCACGGCTTGCCGCGATCCATCCTGTCCGACCGCGGTCGCCAGTTCGTTTCCAGTTTTTGGCAGAAGCTCCTGGGTATCCTGAACGTCAAGATCAACTTAGCGTCGGCGAGACACCCGCAGACCAACGGCCAAGCGGAGAGGGTCAACGCCATCATGCAGCAGTACCTGCGCTGTTACGCCCATCAGAAGCCTGCGACTTGGGTGGACTACTTGCCGATGGCCGAGTTTGCCTACAACAACACGAAGCACGCGTCCACGGAGGTGACACCGTTCTTCGCCAACAATGGGCGGCATCCCAGAACCTTTCCGGGAGTGGAGACGACGGTGCAGGGAGCGACACAGGGAGCGAAGCATTTGGCTGCAGAATTGCAGGAGGTCCACGAGGAGCTCCGACGGCACTTAGAGCTGGCTAAACACGCCTACAAGGTGCAGGCAGACAGGCACAGGAGGGCAGGGGAAGACATACAGGTGGGGGACTGGGTATGGTTAGCAGCCCAGGCGGCGCCTACCAAGTCATTAGCCAAGAAGAAGCTAGGACACAAACAGCTGGGGCCATACCAAGTTGAGGCCAAGATCAACCCCGTAGCTTATCGGTTGACCCTCCCAGAAGGTTCCCGAATGCACCCGGTCTTTCATAGGTCGGTGCTTACGCCCTACAAAGCCCCACACAGGTTTCAGGAGCCAGGGACGGCACCGGGCCCACGCAGGGAGTCCCCCAAGGGGGGGGGGAGTCACTGAAGGCCGAGACACTCAACGAGGTCACGGAAATTCTGGACTCGAGATGGGGGGAGGAGGGAGTAGAATACCTCCTCGCCAGAGAGGGTACCCCGGCCAGTGCCAATAGTTGGGTGCCGGGCTATGCTCTGGAGGAACCCCTTCTTAAGGACGAGTTCCATGCACTCTTCCCACACAGGCCCATGCCAGCGGAATTTTTCGACGACTGGCTTTTTACGCCTACACTTTCAGGCAGCACCTTCCGGGGGTTCTCCTCAGCAGAGGAGACCACGCCAGAATCGAGTCCTCAAAGGGGATCGTGCTCGGGGGTGGACACGGATTGCTCTTACTGGTGGGATGACCAACCAGAGGATGAGTGGCGCAGGAGATTGCTGAGGGGGCCCTGGCAAACAGCAACGTCCGAAGAAACAGGGGGAGGGGAGGACATGGACGTGTTGGGGGAGGACCTTGGTTTCGAGCACACATACAATGAGCTGGAAGCAGAGAAGATTGATGTCGACGAACTGTATCCAAGATCTACCCCAGCGACTGAGGAGCTTCCGGGACCTGCACCCGAGCAGCGGGAGGGGGGAAGGGGGGGCTTCGAGGGGGGGATGGATGTCAGGGGTACAGGGACAGAGGCACAGGGAAGGCAGGAAATGGAGAGCGATGGAGAGGAATCCCAGGATAGCGAGGAAGAGGATAGCAATGACGCAGGGGATTCCATGAGTCTCTCCAGCAAATCAGAGGATTCCCAGAAGGGGGCGCCTGTGGTAAGAGCAAGGGGAGCCCCAGGGGGAAAGTGTCAGGAGCGGGGGGCCAGCAGGGGACCCCAAAGCGGCAGCTGGGAATCAGGGCCAGCCTCCCCACCAGAGCGCAGCGAGGGAGGGGGAGGTTCCAGTGTGTCAGAGGGAGCAGCTCCGGCAACAGAGAAAGGGGAGGGATCAGAGCAAGCCGTTCTCCCGGAAGGGGGGGAAGGCAGTGAGGGGAGTAGCATAACTGTCAAAAGGAAGGTCAGAGGTTGGGCGCGCGCGCCAAGTTCAAATGAGGAGGCACGCGGAAGAACAGGGAGCCCGGAGGAGGAGGAGCCAGGACCCAAAGCCTGCAGGAGGGGGCAGGAGCAGTCTGGAGACTCCGCTTCAGGAGAAAGCAGGAGGGGAGGAACCCCGGCGGGCAGAAAGACCCTGCGGAAAAGGAAAGAGAAAAAGGTGGAGCAGCGTTAGCTTATTAAACTGGTGTAGGGGAGGGACCGATTCAGAGGGGACTTCTAATGTCTAGGGGAAAGAGACGCGGGGCTGCACGCCTCGGTTGTGGAACCAATAATGAACTGCAATAAACATCCTTGTATATAAGAAGAGCTTGGCGTTGGTCTTTTGTGAGCTGAGACCTGAGGCAGCCCTGACACTATCCATTCTTAAGGAAATCAGCCCTGAGTGCTCACTGGAAGGACAGATCGTGAAGCTGAGGCTCCAATACTTTGGCCACCTCATGAGAAGAGAAGACTCCCTGGAAAAGACCCTGATGTTGGGAAAGATTGAGGGCAGAAGGAGAAGGGGACAACAGAGGACGAGATGGTTGGACAGTGTTCTCGAAGCTACCAGCATGAGTTTGACCAAACTGTGGGAGGCAGTGGAAGACAGGAGTGCCTGGTGTGCTCTGGTCCATGGGGTCACGAAGAGTCGGACACGACTAAACAACCACAACAATACATGCAAATTAGAACAAAATGTAAAATTTAAGCACACATGCATCTTCTTTGATCCTCTTTTTGGGTGATCTCTTTCCTTTATTTATTTTGGCAAGGCATAAGTGGTCAATCCAGTCTCTGCAGCCTGGCATTCAGAGGTCCCTTGTAGCATGCTAAGTACTCCCTGGACTCTTTTGCGGGTGTCCCCCCCCCCATCGGTATGTCTCCCCTAAGGATTTTCTGTACTTCTGCAAACCTTGGGGTTCTCCCGAGCCCAAAATGGGCGCTGTCATTTTGCATCCGTAAAGCAATAGCACTCACAGCCCGTTGCTGGTAATAGAGAGGAGGATTGTTTGTGAAAGTTTAGAAGCGGAAGAAGCAATGCAGTCATTTTGCCTCTGTTAGACAGCTATAAAAAATGTTTGCTTTAAGCCTAATTATGTTCGGTTTCAGCTGCCTGTTGGTGGGCATGTATGTGGGTCCCTCCTACAGCAGATTTCTGTGTCTTGTGGTATGCTTTGTTTTGCAGAAGAATAGCAGGAATACTTTTCAGTTCCATTTGGAATAGACGAGGGAGGATATTTGCTGTTTGTGTGTGTGTTCTTGTGTGGGTTTTTTAAATTATTATTAAAGAAGGAACTGAATCTTTTGGAAAATCCCAGTGTTAAAAAGGTAGGTTTTCTCTGAAACTTCCAAGCAAAGTGGGAAAAGATGGGAAAAGATAGATCTTCATGTGGCCAATCTCATGAGGATGACAAGGAGGGAAAAACATACAGTATGTAAATTTATGCCTTCTTTCATCCCCTTCCATTTTTTAAAAAGTGGCACACTTCCTATTGTTTTTGCATACAATGCATAAATTGCTGCCCTAGCTCCCTGTATCATTGATCTGGGATTCGTCTGATCTCCAGTAACCCCTTCTGTGTAGCGTTTGAGGGAGCAGGCTGGGCTGAGGACCAGCAGCACATTCAAGACAATCTACTGAGGTCCAAACTGCATGTGAGTCTTAACACATGCAAACAGCAGCCATCAGTCAGGATCATGGTTGCGACAGATTGGCAGGGGCATTCAATGATTCATCCTCTGCTGTCGGCTGATTGGAAATCAATGCCACCTCTCAGAAACTGTCATTTGCCTTACAAGGGTATAACGGATCCTCACTAATTTTATATATACAGTGGTACCTTGGTTTACAAATTTAATCCGTTCCAGAAGTCTGTTCTTAAACCAAAGTACAGTGGTACCTCGGGTTAAGTACTTAATTCGTTCCGGAGGTCTGTTCTTAACCTGAAACTGTTCTTAACCTGAAGCACTACTTTAGCTAATGGGGCCACCTGCTGCCACTTTGCCGCTGGAGCCCAATTTCTGTTCTTATCCTGAAGCAAAGTTCTTAACCTGAAGCACTATTTCTGGGTTAGCAGAGTCTGTAACCTGAAGTGTATGTAACCTGAAGCATATGTAACCTGAGGTACTACTATATTCTTAAACCAAGGTGTGCTTTCCCATAGCAGCGGGGGACTCAATTTACAAATGGAACACACTCAACAGGAAGCGAAACATGTTCTTATTCCAAGGCAAAGTTCACAAACCAAAACACCTACTTCCAGCGTTTGCAGCGTTCTTAATCCAAGTTGTTCATAAACTAAGCTGTTCTTAAACCAAGGAACCACTGTATATATAAATTGTACTACAATTTGCTCTTTGTAACATTAAAAGGTATGCACAATGTTAAACATCGCATGGAATTTTGCCTTGAGCTCATGGTGGCGGCGGTGTTTTCATAACTTTATTTTTTAAACTGTAGTACAATTAAAAAACTGACAGTAAGGAAACAAATGGTTACAGATCCCTCATGGGACTTTGTTAAAGTGCATGATTGGAAAAGTATGTCAAAGTATATGATTGGGGAGGAAGTGATGAGCATTAAAATCAGATGAGCAATATGGGAAACAGCTATCTGATATAGCCCCTCCAAAACCCAGCATGGTTAGTTGAAGGTCAGGCGCTCTGAAGAGAAGCATTTATAAAAGTTAGGAATGGAAGCCCGTGTCAAATTGATTAGATGTAGTTTTGAGTTCATGGTTGAGGCAAAAATTCATTATCAGGGGCTTGGTGGTTGGCGGTTAAACCTCACTGGCTGCAGTCCAAACCTTGGCTTCCAAGTATCAGAGCTCAGCAGCACAGCAGGGCCACTAACCCATCAGAAGCGCTGCCCCACACAATGGCCGGGATGGAAGGTGGGGGTCTAGGAACATCACCACACCAGGCTGGAGCTGGTATAGCCGTCAGACCTGGAATGGGTCGAATGTCATTGCAAAACAGCAGTGAAAACAGCTGAGGATTTAACAGCAGAAAGCTGGCTTAGCCTAACACACGCCCCTCCAGTCCAGTGCAAGAGAAGGTTTGTATTGCTCTCTTAGCTGGTAGGCGACATCTTCCCCGAAATTGCTTCTTCTTTTATGGGCTGACATAAACTCGTTCTACCTAAAGGGGGTGGGAATATTCCACAAATGGAAAGCAAATATTGACTCTGGGCGTCTCGGTTGATGCCCATTAAAAAATAACAACGGTTCATTATTTTGCATTGTTGGTTTAGCTGTAAATAAAAAAAGGCATTTAGGGAACCGAGCAAGTCAGACGTGTAGATTTGATAGGTCTCTCTTAATGGGAAAATGTCACCAAAACCTGAAATCCACTTTTGTAGCACCCAGTTAACTTCTGTTTCCCAGGAACTTTGCTGCCTGGCATTTCAGGCCAAAAGGCACATTTCACACACCGTATTTTTCGCTCTATAAGATGCACCAGACCACAAGACGCACCTAGTTTTTGGAGGAGGAAAACAAGAAACAAAATATTCTGAATCTCAGGAGCCAGAACAGCAAGAGGGATCGCTGTGCAGCGAAAGCAGCAATCCCTCTTGCTGTTCTGGCTTCTGGGATAGCTGCGCAGCCTGCATTCGCTCCATAACACACACACACATTTCCCCTTACTTTTTAGGAGGGAAAAAGTGAGTCTTACAGAGCAAAAAATACGGTAATTCCCTGAAACTGTCATCTAATGGCAATTAGATTATTGCCATTGGGCTATTATTGGGCAAAAAGAATCTTTGGGTAGGGGCACTTACATGCAGACCACCAGTAGAGTTGGGGGGCAGTCGCCCAGGGTTGAGAAGGGGGGTTTCCTTGGCAGCAACGGCAGCTGAGGGGCGGGAACAGCAGAACTGCAATCAAAGCTCAGAGCCGCCATTTAAATTTCCCACAATTCCCTAGGCCAATGGGGGATGCAGTGGGCAGTACATTACCAAGCCAGCTTTACAATGCTTGTTTTTTGACATAGAAAACCTCGAAATACTACCTTGGCTCCCTGCCCACTGCTTCAGCAGATGCTCTTACATGTGAGAAAGTAAGTAAGCTTTATTCAACGCCTGCAGGCACAGATTGCAGATGGCCGCATTCACACCAAGCATTTAAAGCACTGTTGATGGCACTTTAAACATTCATGGCTTCTCCCAAAGAATTCTGGGAATTGTAGTTTGTTAAGGGAGCTGAGGGTTGTTAGGGGGCTCCTTTCCCCCTTCCCAATGTGATTTAACAATCCATTTCTCTTCACAGGGAACTCTGATAATTGTAGCTGTTTTAAATTAAGTTGTACCCTGCCTTTTAACCTTCGGACGTTTCTTGAAGACTTTTTTTATTGCCCACAGGCCCATTCAGTTGTTCACTTTTCTTTGTTTAGGTGAGTCAGTCATTCTTGTGATAGTTTGGCATCCTTTCATGATACATTATGTCCTGCACAGCCTTGTTGTGTTCTGTGAGTGGGTGATACGTAAGTAAATAAATAAAAAGGGCAAGGTCAAGGACTCTTGACGGTTAAGTCCAGTCGCGAACGACTCTGGGGTTGCGGCACTTATCTCGCTTTACAGGCCGAGGGAGTTGGCGTTTGTCCACAGACAGTTTTCCCGGGTCATGTGGCCAGCATGGCTAAGCTGCTTCTGGCGCAACGGAACACTCAAACACTGTTTTCCTTCCTGCCGGAGTGGTACCTATTTATCTACTTGCACTTTTTGGCGTGCTTTTGAACTACTAGGTTGAAATAATAAATAATAGATATCAAAAGCAAATAACCATTTTCTTGCCTTTTAGGGTCGTTCCAGGCTCTGTGGTAGTGTGAACAATGACAAATCATTTCCATAAATAGATAAATCACACGCTGACTCATACAACACCCAGCATGGTTTGCCCAGGGTAGATTTTGGCATCTCCAGAGGGGTCCTTCAAGGGTGCTGGGGAGGCTGCGGTTGTCCAAACACTTTCCCCAACTACTTTTGGCTTCTCCTGGTGCATGTTCAACTTTGCAAATATTGGGTAACAGTTCTGAGCAGCGGGAGCTATTGCTGGTTGCCATGATTTGGAGCAGGGAAACAACATTTAGGAAAAGAGGTGAGTAAATGCACCTTCGTCTCTTTTGCTTCCTGATCCTCAATTGTCCCTTCCTCAAATGGCCTCCCAGAGTATTTTTTTAAACGGGTGTCAGACTATGACTATGGGCCTTTGTATGAAATGTGTAGCTTGGCCCTCAGATTCCCACTCTATGTGGCTATTCAAATATTTGTGCAAGAGTTATACGCAGAAGATAGTTATGACTCAAAAGCTTATTATGTCTTGACAAAGGTATTTTTGCTAGTGATCTGCCTCTGCTTAGAAATGGCCAAACCATATCTTGCTATGGGGGAATTGTTTTGGCAAAATGGTTCATTTGTTTTATGCCACAGAATATTCATGTAAATGCTTGCATGCTCCCTAATAAAAAGAAAAAAGCAGGCCAGCCTCTGAACTTATTCTGTCCATCCATAACTGCTGTTTCTTTTATTTCCAATGTGCTGCACACAGTTGTACTTCAAGCAGGAAGCAGGAGCTTTGGGTATGGTGGGGCATATACCTCTAGGCAGATGAATAAGGGCTTGCATGCAAGAAAGGTGGAGACTTTGGGTGCCCGCATATTATATTATAATGCTGAATAATATTGTTGTTGGCATCTGTCTGTCCCAAAAGACAATGGAGTGCGCTTCCACGGGTGAAGTCAAACTGCTCCATTAGCAGTACCGAATTGACCTTCCATGGTACGCAAGCTTGGGCAGTGTGTAAAGAGGTCCTGGGCTGCCAAGACTGTCGGAGCCTCCGTACGACCGAGCTGTAATAGCTACTCCTCCGGACGTATCTTCGGAACCCCATCCAGGCTTTCCTCCAACAGTGATTAATGACCTAAGTCTTTGAATGAGACTTCAGGCATGCTCTCCATTGCGCAGAGTACTTAGCAGCAGAAGGAGCCAGAAATATGTGCTACATTGCTACTTTATTTCTAACTACGCAAGACAGAAAAGAATATGCGTCTGCTCTCTGCGAGAGACAGAAAACAACAGAACAAAGAAACAGGAAACCAGTAACTTCAACATCCGTCTCCCGTGAGACTTCCAACAGTCTGGAATGTCAACAGAGTCTTGTGACTCCAAGAACTGCACAGTGGCATAACAGAAACCTAACAAAGACAACAAGACCCCCCTCTTGGTCTCACTGATGTGGTCCAAAGGAATACATTTGGCACCAGCTTGGCTGCAGGAGTTGCCAGAAGGAGGCGCCATCCAACCGCCTTAGGGACTCCACTCTGGATTTGTGTAGGGTTTACTCCTTAGCCTTTTCTTCTCCTGAAGAAATCCCGCAAAAGCCTTCCTTCTCCTAGATGGGATACCTTCCCAGGGTGACGAGTCCCATCAGTCCCTTGCTTCCCTCTACAGCACGTCTTGACCATTGGACCCACTATTGGTCTTGTCCGGTCAATCTGCTGGAGCCTGTCTTTGCATGCAGGGGAAGTCCCTAACTCACAGAGGATTTGAGATCCATCAGCTATCCTCACCTGGTTTAGCTGGCCAGTTGAAGCCATTCCCCAGTGCGTGCCTGCTATCACACACTGACAGCTTCTAGGAACCACAGGTGAGTGCTGAGTGGGGCCCAAAGGTGGACCAACTACCCCCGAAGGAGCATGACATGTCCCGCACCAGAGATACTCCTCCTCCCTAACATTCCATACACCCCATGGAATAATCAACACCATTATAATGGTTTGTATCCAAAGTAGTGTTAAGTAAATTGTATCATCAGCCAAAGTATTTCCATTTGTGCAACAGAACTTTCTTCCCTTCCCTCCCCCCTCAATCTCTAAATCTCTTCTAGAGGGTTCCCTGGGGGTTCCCTCTAGGGGTTCCCCCAGCCCTCCACAGCAGATTTGCGGAGGGCATGGGGTATATGTAGGGGGAGGAGAGGTGAGAATGTTCTGTTGTGAACAGGACAGGAAAATTGGCTTCTAGGTGGAGAAATCAAAATTAGAAACAGAACTGTTAGAACCCAATACTAAGAATTTGTCAAGAATGTACAACTTGCTGCTGAAATGGAACACACAAGATGAGACAGTGAAATCGGCTATGATAAAGTGGGCACAAGACATTGGTCATAATATTATGTTTGCTGACTGGGAACAGTTGTGGACCACCGGTATAAAATTTACGGCATGTAATGCCTTAAGAGAGAATATTATGAAAATGATTTATAGGTGGTACATGACCCCAGTCAAGCTTGCAAAAATTTACCACTTGCCTGATAACAAATGTTGGAAATGTAAAGAAACTGAAGGTACTTTTTTTCACCTTTGGTGGACATGCCCGAAGATTAAGGCCTTCTGGGAAATGATATATAATGAAATGAAAAAGGTACTTAAATGTACTTTTCCTAAGAAACCAGAGGCCTTTCTCTTGGGCATTGTCGGCCAATTGGTGTCAAAGAAAGACAGAAATTTTTTTATGTATGCCACAACAGCAGCAAGAATACTTATCGCAAAGTATTGGAAGACACAAGAGCTACCCACTCTGGAAGAATGGCAGATGAAGGTGATAGACTACATGGGACTGGCGGAAATGACTGGCAGAATCCGAGACCAGGGGAAAGACGGCGGAAGAAAATTGGAAGAAATTTAAAATTTATCTTAAGAAATATTGTAAAATTAATGAATGCTAAAATGTTGTGGTTATTGAAAGTAAGAGATTACAACTGAAAAAGTTTAAGTAAGAGAAAAGGAAAGGAAATGATTAGATGAAATTAAGGGGAAGGATTTGCTGAAATAAATTTGGAAATTGGAATGCAGAAAGGGGAGGTATGGGGAAGTCGGTGAAATAAGTGTTAAGAAAACTGGATATGAAATTATACATGTTTGTTTTTTGTGTTTGTATGTTTGTATTGTGTAGTGTTTGTGTTGATATAAATTGTGAAAATCCAATAAAAATTTATTAAAAAAAAGAGAATGTTCTGTTGTGCAAGCAGAAATCCTTATGCTAATAGGACACGTTAACTGGATAACACCCAGTAGTCTTAATTATTGGGTTTTAACTGTTTTTAGAATGCTGTTTAAAAATGTTTTACATCATTGATAAGTTTGCCACCTTGGTCTCCTTCATGAGGAAGAGTGGGATATAAATTGACTGACTGACTGACTGACTGACTGATTGATTGATTGATTAAATAAATAAATAAATAAATAAATAAATAAATAAATAACAATAGTCTAGTATTCGTTTCCCACCCTATACCAAAAGTTCCTGTGGCAGGTTACATAATAAAAACAAAGCAGTGAAAAAGCAACGCCACCCATAACCTCAAACCCATCCAAGACGTTACAGAGATGACACTAAAATCAGTCCTTCAATTTTCAATGCTAGGTACTGAGTAAGTCCTAGCATGTGTGGTCCTTGTAATTCAACATGTGTAATAAGGTTGATACGGCTAACATTGCCCCCCTCCGATGCTGCCAAAGCCTATTATCCATCTTCAGGGATGATGATGTCTCTAGAACTCCCTTGGTGGTCCCGACCATCCTTGGCAATGCCAGAGACAAAGGAAGAAGCAAACAAACAGCCTTCTCTCCTGGGTCTGCATCTTCTCAGAATGGTTTTGTGACTGCAGCGAATGAGTCTGCAGCTCTGCACACCGGCAGAGGTGCACAGTAAGGCAACAACCCATTCCCAACAACCAATAATCAGGTTTAGAAAAGGCACGTGGTGCAGTACTCTTGAAAGGGGTGTCCACATGGAGCAACCCCAGAGCCCAAGTCCCTAGGTCATTTGTGCTGGTCTCCAGATCTCCTGCTCCTTCCCTTGCACAAATCTGTGTCATGTTGGACCTGTTCCTCAGGTCTTTTAAATCCCTGGCAATGTGTTCTTGGGACCACGCCCCAGCACAATCCAGAAAAGGGGCCACATGTTTGAATGCACCCCTGAGAAATCTAGCCTGTCAAGAAGCAGGGTTCTGGTTATCAAAACAAGAGGACAAGGTTGCTGTAGTTGCTCTGTGGAGATCCTGAGGCAACATTTCCCATTCAACTCCATTTTCATAATGATTTCCCTTTCCTTCCGCATTCTCTGGAACATTCTTATCTTATTGGCTTGCATTTAAGTCTTGCATATATTACTGTTTTCCCTACATGTTAGTTGAAGCAGTTGTTTTTTAGCCATTCCTTTTAGATTGTATTCCAAATGTGACATCTTAAGGCTAGTTCAGCACACACACACACACTAGCCTGCTTCAGACATTCAGAGGAATGTGTGAAGGGTCAAAGGGATGGGGAAAGACTGCAGAGCATTGGTCTAGCATGCAGAAGACTCCCGATTCAATCCCTGGTTGGATCAATAGAACTGTGGTGGCCATGTGTCTTACCTAACAGACAACAGTCCTATATTTGTTGGTGTCCTCTATCCAAAAAAGTATTCGCTCCAAATCCGCTTAGAGATAAAGAACCACAAGAAGGGAGCTGCCCATCTTCTGAACAGCAGACTGGCAAGGTGCGCTAGTCACCTGGTCAGTCTTTCTCACTATGGTGAATTTTTGCACCAATGGTGGAAAATCAGCTGTGTTGTCCTCCAGAAATATCCTCTCGCAGCATGTTGACCAGTAGGGGAGCTGGTTACAGATAGGTAGCCGTGTTGGTCTGCCATAGTCAAAATAAAAAAATTCCTTCCAGTAGCACCTTAAAGACCAACTAAGTTAGTTCTTAGTAGAACTAACTAACTTAGTAGGGGAGCTGTGATGGACAGCAGAGGCGGACTAGGGTCTGGTGATGCTGTTACCCTGAAACCAGGGTGCTTAGTCTCTCGCAGATCAGCTAAAGAGTCAGCTAGCCACAGAGGGGGAAAGAAACAGCACTTTGGGGGAGAATAAAAGGAGCAGTTTCTGAGGGAGAGAGATGTATAGGACTTGTCTTGGAGAGGGCAGTTAGGGAGTGAGATTGGGAGAAGCATAGGGTTTGACTGAGGGACAACTGGTTTTGAGTTAAGTTAAACGTACACACAGAGGAGACTATCCATAGTGAGAGGACAGAGCCTTGCAGCTTGGATAGGGAGACCGGGGTGAGGGTCTGGGAAACACAGGAATGTTCTGGTAGGGCTGAGTCTGAGCCATGAGAGGTAGATACTGTCAGAGTTCAGGCTACCTGGGTCTCAATATAGCCAAGGAGGGGAGAGTTCATAGCTATCATCTATCTATCTATCATCTATCTATCTATCTATCATCTATCTATCTATCTATCTATCTATCTATCATCTATCTATCAATCATCTATCATCTATCTATCATCTATCTATCGATATCTATCTAATCGGTCTGTCTGTCTATCTGTCTATCTATCTGGTGTCATAGTTTAATTCTTCCTCCCTCCCTTCTTCCCTTCCCATGTCCTTTATTATCTGCCCCTCGAATACCATTGGAGAGGGCGTGTCGGAGTTTGAATGCAGTAAAAAAAGGTAAAACACTACAAATGAGCAATAGAGCAGCATAAAATGATTAAAAAATTAAGCAATAAAAAGACAAGGTAATAACACGTTATGAATGTAAAAAGTAGGACATCATGTGCCCATCTACGTTATCAAAACCATTCCTTAATCCTTCCTTAATGTTAAAAACCATGTGTATAGATCTGCCCCTGGAGACTGAATGTAGCCCTCCAGTCCTCTCTGCCCGGCCTTCAATACTCTCCCTAGGCCACTCCCCCTCTTCCCAGGCTACACCCCTTGCTGGCCCTGCATTGCACCCTGAGCATTTATTGCCTCTCTGGAATGCCTGCAGAAGAAGAAGAAGAAGAAGAAGAGTTTGGATTTGATATCCCACCTTTCACTCCCTTTAAGGAGTCTCAAAGCGGCTAACATTCTCCTTTCCCTTCCTCCCCCACAACAAACACTCTGTGAGGTGAGTGGGGCTGAGAGACTTCAAAGAAGTGTGACTGGCCCAAGGTCACCCAGCAGCTGCATGTGGAGGAGCGGAGACGCGAACCCGATTCCCCAGATTACGAGACTACCGCTCTTAACCACTACACCACACTGAGAAGGGTGTGAAAGTGTGCGAAGTGTGTGAAGAAGCTAGGCTACGGGATAAAGGAACATTTTAGGTGAGTTGCTCCATCCACTTTGGCCTCTGGCTCTGGCCCTTGATAGGTTGCCCAGTGAAGAACGCGGCCCCCATCCCAGCTATATGAGCTATATCCCCTAATCAAGCACCGTCCCAGACATCCTATATTCCTCATTTCCTTAGATCAATAGAGGAACGAAAACTCCCTTTCCTGGCAAGTGTAAAGTCCGTGACAGACTACAATTAGAGCCAAAAAAACAGGTGCATTCTCAGAAGAAGAAGAAAGAGATTTGGAAAAAAATATGACCCAGTGAACGTCAGTCTCCTTCATGCTGCTTTTAAAAAAATATTTCCCACCTGGCCACATGTATCTTGGCAACAAGAGGTTTCTGCATTCACATGGTGCAATTTGCATTCATTTGTCGGTGCCTTCGCCGTCTTCCAGGGACACCAGAGAGACATCATTATGGGATTTTCCAAAAGGCTCCTGGCTATATTTAGTGATGGTGTGCAGTGAGTCAAAGCATCCACCTGTGTCCTCCACAAATAGACGTTATAAATAGCAGGGACCGAAGTGACTAAATCCCAGCTCCTGTTCTCCAGTTTTAGCATGAATTCAAATAGTGTTCCTGGTTCCAAGAACTGTAGGCTGTAAACTAAGGGGGCGTGGATACTGGAAATCTCGCAGTTACTCTTACTACCGGCTGGGCTAGCGGAAGGAAGTTGGAAAAAGGAGACGTAACTTCACAGTGCTGTGATTCCTTTCGCTCCCCTCCCCTGCTTTTCCACAAGTCTTTGCTTATTATTCATTTGTGCGTTAGGTGCACAGCCAGACATACTGCAAGCTTAGGTTTGCACGCAAAAAGCAGACTTGGTTCAGAAGCTTAACTAATCTGGATTCCTTTGCATTTTTGCTCATTTCAAAGAACAGGCTTTTCTCTTGTCTGTCTTGAACCTTGACTACACATATCTCTAACCAACAGTTTCTTTTAAAGGGGTTATATTCTGGGAGAGCTCTAATACAGGTTTAGAGTTTGTTAAGGCTGCTGGAAGTTGTAGCCCTGTGAGGGGTACAGTTCCCAGGATTCTCTCGGGGGAAGTCATGTGCTTTCAATGCGCATTAGATGTACTTCAAATGTATGGCATGGGTTGCTCCTAGTTTAAGAAATGGCCACCCAACTTCTGTTTAAAAACCTCCAACGAATGACAGTCCACTAGCTTTTGAGGGAGTCCCTTCCACAGTCGAACAGCTCTTCCTGTCAGAAGGTTATTCTGAATGATTAGCCTACCTAATGAGAGAATGCAGTTATTTTACTGTGCCTTAATACAACCCCCCCCCCGGGAAGCGGGTGGTGCTGTGGGTTAAACCACAGAACCTAGGACTTGCCGATCAGAAGGTTGGCAGTTCAAATCCCTGCGATGGGGTGAGCTCCCATTGCTCGGTCCCTGCTCCTGCCAACCTAGCAGTTCGAAAGCACATAAAAGTGCAAGTAGATAAATAGGCACCGCTCCAGTGGGAAGGTAAACGGTGTTTCCGTGCACTGCTCTGGTTCGCCAGAAGCGGCTTAGTCATGCTGGCCACATGACCCGGAAGCTGTACGCCGGCTCCCTCGGCCAATAAAGCGAGATGAGCGCTGCAACCCCAGCGTCAGCCTGGACCTAATGGTCAGGGGTCCTTTAATACAACCCCAGGGTGGACATTTTCTTTTTGCAGTTGTGATTCTTCAAACATTCGTATCATGGGAATTGGGGTTGCTTGTGTGTAAACCTCCAGCCGTTCCCAACTGCTTGGGGTGGTTGCGTCTTTCCCTGGCTGAGCAGCCCTTTTGCGCTGCTGCTCAGTCGCTGGCAGAATCCGTCAGTGGGTGTCTCCTAAATTTCCTCCAGCATAAGAATTCCTTAACGGACAACCTTCGCCTCGCCTCTCTGCGTGGAAGCCTTCTGCGCAGAGTGGGCGTGGCAAGCGGTGGTCCTCCACTCTCCTCACTGACTTCACTGGAAGAGTCTCGGAGCCTCCCCTCCAAAGTGCTCTCTGCCTCTCCCTTCTTCCTGGTGTCACCTGGACTTACTTCCCCAGAGGATGTTCTCTCTCTTCCCTTACTAGTTCCCTCTCCTGAAGAATCTGGGAGCCTAGCCTCTCCACTCTGCTCCGATATCAGTTCCCTGACAATTCGCCCAAGTGCCTCCAAATTCCATGGTTATGAGTTGACCAGGCAAATTCTTTGGAGCTGCCTGAAATCTAGGATCTGAGAAATTGTGAGGCCCCCATGTAACATTTCCACGTGGGAGTGTGTCCATGTGATGGATTAAAGCCCATCTTGTTGCTGCATGGTAATGCTTGCTAGAAATTCTCAGCTACTGTAGACCCTTTCCCAGCACAGAGCAAGGCTATCCTTGTTTCAGAAAGTCTGCAAGCCTTGGGGGGAGAGAAACAGGGTGCCCATAAATCGCTCCACCAACTATTAAATTATAGCCAGCTACCCTTGAGAATAGCCAGGCTGTTCTAGGAACACAAGCAGCTATTATCATGGTGCCAGCAATACCACACAAATGGATGGGAAGGAAATAAAGACGAGCGAGCCCTGGCCTGCTAAAGCAATAAAAGAATTGAGGTGATTTTTCCATAGCGTAATGCTGGCCAGGAGACCAGGACAGACACTGCTATTCTTGCAAGCAGAAGTTGTCTGATCTCCTGTGAAGTGGTTTCGGAGCCAGGATCTCATTTTTCACAACTCACCTGAAAGTCGCCGCCCACCCACGGCAAAGCAAAGGAAGCTTCCATTGCTGGGTTCATGTGGTTAGCATCTGAATCACCAACAGCCTGTCCATTAGGGCAAATGAGGCACTGTCACACCAAACTGTCTGCCCTCAGCTAGCCCCCACCTGCCTGACTTCTGACCTACAACCAGTCCAGAAGGTTGCACTGCTGTCAGCACCTTCCTCCTTAGTCTCAGTGTTGCCCCCTGTAGAATTCAGCAAGGAGGGTGGGGACAAAACTAGAATTAGCTGGCTCTGCCTGCAATTGCCTCTGGCGCCACCTACTGTTCGGTTCCTGGTTTTCTGCCCTACCAGTCCCAACGAGCAATAGCCACCAATGCCAGCAGCTCTACTTCCTGTAGCACTGTTTTCTAAACCTAGATTAAACCCTTAGCCTAGACCATGTTCCTCAAACTTGGGTCTCCAGGTGTTGTTGGACTACATACAGGGGTTGGCAAGGTTTACCTTGCCTGGGCCAGTTCACTCCATCAGAGATCCCTCTGTGGGCTGGATCGCACGCCCCCCCCCCACGATTTCCGGCATCTGTGTCTGTGCAGACGCGATTTCTGGCACCACGAAAGCGAGTCCCCATGCCGTGCTGCACCGGTTTAGCTCAGCACATGGGGACTCACTGAGCAGGCGGCTTGGTTCAGGGGCAGCTCGTGAGATGGTTAAATGACCCCCATTGGCCAGTGTGGTGTAGTGGTTCAGAGCGATAGACTCGTAATCTGGTGAACCGGGTTCGCATCTCCGCTCCTCCACATGCAGCTGCTGGGTGACCTTGGGCCAGTCACACTTCTCTGAAGTCTCTCAGCCCCACTCACCTCACAGAGTGTTTGTTGTGGGGGAGGAAGGGAAAGGAGAATGTTAGCTGCTTTGAGACTCCTTCGGGTAGTGATAAAGCTGGATATCAAATCCAAACTCCTCCTCCTCCTCCTCCTCCTGTTGCCGACCCCTGGACTACAACCCCCAAAATCCCAAGCTAGCAGGACCAGTGGTCAGGGATGATGGGAGTTGCTGTCCAACAACAGCTAGAGACCCAAGTTTGAGAAACACTGGTCTAGGCCCTTAGTGAATGTGGTCCTCTCTAGAAGTTGTTGGACTCCAGTTCCCATTCAGCTCCAGCCAGCTTAGCTAATGACCAGGGATGATGGGTGTTACAAGCCCAACAACATCTGGAAGGAAAAGTTTCATTGCCTCCTCCACCAATCCATGTAAACTATTTCAGAATAATGAGCTTCAGCCAGTTCATTCACATTAAATACCCACATCCTTAGGGACGCTTGTCCGCATTAACAATGAATGTTTTCTGCTTTTCATACCATATCAGAGCCAAAAACAAGATGTGCCTGAAAGGATGCTAAGAAGCAGGAATGCTTAAGGGAAGGAAACCGGAGGGGAGCCAATGAACTGAAACAAAGGAAAAGAAGGATCTGTAGCCATTTGGAACACATTTATATCTTATAAAATTAGACCTGTGCTGCAAACGCTGTAAGTCTTCTGAGAAAGCATCCCTCTTGTGAACAAATTTAATTAGCTGTGCTATATAAGTACTCCCCAGTCATCGAGAAGTCCAAAGATAATTCTGCTGGGCTTCGTTTGGATGTGGGAGAGAGAGCTCTGGAACAATGGCACCTTTGTAATATTTGCTTAATTGGCAAATATATACAAAGAGAGCCTAAAGGGAGCAAGCAGGAAACAAGCATCGCGTTCCCAAAGCAGCTGGGTGGACCCCCTGCAGGGTCTCTGGCTCCTACCAGGCCAGCTAAGTGCTCTCAGCCTCTCCAAGTGCTTACAGTTGACTCTCTAGGCCTCCCTAAAACTCTATAACGTGTGTTGTATTTTGCAATCTGGAACGAGACTCCACCAAGACCATGAACATTATGTCCTTAAGAAGCCAATGAGAACTTTTGGAAAAGAACAAACTAAGCCCCATATCTATCTATGCTGGGATGGGTTGCTATTTTGGAGTTGGTTGCAGCTAGAGATGGACTTCCCCACAAATTGCATACCCACCCCTCAACTTTCCCAGGTTTGTCCTGTTTCTTCTTGTGAGAACATTTAGGGGAGAGGCAGTGGGCGGACCGTTTGGGCAGCATGGAGTCTGCGCGCCCAAGCCACCGAGTCTCACCATGGCTCGGGCACGCTGCAGGCCCCGCGGTGAGTGCCGCCCGACATTTTGTAACCCCCCTAGGGTGACACCTGGGGCGGCCCACCCCTACCGCACTGCCTTCCTCCGTCCCTGCATAGTAGCCATTTTGGGTGTTGTGATCTTGCACTGTGATCTTGCTCTGAAAAAGCACTTTTTTTGGGGGGGTGATCTCATGTGGGTCACGTGACTCACACAGGAACGCAGCCTCGTAAGATGCGTATCCCGGTTTTTCGTTTTGGCATGTTGCAGGGTATGCAAACTGAGATCCTGTTGGAATAAGCAACAGCCTTTAATTGAAACCCACTGTGCAAGGAAAGAGACAAACAGACAGAGACTGAGTAGCAAACATTGTGAGAGGCAAAGCAGTATTTCACTTCCCGATTTTTCTGTATCGTGATACTTCCCATTTAGAACAAAGTCCATTTCTATCATTCTAATGTAAACCCCACCTTTAGGACTCAAAGATCTTATCTACCTACTGGAATTACCCTTTCAGACAGCTCTAATATTTTGTTCTCCAGAGTAGACAGAATGAACAACCCTCTCGCCATTGTAGTCAGGGGCTACCTTGTTCGGGGGTGTCCCAGAGGGGACGACGACTGAGCTCCAGGTTCCATCTACTTGGGTCCCTAAACCTTTCTGGCTCCTTTTTAATTAGCTGACAGGACTGATGAACATGCTGCAAAAACAAAGTAACATGGAGAGACCCCAGCCATTCAGAGACCTTAATTTGTCTTTATGCACATAAATTAGCATATGCAAAAATTATGCAACTATGTGCCATGAGCCTGTGTCCCAAGTATTTTCTCTCTCCTTCTAGTGTTGTGATGGAGTATTGTGATTTTGCTTATTGCTGGTATGTTTGTGCTGCTGTGTTATTGAGTTTGCCATACGGTTTTTGTCTTGGGATGTATCGTTATTTTTCTGATTTTATGCCAGTGCTTTCGAAATGTTCTACGTTGCTTACAGCCTTTCTATGAGTCGAGTGACTAATAAATTGAAACAACAACAACCTCTATAATATAGCATAGCATATCATTCATATCATATCTAGGGTTATAGCATTCTTTCTAGGTCAGGAAGCTGTGGTTAAGGCAAAACAATTGAAAGATAACTATTCACTGAATGAGAAATATCAGCTGGCTGATAGAAACAGGCCTCAGGGAAGCCCAGGCTGTATTGAGCTCCTGCCCGGCTTCTAGTCATCTGACATATTCCTCTTCTAGAGGTCTTCTGGGAGCCAGCCTTGCATCAGCGCGACAAACAGTATAACTGGCCTTTTTCTCAGCTGGACAGGAGCCACCTGTCTATGAAAAGCTCCTGTGTACTTGGGCAAAGGTGTAAATAACCCTTCTTAACAGGCAAGGAAGGGCTGCCTATTAGGGATGGATGAATCTGTTAAATTCACTTTCTCCTGAACATTTCCAGCATATTAATGAAAATTTCTCCTACTTTTGACGAACATGTTTCTGCAAGCAACGTTGCCTAATATACAATAAATATTTGTATGTTGCTTTCGCTAATACGTGCATTTTATGCACTTTTTACCCTTACATACACATTTTTCGTAACACACTGTTTGGTTGGAGAGATGTGAATTTGGAAGAATATTTAAATTTCGATTCACATATTAAAAAAAAACACCCGACACTTTGGAAATTTCTCCTTAAAATGCAAACAGAACTGAATTCCTCTCCCTGGTTCTTACTGGATATTCAGTTATTCTGCATAGCCTCAGGACCACTCTGCACCAGGGAGAGCAAATTCGACAAGAAAGACCTGATGAGCATCACTTCCCAGATAACCAACTCCTGTGTGTTTGGGGAAACATCTAGGATGTGCTTGCACTAGTAAGATCTGAATGCTCAAATTTGCTTAGGACAGAATGTGTACAATTTCAATGCTGTGTTTTAGATTTTGTGGGCTGATGGTTTTTTAAATGAAAACAGGTTTCGGTTATTACTGCAGAAATGTTGCATAACTTGGCGCAGGAACCTGGAGAGGAGCAAGGAAAATGTAACACGAGTAGCTGATCCGTGAAAACGAACTGCCCCCCCCTCCAGCCCATCGCTTGTGTTAACTGCATTTTACTGAATCCTCTGGTCATATTTATTAGGACCCCAAGTTTTAATCAAGCATCATGTGCAATTAATTAAGGCAGCAACGCAACTAAGAGTTGAGCACGCTTGATGGAACAATCCTATGCTGATATTACGCCATGTATCCACTGTGTGCTCAGCCCAGAAAGTCACACAAGTAGAAAATACAAAAACCAGCACAAAAACGGGAGGCATCTCTGTAAACTTTGCCAGTGCCCACCAATCAGGGACTGAGCCAGCAATGCCACCCACATATGGAGCCAATGAACTCATAAAGACGAGGTACACACCCACACCCACTTCACCTCCATCACCGGAGAAACACCATGCAAGATGCCAGACCGACTGGTCCCCGTGCTAATCATCCCCAGGTGTCTCTCAAGCCAAGGGTTCGATTCCTCTTATGTTGTTCACAGACACTGTTTCAGGAGCATGCAGCACACAAAGGGAAGGAAGGATAGGCCACACAACATGACATTCGTACGGCTCACTGCGCAAGACACCTGCAGAGCACACACACACACACACACACACACACACACACACACTGTGATGGCCTGGGACTTGGGCTCAGACTCGGAATCAGAGGAGTCTCAGTCCATACCAGATCCGTTGCCTCAGGTGGCAGCTGAACCAAGTCTGGGGCCTGATTCTGAAGAGCCCCAGTCTGCACAGCACCAGCTGGGCTGAGTCAGGGATCTGAGCCTGCCCTGGCTTCAGATGCGGGGATTACCTCATTGCCTTCAGCTGGGCCATCACTTACAGCTGCTCCACTACCAGTTGGGTCAGGAGAGGCTGAGGCGGCCTCTGGGTCTAGTAACCCACTAACATCTCCCGATCTGCAGAGACTGAGGTCTGAGAGAAGGAGAGACCTGAGTACTCACAGGAGGAGTGCTTGCTTTTGGGCAAGACAGGGAGGTGAGTCACCGGGGGATCAGGACCAGCCGTTACCCCAACAAAGATAAAAGGCTGTCGGACCTCACTGCAGGTTGCGGGAACAATGTTGCTGTTTGCCAGAAGCTGCCTGAGACCCTGTGCCTGACCTAGACTGGTTTCCTGCCTTGGCCCTGTTGGACTGATACTTTGTGGAATCCTTGGATTTGGGACCGGACCTGGACTGCTCTGCTCCGGTTAACCCCCGGGCCCAGCACACATACACTCGCTGCCCTCTTAGCTCAAGGGTTCGAGGCCCACACAGGGAAGAAAAGGCCTTATCACCAAGACCAGGACACAAAATGAGAGTTTGAGGGTGCCGAAATCCCAAGGGAGCAGAAAAAGACTATTTATGTATGTGACCATGGTTGCACGGATGTTATTGGTCCAGAGATGGAAAGAAGATAAAGTCCCTACCAGAGAAGAATGACAGTTCAAGTTGATGGACTGTGCTGAAATGACTAAAAGGACAGGAAGAATCAGAAATCAGGAAGACCAACATTTTAATAAGGAATGGGGGGGGGGAATTTAGCTTATCTTAAAGACGTTAAAATCGTGAGTAGGATTGGAATATCGCTTGTAGTTTAATGGTGAATTTTGGACACAGTGGAGATGTAAAAGATTTGGATCATCATGAAAGATGCAGGAGGAAATGATTAATAAAAGGACCCACAAAGGGGAGAAGGGAAGTCCAGGAGATTCCTTGGAATCTCGCTTTTATGATTTATGTTTGGTATATCTCTGTAAAATTATAATTTGAAAAACCAAATAAAAATATATATGAGAGTTTGAGCCTCACTAGAGATGTTGGGATGAGTGCCTACTCTTCAATACACTGCTTCCAGTTATTGGGCGGAGGGGTACAGAGGAATCAGCCTTATACTGTGTCAGACCATTAAAACAGCTGCCTCATACAAACCAGACTCTCAAAAGAAAGGCAAAACAACAAAAGATTTAACACCTGTCCTAAACTGCTCAACCATACCGTCGAAAACTGGTGGGCCTTGCCGAGAAATGAATTCAGAATTTGTGGTTTTGCAATAAGCCTTCATTGCCTGCAATAGTGTCTGATGGGTGAAGAAGGACGCCATACATGGGGAGGTTCATGCAATAGTTGCAGACAGTCTGTATCCTGAGCCCAGCCCATTTACGGAAAGAGCATTACTGATCCGATGTCTGATGAAAATTCGCCGTGGCGAAAAGCAAATTTTGAACTCTATAATTTCAAGGAAAAACAAAAGCGAGAGCGAACATGACGCCCCATTCCGTGAAAAGGAGCTTTGATGTCTTTGGAGGCATTTTCCCAAAGACCAGTTCTTCTTACTTGGCACATCTCTAGGGCTTGCACAGAGACTTTCATCAGACAAAGAACAAATTCAGACACAAGAAAGGAAGGGATCGTCCACATTGCCGTTCCACAGATGATGTGGATTTTCCAAAATGAAGTTTAGAGTTACGCTTTCTTTTTCCAGTGAGCTGGTAATGCTCAAATAATAGCAGGGAAGAAGAAATGTTGTGCCTGTCATTCCGGCTGGGAACATTTCAGTTCTTGCTGGGAAAGTTGCTTTTTTGGTAAGAGGATTAGCATGAGAATGCATCTCTTGCTGCCAATAGTATATGGGGTAGTGATTGAATTATAGAGGGGCAGAGCAGGGCACATACCCCACTTTTCACATGTGTCTTGAAGCGGCTTACAGCATCCCTAGTAACTGACCAGGCTAAACTGGGGTTGATGGGATTTGCAGTCCAACAACATCTGAAGGGTTGCAGGTGTTTTAAGCAGGTGGTAGGGATGTGGGGCATAGCTGTCAACTTTTCCCTTTTCTTGCAAGGAATCCTATTTGGAATGAGGGAATTTCCCTTTAAAAAAGGAAAACGTTGACAGCTATGATGTGGGGGGAAATCAGTTCAGTGTGTATTTAAAGCACACTATCAAATCTGCCAATCATAAGGTCAGTAGATAAATAGGTACCACTCCAGCGGGAAGGTAAACGGCGTTTCCGTGCACTGCTCTGGTTCTCCAGAAGCAGCTTAGTCATGCTGGCTACATGACCCGGAAGCTGTACACCGGCTCCCTCTGCCAATAAAGCGAGATGAGCGCCGCAACCCCAGAGTCGGCCACGACTGGACCTAATGGTCAGGGGTCCCTTTACCTATCAAATCTGCACTTTTTGAAACAGTATGAGAACCAAAACACAGTCATCCTTTGAAATCCACCCTTAGCTGAATTTTCCTGAATGAAGTTCTCCAAACAATTTTTATCACCTCCCATATTAGGGGGGAATGTATACAAAAAATGAACAGATTAGTGAAAATAACATACAAAAATGCATGATATTAGGACAAATCGCTAGTAAAAACATCGACATCAGTCAAAACTCCAAAATGTTTCAGTTAGATTGAATTCACCCTAAAATGCTGAAGAAATTCCATGAACTTTTTTTTTTTTAAATGCACATTGCTGCAGAAATGTCGAGAACTAAATTTAAGACTGGGGAAATGAGAAATGGAGAGAACCAAAATTAATAGATCCTTTCTGTCAGTTTGCATTTCTTAGTGCAGAAAGTATTGATCTGATGTGTAGAGATCTTTCCTATTCTAATTAATTCAAGACGGTTCTGGGAGCTTCTCTGTGTGAAAGAAACAAGCAGAAGGTTCATAATGTTTGGGTTATAGCTTTAGAGAAGCTGAGTACAGCTGATTTAAACTGGTTCTCTTATCTCTTTCTGTCAAGGTCATGCTGACTATAAAAGTAGGGCCAGAAAGATCTCCTTCTCTTTCACTTTCTCCTTCTCTTTTCCGTCTGGTGTGGTGTTCTGTACATAGTATGCTTAGTGTTAAGGTTTAGACTTATTATAAGTCATTGTAAGTTTAAGTTAAGTCTGCTGCAACTGGATTTCTTAGGGACAGTGCCAATCCTGATTGTATTGGATTTGTGTCCATTATGCTCATTTGCCTTCAGAAGCGGTAGAGCTCTGCTGGATGAAATACTAATTGCCTCTGGTCAATTTTTTGGGAAGCCTGCAACGTGTTTAGGTTTTTACTCTGCTGCCTATACATTGGAATCTGCTCTGGATCAGTACTGAGTAGAATTCAATGACATTTACTGGTATCCCATGAGTGTGCCAAACCCATGGACAAATTTACCGATTCCCCACCCACAATTGCGGATAGCTGCTTACACACACTCTTGTTTGGGAATACATTGTTTTTCATAGCAATTGGCCTTTGGGACATCTTGTCTGGAAGCCGGCCTACATTTCTGCATTTTCCACTGGCCTCCAGAACTTCTGACCTAAACTTAACTCAGATGCATGTGCTGTGTCAATAAGGACGCTTTTAGAACTTTCTTCTAACTGGGATTCATCCAGATGATTCTCATGGGCCTTAATGTCCTGTTTGCAATAAATTCTTTATTTCTGAAAAGAAAGAAGACACACATATTTCAGGCTGGTCCCAGACATTATGCAGCAAACTCATGATTCCTAATGCTGTGTTTTATACTTCATCTAAGTGGTTGGTTAGAGTGCAAATACAATATCAGTTGGTTAGAGCAGGGGTCAGCAAACTTTTTCACCAGAGAGCCAGTGTGGTGTAGTGGTTAAGAGCAGTGGACTCATAATCTGGTGAACCGGGTTCGCGTCTCCGCTCCTCCACATGCAGCTGCTGGGTGACCTTGGGCTAGTCACACTTCTCTGAAACCTCTCAGCCCCACTCACCTCACAGAGTGTTTGCTGTGGGGGAGGAAGGGAAAGGAGAATGTTAGCCACTTTGAGACTCCTTCGGGTAGTGATAAAGCGGAATATCAAATCCAAATTACTACTACTACTACTACTACTATTCTTCTTCTTCTTCTTCTTCTTCTTCTTCTTCTTCTTCTTCTTCTTCTTCTTCTTCTTCTTCTTCCCCCCTCAGACCTTGTGGGAGGCCAGAGTATATTTTGGGTGGGTGGGGGGAAATGAATGAATTCCTATGCCCCACAAGAGATGCATTTTAAATAAAAGGACACATTCTACTCATGTAAAAACACGCTGATTCCTGGACCGACACTGGGCCGGATTTAGAAGCCGGTTGGGCCGAATCTGGCCCCTGGGTCTTAGGATTCCTATCCATGGGTTAGAGTGTGGTGCTGATAATACCAAGGTTGCAAGTTTGATCCCCGTATGGGACAGCTGCATATTGCTGCATTGCAGTGGGTCGGACTAGAGTAGGGTCCCTTCCAACTTTACAATTCCATGATTCTATGAAGAGAGGGGAGAAGGGCAAGATGCAGGGTGCTAAACCTCCTCCCACCAGCAGCTTTTCTCCCATAATTCTCCTTTGAACCATTTCCCTCCTAGCTGGGATACTTCCCAATCTCAGAGCCAGGGTTCGAGGGAGCAGGAGAAAAGCACACAGAGGAAGGGTTTAGGGAGGGGAATGAGCAGGATGCGTAGAAAGGAGGAAATGTTTGAAACTCAGCATTGTCTTCATCAGGGATGGAGAGCCTGTGGCCTTCTATATGGACTACAACTCCTATCATCCCCAATGGTTGGCAAAGGAGTTGATGGGAATTGGGAGTTAGGAATGATCTGGAGAGCCACAAATTCCCCATCTCTGGTCTATTTTAACTGGCAGAAGGCAGCTTCCCAGGGCCTCAGGCATAGGCAAACTCGGCCCTCCAGATGTTTTTGGACTACAATCCCCATGATCCCTAGCTAACAGGACCAGTGGTCAGGGATGATGGGAATTGTAGTCCTAGAACATTTGGTGGGCCGAGTGGGCCTAGGCCTGCGGTAGATCTTTCTCACTCCTGTCTGTATTTCTGTGAAGTGCATTTAAGCTACAATCCTATGTCAATATAGCTTTTTCAAAGTTTTACCAACCTTATCAAAGGTTTTATCAGCCTTAGTTTCAGTTTGCTGAATTTATGCATCAATTTGGAATGTGTGTGTGTGTGTCCTCACAAAAATTCCTGAGAATTTTAGCATGCATTTCTCGAGAGCCAGTGTGGTGTAGTGGCTAAGAGCGGTAGACTCATAATCTGGTGAACCGGGTTCACGTCTCCGCTCCTCCACATGCAGCTGCTGGGTGACCTTGGGCCAGTCACACTTCTCTGAAGTCTCTCAGCCCCACTCACCTCACAGTGTGTGTGTTGTGGGGGAGGAAGGGAAAGGAGAATGTTAGTCGCTTTGAGACTCCTCCTTTGAGAATCCAAACTCCTCCTCCTCCTCCCCCCTTCTTCTTCTTCTTCTTCAAATGCACATTTTGTTATGCAATTTTGCCTAATGGAATGCATTGTCGTATGCAATCTTTTCATCAATACCTGCATTTTTAAACTTGCATTCCTCCAATATACACACTTTTGTACACACTTCTGCACCGGGTAACTGCATCACGAAAGGAGAGCATCAAATCCACTTCTTAAAAAAAGAAAGAAAACCAGACATTGCATAGAGTAACAGTAGGGAGTTTATTGAGGACAGGCAACCTCTTGGTAGTCTTACCACATGAGAGACCCAGTGGAAAACTGAAAGCCACCAATGCAAATAGCTTTGGAACAAGTCAAAAGGGAGACGTTGCAGCAGTAAGCAAAAATGGTCGGACCTCAGGCCTCCTAACCGAAAAGATAAAGTAGAAACAGACCAGGCCTACTGAGTGTAAGGAGCACGTCTTTCACCATCATAATGTGTTTCAGTGGTTTCCAAACAAGGCCATTTAGAGAATATTTTTTCTATGAAAGAGTTGACTCTTAAATGATGGTGATGTTATTGCTGGATGCTGAAGCCTACCAAGCCCTTGATCAGCTGGCATGAGCTCTGGACAAATTTCAAACAGACAGTGAGGAGCTTCAAAAGCATCTCTCTAAAATGGGAAACAGAAAAGAGGGCGAGGCTCAAATATGCTCCAAATGAATGTCTCCATCTGCTAGGGTCAGTCCACTTATTCGGCATTGTACTCGTCTTGCTTTTGCTCAGAGTAGGCCCATTGAAATGAATGAACATGGCTAAGCACTCATCCAAACTCATGTTGTGCAGATGCCTAATTATAGTCTACCAAAGCAACTACAGTGGTACCTCAGGTTACATATGCTTCAGGTTACAGACTCCGCTAACCCAGAAATAGTACCTCAGGTTAAGAACTTTGCTTCAGGATGAGAACAGAAATCGTGCTCCAGCAGCGTGGCGGCAGCGGGAGGCCCCATTAGCTAAAGTGGTGCTTCAGGTTAAGAACAGTTTCAGGTTAAGAACGGACCTCCGGAACGAATTAAGTACTAAACCCAAGGTACCACTGTACTCTATTCCGAACTTAAAAATGGAAAACGTAATGCTGGTAGTCAACAAAAGAGATTTAAAGACTCTCTCAAGTCAAATCTAAAAAAAGTACTATAAACACCGACAACTGGGAAACAATGGCCTGTAAGCGCTACAGTTGGAGAACAGGCTTTATCAAAGGTGTCATGGACTTTGAAGACACTCGAACTCAGGACTCAAGGGAGAAATATGCTAAGAGGAAGGCACACTTGGCAAATCCACACCGTGATCAACTCCTGCCCAGGAACCAATGTCCCCACTGTGGAAGGACGTGTGGGTCCAGATTTGGCCTCCACAGTCACTTACAGACTCATTGTTAAAAGTGTTTTTATGGAAGACAATCTTACTTGGCTACGAGTGATCGCCAGAGAAAGAGGAAAGCAGACACAGGTCTGCACTTTAAAGCTCTGTGTCAGAACACTCCTTTTTTCATCCCAGAGCTTTCCCCATGAAAACCCGCTTGCTAAAACTGAAGCACAACGGACAGCAATTCAGGTTTACCATGGATTGCTGTATGCTCCGATTCAGCAGTAAAGAGCAGGGAAAAGCTCTGGAACAAAAAAGTGCTATGGTGTCAGGCTGGGAGTTTTTCTCAGCCCTATCTAGACATACCAGGAATCTCCTCAGCCTGTTATGGGCAAGATATATTTGAGAAGGAGATATGGGGATGATGTATATTGGACTGGAATAAATTTAAAAACATACTACACCTGTATAAAATGCATGTCATTGTAGTGGCTCACTAACTTGAGATGTTATTTTTTAGCATTATTGGATTGTTCCGTTCACCATGTTTGTTGTGTCTTCCTATGAATCACGATTGGTTTTCTCTCTGTGTGAATAAACTTATTTAAATAAAGCATTATATATATATATATATATATATATATATATATATATATATATATATGCAGGTTTTGGTGTCTTCGGGTGTCTTCCCGTGTAAGAGTCGGGGTGTCTGTGCACCCTCTTACACTCTTACACGGGAAGACACCCGAAGACACGGGAAGACACCCGAAGACACCAAAACCTGCATTCCTGTACCCGTGAAAATCTACGAAAGCATATATATATATATATATATATTTGCTTTCGTAGATTTTCACGGGTACAGGAATGCAGGTTTTGGTGTCTTCGGGTGTCTTCCCGTGTAAGAGTCGGGGTGTCTGGGCGACGTTTCGACAAGGTCTCACTCGTCATCTTCAGGCTGGTGCTTTCGGCTTCTTGTTACTGGAACAGAGCAGAATCTGGTGTTTGAGTTCCTATAAATACTGTTGAGGGGTGTGGTGTATAGCCTCCAACGTTCTGGGCAGAGAGGAAGTTCCTAGATTAGTGTGCCTTTTCTTCTTTTGTTCCTTAATTACTTGAGGGATATCTTGAGTGATTTCATGAGTGATATTCTGAATATCACTGGGTGGGTCATTAAGTGTAGATTAGTTGCTAAAGCTTTCGTGTCTTGACCTCTTGAGCTTGTGAAGAGTTTTTCTGAGAAGATGGCTGTGCTGCATTTAGTTGTGCTCTGGCTTGGCTTCGTGTATAGGGGCGAGCTGTGATTTTGTGCCTTGTGCCAGCCAGATCTGTGTAGGGATTGCAGGGGGGTGCAGCATCCGGAGGTGCCACTATAGTTTGGCTACTGGATGGAGTCTGTAATATGTCTGTGGAGAGGGTCTGGGTTTGGGTCTGGTGTGGTTGATTGGTGACGGCGTTCTGTGTGCCTCTGGTTCTGGTGTCGGTTTTTGTGGGGAGGGCTAATTTCCAGATGTCTGGCAGGCGGGACGTGTCGTCACGCTTGTTCATGTTGTGAGGGTGTTTCTCTATCTCGATGGCTTCCATGATTATTCTCTTGTGGTGATGTTCCATGTTAAAGAGCAATTTGGAATCTGCAAAATTAATTTCGTGTCCTGTTTCTTTCATGTGTTGGAAAAGAGAGGAAGTTTTTTCTTCTTTTTTGACGGCATTCTTGTGTTCTGCGATACGTGCATTTATTCGTCTGTTTGTTTGTCCAATGTACGTGGCTGGGCAGACTTTGCAGGGTATTTCATAGACCCCTTGGTTTTCCAGCTGGATTTTGTCTTTTGGGTTTCTGAGGATATTGGCTATTTTTTGGTTGGTGCAGAAGGCTGTTTTGATATTGTGTTTATGGAGGATTTTGCTAATTTTGTCTGTAGTGCCCTTGATATAAGGAAGGAGGGCCATGCCATTGTTTTCTTCTGTGTCTTGGTTTTTGGGGGGTGTTTCTTTTTGGATTAGCTTCGTAACCCTGTTTTTCTGGTATCCATTGGCGATTAACACATTTGAGAGATTCTGTAACTCAGTTGTCAAGTGGTCTTTGTCAGCCAGGCGTTTGGTTCTGGAGATGAGAGTCTTGGCTACGGAGTTTATTTGTGCAGGGTGGTGGTGTGATTGTGCGTGTAAGTAGCGGTTGGTGTGTGTTTTTTTCCGGTAGATAGTGTGTCCTAGGGAGCCATCAGGTTTTTTGTAGATTAGGACGTCAAGAAAGGGGAGTTGGTTGTTGTCTTCTATTTCCATAGTGAATTGTATTTTGGGGTGTAGGCTGTTGAGATGTGTGAGGAAGCTATCTAGTTTTTCTTTCCCGTGTGGCCAAATTACAAAGGTGTCGTCAACATATCTGAGCCAAAGTTTGTGTTTGTGTTCTGACTTGTCTAAAGCATTGGTTTCAAAGTGTTCCATGTACAAATTTGCGATGACCGGTGAGAGGGGTGATCCCATAGGTGCTCCTTCTATCTGTTTGTATCTTTGTCCATTGTGGATGAAGTACGTGTTGGTTAGGCAGTGGTTGGTCAGGTCCAGGATGTATTTGGGGGGATTGTATTTGTTTTGGATGGCTGTCAAGGCTTCATTAATGGGTACTTGAGTGAAGAGAGATACAACATCGAAGCTCACAAGAAGGTCATCGGGATGTAGGTATTGCTTCTTTATTGTTTCTATGAACTGGAAGGAGTTAGTAACGTGTGAAGCGATGGATTCTGCATAGGGCTGAAGTTGCTTAGCGAGAAATTTAGCGAGATTTTGTAGAGGTGAGCCTATGGAGCTGACTATTGGTCTGAGTGGTGTTCCTTCTTTGTGTATCTTGGGGAGACCGTAGAGTTTGGGGCATCTGGATGATTTTTCTCTGGGGATGATTCTTAGCTGGATTTCTTCACTGATAGGAGAGGCTTTTATTTTGGATTTGGTGGTTTTTTCCAGATAGGTGGTGGGATCTGTTTTTATAGGTTGGTAGGTAGGGTCTTGGAGTAGATTTGATAGTTTTGCTTGGTAGTCCGATGTGTTCATCACAACAGTGGTGTTGCCTTTGTCTGCTGGGAGAATGATTATGTTGTTGTCTTTCCTCAGGTTGGTGAGTGCTTTCTGTTCTTCTTTGTGTAAATTGCTTCTGGGTGGTTTGCTGGAGCAGAGGATGTTGGTGACTTCAAGTCTGATTTTATTGGCTTCATCTGGGTCGATTTTGGTCAGGCTAGCTTCGACTCCGCATATGATGTTTTCCGTGGGGATGCGTCTCGGGGCGACTGCAAAGTTGAAACCTTTGGAGAGTACTTTGGTTTCAGTTGGGGTGAGGATCCTGTCTGATATGTTATGTACTGTTTGTTTCATGGGTTGTTGGGGAGGGTGGCTGGGCTTCTGGCGTTTCTCTAGTTTGTAGAGTTTGTTGGTGTGTCTGTCTGTCTTATGTGAGGTCTCAGTTTCAGCTCTCCAGACGGCTAGTTGTTTGCATTTGTCCCAGAGTGCAGGGTGGATTTTGTTACATAGTTTGAGGTGAAGAGTGAGCAGATCTTTGTTGGTTTGGTTTAGTAGGTATCTTTTCTTATGTATTTCGTTTCTGATTAGGGATAGTTCAGTTCGTTTCAGGATCCTTTCGGTAGCTGGGGTTTTAGAGTGGAATTTAAGTTGGAAGCATGTGGGAGTTAAGTTGTTGTCTCGGCAGTTGCGTAGGAACAGGAGATCACATAAGATGGTGGCTCTTCAGATTTCTAGTTTCTCGTAGGTTCTTGTCAGCTGGAAGGTTTCCTCCCCGTAGAGGTGAGATATTTGCTTTCGTAGATTTTCACGGGTACAGGAATGCAGGTTTTGGTGTCTTCGGGTGTCTTCCCGTGTAAGAGTCGGGGTGTCTGGGCGACGTTTCGACGAGGTCTCACTCGTCATCTTCAGGCTGGTGCTTTCGGCTTCTTGTTACTGGAACAGAGCAGAATCTGGTGTTTGAGTTCCTATAAATACTGTTGAGGGGTGTGGTGTATAGCCTCCAACGTTCTGGGCAGAGAGGAAGTTCCTAGATTAGTGTGCCTTTTCTTCTTTTGTTCCTTAATTACTTGAGGGATATCTTGAGTGATTTCATGAGTGATATTCTGAATACCACTGGGTGGGTCATTAAGTGTAGATTAGTTGCTAAAGCTTTCGTGTCTTGACCTCTTGAGCTTGTGAAGAGTTTTTCTGAGAAGATGGCTGTGCTGCATTTAGTTGTGCTCTGGCTTGGCTTCGTGTATAGGGGCGAGCTGTGATTTTGTGCCTTGTGCCAGCCAGATCTGTGTAGGGATTGCAGGGGGGTGCAGCATCCGGAGGTGCCACTATAGTTTGGCTACTGGATGGAGTCTGTAATATGTCTGTGGAGAGGGTCTGGGTTTGGGTCTGGTGTGGTTGATTGGTGACGGCGTTCTGTGTGCCTCTGGTTCTGGTGTCGGTTTTTGTGGGGAGGGCTAATTTCCAGATGTCTGGCAGGCGGGACGTGTCGTCACGCTTGTTCATGTTGTGAGGGTGTTTCTCTATCTCGATGGCTTCCATGATTATTCTCTTGTGGTGATGTTCCATGTTAAAGAGCAATTTGGAATCTGCAAAATTAATTTCGTGTCCTGTTTCTTTCATGTGTTGGAAAAGAGAGGAAGTTTTTTCTTCTTTTTTGACGGCATTCTTGTGTTCTGCGATACGTGCATTTATTCGTCTGTTTGTTTGTCCAATGTACGTGGCTGGGCAGACTTTGCAGGGTATTTCATAGACCCCTTGGTTTTCCAGCTGGATTTTGTCTTTTGGGTTTCTGAGGATATTGGCTATTTTTTGGTTGGTGCAGAAGGCTGTTTTGATATTGTGTTTATGGAGGATTTTGCTAATTTTGTCTGTAGTGCCCTTGATATAAGGAAGGAGGGCCATGCCATTGTTTTCTTCTGTGTCTTGGTTTTTGGGGGGTGTTTCTTTTTGGATTAGCTTCGTAACCCTGTTTTTCTGGTATCCATTGGCGATTAACACATTTGAGAGATTCTGTAACTCAGTTGTCAAGTGGTCTTTGTCAGCCAGGCGTTTGGTTCTGGAGATGAGAGTCTTGGCTACGGAGTTTATTTGTGCAGGGTGGTGGTGTGATTGTGCGTGTAAGTAGCGGTTGGTGTGTGTTTTTTTCCGGTAGATAGTGTGTCCTAGGGAGCCATCAGGTTTTTTGTAGATTAGGACGTCAAGAAAGGGGAGTTGGTTGTTGTCTTCTATTTCCATAGTGAATTGTATTTTGGGGTGTAGGCTGTTGAGATGTGTGAGGAAGCTATCTAGTTTTTCTTTCCCGTGTGGCCAAATTACAAAGGTGTCGTCAACATATCTGAGCCAAAGTTTGTGTTTGTGTTCTGACTTGTCTAAAGCATTGGTTTCAAAGTGTTCCATGTACAAATTTGCGATGACCGGTGAGAGGGGTGATCCCATAGGTGCTCCTTCTATCTGTTTGTATCTTTGTCCATTGTGGATGAAGTACGTGTTGGTTAGGCAGTGGTTGGTCAGGTCCAGGATGTATTTGGGGGGATTGTATTTGTTTTGGATGGCTGTCAAGGCTTCATTAATGGGTACTTGAGTGAAGAGAGATACAACATCGAAGCTCACAAGAAGGTCATCGGGATGTAGGTATTGCTTCTTTATTGTTTCTATGAACTGGAAGGAGTTAGTAACGTGTGAAGCGATGGATTCTGCATAGGGCTGAAGTTGCTTAGCGAGAAATTTAGCGAGATTTTGTAGAGGTGAGCCTATGGAGCTGACTATTGGTCTGAGTGGTGTTCCTTCTTTGTGTATCTTGGGGAGACCGTAGAGTTTGGGGCATCTGGGTGATTTTTCTCTGGGGATGATTCTTAGCTGGATTTCTTCACTGATAGGAGAGGCTTTTATTTTGGATTTGGTGGTTTTTTCCAGATAGGTGGTGGGATCTGTTTTTATAGGTTGGTAGGTAGGGTCTTGGAGTAGATTTGATAGTTTTGCTTGGTAGTCCGATGTGTTCATCACAACAGTGGCGTTGCCTTTGTCTGCTGGGAGAATGATTATGTTGTTGTCTTTCCTCAGGTTGGTGAGTGCTTTCTGTTCTTCTTTGTGTAAATTGCTTCTGGGTGGTTTGCTGGAGCAGAGGATGTTGGTGACTTCAAGTCTGATTTTATTGGCTTCATCTGGGTCGATTTTGGTCAGGCTAGCTTCGACTCCGCATATGATGTTTTCCGTGGGGATGCGTCTCGGGGCGACTGCAAAGTTGAAACCTTTGGAGAGTACTTTGGTTTCAGTTGGGGTGAGGATCCTGTCTGATATGTTATGTACTGTTTGTTTCATGGGTTGTTGGGGAGGGTGGCTGGGCTTCTGGCGTTTCTCTAGTTTGTAGAGTTTGTTGGTGTGTCTGTCTGTCTTATGTGAGGTCTCAGTTTCAGCTCTCCAGACGGCTAGTTGTTTGCATTTGTCCCAGAGTGCAGGGTGGATTTTGTTACATAGTTTGAGGTGAAGAGTGAGCAGATCTTTGTTGGTTTGGTTTAGTAGGTATCTTTTCTTATGTATTTCGTTTCTGATTAGGGATAGTTCAGTTCGTTTCAGGATCCTTTCGGTAGCTGGGGTTTTAGAGTGGAATTTAAGTTGGAAGCATGTGGGAGTTAAGTTGTTGTCTCGGCAGTTGCGTAGGAACAGGAGATCACATAAGATGGTGGCTCTTCGGATTTCTAGTTTCTCGTAGGTTCTTGTCAGCTGGAAGGTTTCCTCCCCGTAGAGGTGAGATATTTGCTTTCGTAGATTTTCACGGGTACAGGAATGCAGGTTTTGGTGTCTTCGGGTGTCTTCCCGTGTAAGAGTCGGGGTGTCTGGGCGACGTTTCGACGAGGTCTCACTCGTCATCTTCAGGCTGGTGCTTTCGGCTTCTTGTTACTGGAACAGAGCAGAATCTGGTGTTTGAGTTCCTATAAATACTGTTGAGGGGTGTGGTGTATAGCCTCCAACGTTCTGGGCAGAGAGGAAGTTCCTAGATTAGTGTGCCTTTTCTTCTTTTGTTCCTTAATTACTTGAGGGATATCTTGAGTGATTTCATGAGTGATATTCTGAATACCACTGGGTGGGTCATTAAGTGTAGATTAGTTGCTAAAGCTTTCGTGTCTTGACCTCTTGAGCTTGTGAAGAGTTTTTCTGAGAAGATGGCTGTGCTGCATTTAGTTGTGCTCTGGCTTGGCTTCGTGTATAGGGGCGAGCTGTGATTTTGTGCCTTGTGCCAGCCAGATCTGTGTAGGGATTGCAGGGGGGTGCAGCATCCGGAGGTGCCACTATAGTTTGGCTACTGGATGGAGTCTGTAATATGTCTGTGGAGAGGGTCTGGGTTTGGGTCTGGTGTGGTTGATTGGTGACGGCGTTCTGTGTGCCTCTGGTTCTGGTGTCGGTTTTTGTGGGGAGGGCTAATTTCCAGATGTCTGGCAGGCGGGACGTGTCGTCACGCTTGTTCATGTTGTGAGGGTGTTTCTCTATCTCGATGGCTTCCATGATTATTCTCTTGTGGTGATGTTCCATGTTAAAGAGCAATTTGGAATCTGCAAAATTAATTTCGTGTCCTGTTTCTTTCATGTGTTGGAAAAGAGAGGAAGTTTTTTCTTCTTTTTTGACGGCATTCTTGTGTTCTGCGATACGTGCATTTATTCGTCTGTTTGTTTGTCCAATGTACGTGGCTGGGCAGACTTTGCAGGGTATTTCATAGACCCCTTGGTTTTCCAGCTGGATTTTGTCTTTTGGGTTTCTGAGGATATTGGCTATTTTTTGGTTGGTGCAGAAGGCTGTTTTGATATTGTGTTTATGGAGGATTTTGCTAATTTTGTCTGTAGTGCCCTTGATATAAGGAAACAAACTAGAGAAACGCCAGAAGCCCAGCCACCCTCCCCAACAACCCATGAAACAAACAGTACATAACATATCAGACAGGATCCTCACCCCAACTGAAACCAAAGTACTCTCCAAAGGTTTCAACTTTGCAGTCGCCCCGAGACGCATCCCCACGGAAAACATCATATGCGGAGTCGAAGCTAGCCTGACCAAAATCGACCCAGATGAAGCCAATAAAATCAGACTTGAAGTCACCAACATCCTCTGCTCCAGCAAACCACCCAGAAGCAATTTACACAAAGAAGAACAGAAAGCACTCACCAACCTGAGGAAAGACAACAACATAATCATTCTCCCAGCAGACAAAGGCAACGCCACTGTTGTGATGAACACATCGGACTACCAAGCAAAACTATCAAATCTACTCCAAGACCCTACCTACCAACCTATAAAAACAGATCCCACCACCTATCTGGAAAAAACCACCAAATCCAAAATAAAAGCCTCTCCTATCAGTGAAGAAATCCAGCTAAGAATCATCCCCAGAGAAAAATCATCCAGATGCCCCAAACTCTACGGTCTCCCCAAGATACACAAAGAAGGAACACCACTCAGACCAATAGTCAGCTCCATAGGCTCACCTCTACAAAATCTCGCTAAATTTCTCGCTAAGCAACTTCAGCCCTATGCAGAATCCATCGCTTCACACGTTACTAACTCCTTCCAGTTCATAGAAACAATAAAGAAGCAATACCTACATCCCGATGACCTTCTTGTGAGCTTCGATGTTGTATCTCTCTTCACTCAAGTACCCATTAATGAAGCCTTGACAGCCATCCAAAACAAATACAATCCCCCCAAATACATCCTGGACCTGACCAACCACTGCCTAACCAACACGTACTTCATCCACAATGGACAAAGATACAAACAGATAGAAGGAGCACCTATGGGATCACCCCTCTCACCGGTCATCGCAAATTTGTACATGGAACACTTTGAAACCAATGCTTTAGACAAGTCAGAACACAAACACAAACTTTGGCTCAGATATGTTGACGACACCTTTGTAATTTGGCCACACGGGAAAGAAAAACTAGATAGCTTCCTCACACATCTCAACAGCCTACACCCCAAAATACAATTCACTATGGAAATAGAAGACAACAACCAACTCCCCTTTCTTGACGTCCTAATCTACAAAAAACCTGATGGCTCCCTAGGACACACTATCTACCGGAAAAAAACACACACCAACCGCTACTTACACGCACAATCACACCACCACCCTGCACAAATAAACTCCGTAGCCAAGACTCTCATCTCCAGAACCAAACGCCTGGCTGACAAAGACCACTTGACAACTGAGTTACAGAATCTCTCAAATGTGTTAATCGCCAATGGATACCAGAAAAACAGGGTTACGAAGCTAATCCAAAAAGAAACACCCCCCAAAAACCAAGACACAGAAGAAAACAATGGCATGGCCCTCCTTCCTTATATCAAGGGCACTACAGACAAAATTAGCAAAATCCTCCATAAACACAATATCAAAACAGCCTTCTGCACCAACCAAAAAATAGCCAATATCCTCAGAAACCCAAAAGACAAAATCCAGCTGGAAAACCAAGGGGTCTATGAAATACCCTGCAAAGTCTGCCCAGCCACGTACATTGGACAAACAAACAGACGAATAAATGCACGTATCGCAGAACACAAGAATGCCGTCAAAAAAGAAGAAAAAACTTCCTCTCTTTTCCAACACATGAAAGAAACAGGACACGAAATTAATTTTGCAGATTCCAAATTGCTCTTTAACATGGAACATCACCACAAGAGAATAATCATGGAAGCCATCGAGATAGAGAAACACCCTCACAACATGAACAAGCGTGACGACACGTCCCGCCTGCCAGACATCTGGAAATTAGCCCTCCCCACAAAAACCGACACCAGAACCAGAGGCACACAGAACGCCGTCACCAATCAACCACACCAGACCCAAACCCAGACCCTCTCCACAGACATATTACAGACTCCATCCAGTAGCCAAACTATAGTGGCACCTCCGGATGCTGCACCCCCCTGCAATCCCTACACAGATCTGGCTGGCACAAGGCACAAAATCACAGCTCGCCCCTATACACGAAGCCAAGCCAGAGCACAACTAAATGCAGCACAGCCATCTTCTCAGAAAAACTCTTCACAAGCTCAAGAGGTCAAGACACGAAAGCTTTAGCAACTAATCTACACTTAATGACCCACCCAGTGGTATTCAGAATATCACTCATGAAATCACTCAAGATATCCCTCAAGTAATTAAGGAACAAAAGAAGAAAAGGCACACTAATCTAGGAACTTCCTCTCTGCCCAGAACGTTGGAGGCTATACACCACACCCCTCAACAGTATTTATAGGAACTCAAACACCAGATTCTGCTCTGTTCCAGTAACAAGAAGCCGAAAGCACCAGCCTGAAGATGACGAGTGAGACCTCGTCGAAACGTCGCCCAGACACCCCGACTCTTACACGGGAAGACACCCGAAGACACCAAAACCTGCATATATATATATATATATATATATATATATATATATATATATATATGCTTTCGTAGATTTTCACGGGTACAGGAATGCAGGTTTTGGTGTCTTCGGGTGTCTTCCCGTGTAAGAGTCGGGGTGTCTGTGCGACGTTTCGACGAGGTCTCACTCGTCATCTTCAGGCTGGTGCTTTCGGCTTCTTGTTACTGGAACAGTAACAAGAAGTAACAAGAAGCCGAAAGCACCAGCCTGAAGATGACGAGTGAGACCTCGTCGAAACGTCGCCCAGACACCCCGACTCTTACACGGGAAGACACCCGAAGACACCAAAACCTGCATATATATATATATATATATATATATATATATATATATATATATACCTGCATGAGCCTTTCATTGCTATAGACCTCCAGTTCTGGATATTTGTAGACCACTAGGAATTACTAGTAGCTGTGATGAGTAAAGGTTGGTCAAAGTGAGGGAACTTCTATTTGGATCAGGGTTTGTTTCCACAAAGTCTGTTGAGTCTTTGCCACTGGGACACACGGAAGCTGTTATCCACAATGCAGTGGTATTTGCTGAAAAGTAACGGTAGGGTGACTCACACTGCTCTATGTTGCGCTCCAATTAAAAGCACTATAATTTGGCTGAGCGGTAGCTGTTTCAGTGTTACCTTTCGGGCTCAAGGGTTTGTTTTGATGCGGCAGTGAAAGTTTACCCAAGCTGCATGCAGCTACTAGTCATGCCCTAAGGGACTATGCCATCTCAACATTGACTTCTTTCCGTAATGACTCATGCAACTGACTAACTCCAGTGTCTGTCCAGGTCAAGAAAAATGCTGTTTGTTTGTTGTTGCTGTTTATTACTCTCTCTCTCTCTCTGTGAGATATATATAGCTATATATATCTATATCTGTATCTATAGATGGATATAGATATAGATGATATAGATAGATATAGGTGATATAGATATAGATATAGATGATATAGATGATATAGATGATATAGATGATATAGATATAGATATTCATATAGATATAGATATATAGATATAGATATAGATATAGATATAGATATAGATATAGATATAGATATAGATATAGATATAGATATGAAGAGTTGATGATCTTTTAAAGTTACTGTGTATTTTAATCATGGATGGATTTTATAGTTGTAAATGACTTCGAAGCCATTTTGGCATATAAGCAGTATATAAATTAAATAATATTACTGTACTAATCTGTCTTGAAATTGTTTTAAAGATGTTTCTAAGATGTTCTTATTGTTTTATCACTTGTTGGTTTGCTGCCCTGGGCTCCTTTGGGAGGAGGGGTGGGATTTAATTTCAACAAATAAATAATAGAAATAAATTTCATGTGGCCTCAGGCAGTCAAATCAATTTTAATTAAGTTCTGGCAAAAATTTTGTCTTTGGCTTCACTCACAGTGAAATAGAAAACTGTTTTCTAGTAGTACAAAATAGAGATATTCTGCAGTTCATAATACTACATCTCTGACTGAGAAAAGTCAGCCATAGAGCTGAAAGTACTTAACAGAACTTTTGAGGCTTCAATTTGGTGACTGAGCGGAGAAAATATTACTAAAAGGTTTGCACAAACCATCAAAATTCCCTCTAACCCAGACGATGCCAGAGTGAGGGAAGGATAGGGATGGGGGAGACATTTGATTCAGTTCACAGATTGTTCTGAAACAATATGTGAATGAAACTAAGCCATTCTTCTAAATTCACACTTCTCTGAATTTTGCAATGCAGTTCCCCAGCCAAGTAATGTGTGCAAAAGTGTGCACAAGAATGCATATATTAGAAAAATTCCTTTACAAAGATGTGCATACAGTGGTACCTCGGGTTAAGAACTTAATTCGTTCTGGAGGTCCGTTCTTAACTTGAAACTGTTCTTAACCTGAAGCACCACTTTAGCTAATGGGGCCTCCTGCTGCTGCCGGAGCATGATTTCTGTTCTCACCCTGAAACAAAGTTCTTAACCCGAGGGAATATTTCTGGGTTAGCGGAGTCTGTAACCTGAAGCGTATGTAACCTGAAGCATATGTAACCCGAGGTACCACTGTATTAGGGTAAAGTTCATACAAAAAAAAATGTGTATATTGTATTTGCATAAATTTGCACTTGGATAAATTAGCACTAAAATGCTAACAAATATTCACGAAGACTTAAAAAAATAAGTTTGCAAACTGCTGTGGAAATGTGGAGAGCTGAACATAAGATCGGAAAAATGAGAAACGGAATTTGACAAAATTGCCTATGCCAAGAGCAGGAAGTTTTGTGCTATTCTGAAACTAAAGCAGAGGGAGGACAGAAGCAGGAAATGGAACTATTGCTTCCTTCCTTTCCCCTGGTGTCTTCTGGGTAGAAGAGATTCCGAAGAAAACTGGCACTCAATAGCAGCAGGGAATTTGAAGCTACCACCCCCTAAGTGGGACAAACACTTTGCCCCTCGTCATGCCCCTCCCCTCCCCATCTCCAAAAACACCTCCCCCAATTTGGCATCCCATTAAACGTGTGGCGAAATTAGGAGAGGTATTGCAATTCAACTGTCCCTGACTTTTAGACTGGGAACAATCAATCTGAAACTCTAGGGCAGCCTTCACAACCTTGGGTTGCCTGATGCCGTTGGACTACAACTCCCATCATCCCTAGTGAGAAGGGCCATGATGGGATGATGGGAGTTGTAGTCCAATAACCTCTGGGGACCCAAGGTTCAGAAAGGCTGCTCTCAGGAATATCCAAGTTATCAGACAGTCCACTGGTCTTGTGAGTTGATGCAAAATACATATTTACGGGTTAGAGGATGGGGGCAAGGACAGAAGATGTTGTGAGGGTCCTTTCAGTAAAATATTTGTGCATCGTTGGGTAAAAGCAATGTTTAAAGGCGAGGGAAGCTGACTTCTCATTCCTGACCATATAAGTCTCAAAGTCCATGTATTGCTACATCAATTTGGAATGCTACCACAGAGGATAAAGATACACTTTGTCAGAGTGCCCAGTCCATATGAAAGAAGTCCACATTAATGACGCTGCGATGGAGAGAAAGCAAAGTGCTGTGCTGTGGTGGGTATCCTGTCGCCCACACATGATGGGGAATGACTCTGCGGGTTACTGACTCATGCCGGTTGTAGCTGATACTCTGTAGAGGAGAACACACACACACACATTTGGGGAAATTCTTTCTGGTGCTGTGCTTGCTTGTGAAGCATGCAGGAGGCCGGAGAACGGTCGAGCCACAATTGGTTGCTCTCGCTGCCGGTTGCCAAGCAAAATCCATCTCTGGTGGAGATCGGCACCCTACAGGAATTGGCTTACCACACTAGCGCGAAGGCTTCATACCACGTTTCCCGCCAGGCGTGGAGTGTGCCGCTCCATAGCCATATGTGGGCATTGCCTAGCGGCATTTGGGGAAGAGTTCCAAGCCCAGAAATGTGGCTGAAGCTGTGTGGATGGGTTTTGTTGCACATATATGGCCATTGACAGGACATGGTCAACAATAGCTGGGTAGCTGGATGCACATCAAAGCACAGATCCAATGTTCTGATTGGTCAGATCGATGCCACAGGCTTGCAGTGGTTTCGTGAAAAAGCTCAATCATAGGAACTGGAGATCTCTAAGAGATAATGTGAAGGTAAAACATAGGCACCATTCTTAGCAGCTGTTGACAGCCTTATCTTCCATGGATTTGCCTAATTCACCTTGAAAGCCACGCAAGTTGGTGGCCAACACTGCCCCCTGTAGGAGCATATTCACCCCATAGTTAAATTATGCACGTATTTTCTTTTATCCATCCCGAATTATCTTTTGTCCCTGCCATTTCCCCTTCTGCATATAATTTCTCCCGTTGCTGTTCTGCCATCACTTCAGTCTCATGTACATCCCTGTATCCAGTCTACTGCCTCCAAATGCCTCCTTTTCCTTTGCTATCTGGCGTCAGAATTCCAAAGGGAGGTCCCAGCATGGCATTGCTGAATTACAACTTATTTAGGTCTGAACAGAGACACTGGTTTACTTTTCGACACAGAGCCGGCCCACCCATGAGGCAAGGTGAGGTGACCTCCTCAGGCAGCAGGATTCCCAGGGGCAATGAGATCCTGATGTAGATCTTCCCTCACCCCTTTTTCCCTGGCATGGAGGGGGCTGCCATTTTGGGATCCACCTTGTTGTTTAGTCGTTTAGTCGTGTCCGACTCTTTGTGACCCCATGGACCAGAGCACGCCCGGCACTCCTGTCTTCCACTGCCTCCCGCAGTTTGGTCAAACTCATGCTGGTAGCTTCGAGAACACTGTCCAACCATCTTGTCCTCCATCGTCCCCTTCTCCTTGTGCCCTCAATCTTTCCCAACATCAGGGTCTTGGGATCCACCTTAGGTGCCAATTTGTCTTGGGCCAGCCTACAGATGCTAATCTGCATCATCACATTGATTGTTTTGCCACTTAACGCTGCTGTGATTGGTTTATTACCTATCACATTGCTGCTGAAAAGTGTTGCCGCATTGTAGCTAAAATTGAATTATCACCATCTGTACTTTTTTACGTTTCCCTATGAACCTCACTACTTACCTACCATTTTACGTCTGCCACCTTTATTAATCTAAACTGAAGACATTTCAGAAGTTTCAGCTGGTGCAGAATTCAGCAACCAGGTTGCCCAGTGGGACGAGATGGTTTGAGCACATTTCATTGATCCTGACCTGGTTGCACTGGTTGCCAATTTACTTCCAGACCCAATTCGAAGTGTTGGTTTTGACCTCAAGGGCTACTTCTCCCCATATAAACTGCCCCAGACTTTGCCTTCCTCATCTGAGCTCCTCCTTCATGTGCCTTCTCTGTGTGAGGTCCAGAGGGTGGCAACATGAGAATGTGTCTATTTTATATATAATAATTTTTATTATATTTTCTGTTTTACAATTTCAAACAAACATTTTACAAACTTTAAAATATCCTGTGGCTTCCTTTCTTTCCTTCCCTTGGTTCATTTTGCATATCTTACATCCCTGCATATTTTACTATATAACCATTCAAATCAATTTTCCACTCTTACATCCATCAAGAATTATTCACGCTGTTGAATTTAACTTTAATACTGCCAGCGTTTCCAGCTGTACACAGTTATTTTCCATATATTCAATAAATGTTTTCCAATCTTCTTTAAAACATATGTTCTTGCTCTCTTATTCTGTATGTTAAATCTGCAAGTTGTGCATATTCTATCAACTTGAGTTGCCAATCCTCTTTAGTTGGGACCTCACTCGCTTTCCATTTTATGGCTAACAAAACACGGGCTGCAGTTGTTGCATACATGAATAACCTTTTCGGAAACCTGGGAATTTCAGTCTGGGTTATCCCCAACAGAAAGTACTCTCATTTGTTTTGTTTGTTTTTTGAGAACATGTCTTTTCTGTAGAGGTTTCCAGTTTGTGGAATGCTCTCCACATGGAATTTTGCCTGGTGCCTTCATTATATATTTTCAGGTGCCAGGCGAAAATGTTCCTCTTCAACTGGTCTTTGGCTGATTACTATTATAAAGGTAAAGGTAAAGGTAAAGGTAAAGGGACCTCTGACCATTAGGTCCAGTCGTGACCGACTCTGGGGTTGCAGCACTCATCTCGCTTTATTGGCCGAGGGAGCCGGCGTATAGCTTCCGGGTCATGTGGCCAGCATGACTAAACCGCTTCTGGCGAACCAGAGCAGCGCACAGAAATGCATTTACCTTCCTGCCAGAGTGGTACCTATTTATCTACTTGCACTTTGACGTGCTTTCGAACTGCTAGGTTGGCAGGAGCAGGGACCGAGCAACGGGAGCTCACTCCGTCACAGGGATTCGAACTGCCGACCTTCTGATCGGCAAGTCCTAGGCTCTGTGGTTTAACCCACAGTGCCACCCGCATCCCGATTACTATTATACAGCCTTTTAAATGAGTCTGTGGGAAGGGAGGGGTTATTGTTTTGGTTTAATTATTTACTTGTGTATTGTATTGTATTTTATTTTGCAAAACACCCTGAGATCTTCTGACGAATGGAAGTACAGTGGCACCTCAGTTCTCAAACATCTCAGTTGATGAACATCTCGGAACCCAAATGCTGAAAACCCGGAAGCAAATGCTTCTATTTTCGGACATGCCTCGGAAGTTGAACGGCTCCTGCTGCGTGTTTTTAAATTTTCTCAATTGAAGCCCTTTGCTTTTGGAAGTCGGACGGTCTTCCAGAAAGGATTAGGTTCAAGAACCAAGGTGCCACTGGATATAAAAGCAATAAACAAATAAATGAGGTGCATCCTGGTCCACAAACGATTGTGTAGTAATAAAATGTGTTCGTCTTTTAGGGTGCCACAATCTGACCTCTGTGTGACCTTCTGAATGAGCGCTGTAATTACAAGCTTCCTCCATGAATGCTCAGAAATAGCTTGTCTTCCAGCACATAACGCCGCGGCGTGTGTGCTGCTGATGCCATGCCCCCTGGGAATCCCTGTGCCATTTTCCTATCCCGCCTCACACCACCAAAATGTAATTCCCAGCACCAGTCGTGGCACACAGCCAATTAGAAATTCAACCACAGGGCCACCCCTCTCCAAACATACTCGGGAACAGCGGGAGGTCAGCAAGGGTATGGAAGCTGACCTTAAAAAAGAATGTTTGTGTATCGGCCTACAAAGCAGCGTTCTTTGGGCAACTAGCCTGCTGAATGTTAAAAATGCATGCACAGAACCGAGACAGAGAAGAACTTGGGGAGCGGCGAGGCGAACGACACTCTGTGCTGGACAAATTGGCGCTCCAAAGAATTGGGAACATGGGACACATCAGATAACCTTTAAATAGAGTCATGAGATCTTCAAAGGTGCTGCGAGGGACCTCAAAATGCATGTGGTGGGATGGCTTATTAGGGGGATATAGAGACAAAACATTACATACCGAGGGGGCTGTTTATAGCACATGACATCCCCCCCACAAATCCTGAGAACTGCAGTTTGTTAAGGGAGCAGCGTGAGAGCCAGTGTGGTGTAGTGGTTAAGAGCGGTAGTCTCGTAATCTGGGGAACCGGGTTCGCGTCTCCGCTCCTCCACATGCAGCTGCTGGGTGACCTTGGGCCAGTCACGCTTCTTTGAAGTCTCTCAGCCCCACTCACCTCACAGAGCGTTTGTTGTGGGGGAGGAAGGGAAAGGAGAATGTTAGCCGCTTTGAGACTCCTTAAAGGGAGTGAAAGGCGGGATATCAAATCCAAACTCTTCTTCTTCTTCTTCTAAGGGAGCAGCGAATTGTAGCTCTGTGACAGAGAAAATACATTTCCCATGTTATGTGCTTTAAATGTATGGTGGTGTGTAGGCCCCCTCAGTCTGCACCTTACTCCCATGTTGCTGCCTGAGGCAAAGGGCAAGATTGCACCCCACCCGCCCCCCTCCATGAGTAGAAGCTGACTGGACTAGCACTTGAAATTTACTTGAATGGGATGGCATCCCACAGTGCACCTGAAGGCCGCAAGCTAGTTAAGGGAATGTATGACTGGCATAGGGACGCAGGTGGCGCTGTGGGTTAAACCACAGAGCCTAGGACTTGCCGATCAGAAGGTTGGCAGTTCGAATCCCCGCCATGGGGTGAGCTCCCGTTGCTCGGTCCCTACTCCTGCCAACCTAGCAGTTCGAAAGGACGTCAAAGTGCAAAATAGATAAATAGGTACCGCTCCAGTGGGAAGGTAAACGGTGTTTCTGTGCACTGCTCTGGTTCGCCAGAAGCGGCTTTGTCATGCTGGCCACGTGACCCGGAAGCTGTCTGCAGACAAACACCGGCTCCCTCGGCCTATAGAGTGAGATGAGCGCACAACCCCAGAGTCGGTCACGATTGGACCTAATGGTCAGGGGTACCTTTACCTTTATGACTGGCATAAGGCACACAGAGTCACCTGAGGGTGGTTGCCTCATCTTGTCTAATGGTAGGGCCGGCCACACAAAGCAGCAGCAAGAAATTACTTGTAGGCGTCCCAGCTTGCTGCATCAACTGGCAGGTTGAAGGACATACTTATAAGTGGAACTACTTATGAAAAGGGCTCCACTTGCCCTATGGCCCGATAGCAAGAGTCTGTGGCGCTCCAGATGTTGTTGAATTCCTAACTCCCATCATCCACAGCCAACAAAGCCAATGGTCTAACATTAGGGGAGTTGTAGTCCAACAACATCTGGATTTTCATAGGTTCCCAACCCCAGCTATACATCAAATGGAGCTTTTCATCATTTGATTTGGTTTCCAGTTTCTTTGGTTTCCAGTGGAAGGAAAATTACTGTCCCTGTGGGACCTAACGAAATCTTGGCTTGTGATACATAGCTGGAAAACAGATTTAACTCTGAGCTTCTCCTGTGATCTGCTGTTGTATCATATTAATTTGACCCTTAAGGAAACATTTTGAAGTTACATCTGCTATATAAAGGGTGGACAGATTTCAGGCTTGCAGGATACATTTTGGGTTTTTTAACCCAACTAGATCGTCCACCCAGAGCCAGGTGGAAAAGACTCCCACCCCAAAAAAGTCACCCAAAGATCTACCATTAGATTCATACCTACCTTCTGCCAACCTCTGTACTACATGGGCATTTCCAAAATGTTTTGCTTGGTGGTCCTCCAATGGAGCTTGGTATTTGCTTAAGATTCACTTGCTAGGCTGCCTAGCTCTCTGATCTGGTAAATAAGGAAGTAAGAACTGCTTTGCTGCATCAGACAGCCTAGCCGAACAGTGGCCAGATGAACTGCAGCAACTGAGCTGGCCCCACCATTAGACAGAGTGAGGTGTCTGAATCTGTTAGTCTTGTTTAATTTGATTTTACAAATTAAGTGCTGTGGATGCCAGTCGCAAAATGGATGCAATGGGGCATAGCACAAAAGAAAGTGGCTGCTCTCAGGAGTTGTTGTTGTTTAGTCGTTTAGTCGTGTCCGACTCTTCGTGACCCCATGGACCAGAGCATGCCAGGCACTCCTGTCTTCCACTGCCTCCTGCAGCTTGGTCAAACTCATGTTCCTAGCTTCGAGAACACTGTCCAACCATCTCGTCCTCTGTTGTCCCCTTCTCCTCTGTCGCCCCCTTTCCCAACGTCAGGGTCTTTTCCAGGGAGTCTTCTCTTCTCATGAGGTGGCCAAAGTATTGGAGCCTCAGCTTCAGGATCTGTCCTTCCAGTGAGCACTCAGGGCTGATTTCCTTCAGAATGGATAGGTTTGATCTTCTTTCAGTCCATGGGACTCTCAAGAGTCTCCTCCAGCACCATAATTCAAAAGCATCAATTCTTCGGCTCTCGGGGGTATGAGAACATAAAAAGACTCTCCCTTCTGGAGGGAGGTCTATCTAGTCCAGCATCCTCTTCTCACAGTGGCCAACCTGATACCCCTGGGAAGCCCACAAGCAGGACCCAAGCTGGTGAATCTGGAAATCGGCCATCTGAGTTGGAGATCCTCTGCACTGTAAGCTGCTGATTCTGACAGGTCTTCCCAGAGGATTTCCCCTTTACTGTTTATGCTGTCTTTGTATTTCTTGCACTGTTATCTATCTATCATAAACTGAAAAAAGAAGGGGATAAAAATGTGAACATGAATAACTAACACACGTTTATTATTAGATTCCCTCACACGCAACAGCCTTCCAGCACCATCGCAAAATTTCTGAACCTGTTCAAGGTGGGCATTAGCATTTGCCCCTAAATCTCCCCTCAGCCTAAGCAAACCACTTCAAATCTAAACAGTTATCTCTGCGACAGGAAGACGTGTGTTCACTTTTCTCAAGGCGAAACGGGTGCACCAGAAGGAATTGCATAAATATTTATGAAAACGAAGCAGGAAATATTTTCCCAGGGTAGTTTTTTTCTTCAGAGCTTTATCGGGTCGTGGAAGTTAGCGTTTATTTTAAACTTAGATCTAAGAGCTCTGACACGGGAAAAGGCTGCCTTTTAACAAACTAAGCTGGGACGTGTACATTGATTACCTTACAGCAGGGGTCGGCAACCTTTTTAGGCCTGTTTTATTTCGTGAGCATGTGGTTCTTGGTGTATCCGCTTTGCTGTTGTTGGTTGTTTTGACAACTCCAGTTGAAAAGCGGGATAGAAATCTACTAAACCAGTCAGTGGTTTTCAACCAGTGTGCCGTGACACCCTGGGTTGCCTTGAATGATGGTCAGGGGTGCCATGGGCAACCCTGGTCAATGTCCCTCTTTCCTTCCCTCCCTCCTCTGCTGCCCTCTCACATCTCTGGCTCCTAAAGGCTTGCACAGCTGTTTGCTGCAGAAGCCCTGGCTACTCCCCCCCCCCATTTTTTAAAATTAATTTTCCATAATTTTTTTTTTTTAAGACAGACAAACACTTAACATCTTTCTTTCTTTACAATTCAACTTTAAACATATTAATTCGTCACATTGCATATTTTAATCCTAAGGCTATCTGGTATTTGCAAGCTTTCCAGTGAAGTTAATTTAACTAAATAGTCTTTAAACAGCAGCCCTGGCTACTGCTGCCTCTGGGGCTGGCCAGGGGGTGCTGGTTGCCAGGAGCTGAGGCGGCTCAGAGACCGGGGGGGGGGGCTGCAGCGACTGCTCAGAGGGCTCCCAAGGAGAGGGGGCTGAGGGAGTACCCCACAAGGGAGGGTGTTTGAAAAAGGCTGCCAGCTCGGCAGGCGGGGGTGACACAACTGGGCTCCTGAGCCCCACAGGGGTGCCACAGAAAGAATGTAGGGAGGAAGCCGTGGACTCAAAACGGCTGAAAACCTCTGTACTGAACCAGAAAGAGCAGTTCTCTGCCGCATGTTCTTTCCTCCCCACATGGGGAAAACCTCCCTCCCCCCTTCCATCACCACTACAGTCATACCTTGGGTTACAGACGCTTTGGGTTGCGCAATTTCAGGTCTGCGCATGTGTAGAAGCGCTGAATCGCAACCCGTGCATGTGCAGACACGGCGCTGCAGGTTGTGGACGCTGCGGGTTGCAAACGTGCTTCCCGCGCAGATCATGTTCGCAACCCGAGCGTCCACTGTACATCGTATGTCAACAGAAGCAACATCACATCTCCATTGGCCCTTATTTGGTAGGACTGTGTGCCTACGGAGTCTCCATTTTATGCTTCTAAAGGAGAAAATAGCCCACAAGCAGAATTACGGAGGAAATGTGAACAGGCAGGCCTGGCTCAAGACATTTTGCTGTCTGAGGAACAGCAGCAAATGGAAACATGCATTAAGGGGGCATCACACCCAAGACTGGTCAAGTTATTTTGGCAGCTGAGGCACAAAATCGCAGAAGGGCCTCCCCTCACTTCTCAAGCAATATAAATTATTTACAGTGGTGCCCCACAAGATGAATGCCTCGCAAGACGGAAAACCCGCTAGACGAAAGGGAATTTCCTATGGGCTTGCTTCACAAGACGAAAATGTATTGCGAGTTCCTGCGGGTTTTTTCCCCTCCCTCCCCTTTTCCCCAAGCCGCTAAGCCGCTTAACAGCTGATCCGCTAAGCCGCTTATCAGCTGATCCGCTAAGCCGCTTATCAGCTGATCCGCTAAGCCGCTTATCAGCTGATCCGCTAAGCCACTAAGCCGCTTATCAGCTGATCTGCTAAGCCGCTAAGCCGCTTATCAGCTGATCCGCTAAACCGCTTATCAGCTGATCCGCTAAACCGCTTATCAGCTGATCCGCTAAGCCGCTAAACCGCTTATCAGCTGATCTACTAAGCCTGCTAAGTCGCTAATAGCGCTAATCCGCTAAGCCGCTAATGGGCTTGCTTCGCAAGACGAAAAAACCGCAAGACGAAGAGACTCGCGGAACGGATTCTTTTCGTCTTGCGAGGCACCACTGTATCCATGAATTAAATGACCAACAGTTTGATACCCTGTCATGACCACCAATATCTGCTGCCTGAAGCAGCTGCCACACTCTGCTTATTTGTATGCTGGTCTTGTGAACAAGGAACTAATTATATTATTGAGTCCCTAGCAACACTATTTATAATACCACTTTGAACAGTCATGGCTTCCCCCAAGGCACCCTGGGAACAGCAGTTTCTTAATGGTGTTGAGAGCTGTTAAGAGACCCTCCCCATTGCCCTCACAGAGCTACGCTTCCCAGAATCTCCTGGCTAGAGGGCTTGTGAAATGCAACTCTGTGAGGGGAACAGGGGTCTCCTAACAACTCCCAGCATGCTTAGCAATCTACAACTCCCAGGATTCTTCAGTGGAAGCCATGACTATTAAAGTGTTGTTGTCGGCATCCATCTGTCTCAAGAGGCAATGGAATGTGCATCTGGGGGTGAAGGCAAACTGCTGTGTTACCAGCACCTCCCTGGGGCGCAACCTGGGTAGTGTGTATGGAAGTCCTGAGCTGCCCAGATGACAAGACCCCCAAAAATATTGCTTAAAATGTATCGTGCAGATGTGGTCTGAGTTCAGCAGGGCTTCCTGGGTGGATCTACACACGGGGGGTGGGGGGGGTGGGAATGCTATAAATAAGTCAGAAATCAAATCGTTATAACAAAGGGACAGAAAACACTATGAAAATATCGCATAGAATTTTTGTTGCATGTTTATAACGAATTCAAAATGTCATTTTTTAACTAATGTAGCTGAGTCCCCTGAAAACCAGTCCAAGCCATTTTGCAGTCCAGGGCAGAGAGCAAGATGGCACTGCCTTTCTCACGTTCTATGCACAGATGTGGCAGAATGGCAATGGGACTTCCACTGCACTTGAGAGGCGCAGGTCACCTTAGCAGGCAATGGCATAGGCAGCTCTGTCCTCCAACACCTCATTCTGCTCCCTGACTCCCCAGCATCCTTTTTTCTGAAGTGCCCATGTCTCTCTCCGTCCAATGGTAGAGACGGCCGTGTCAGCCTTAGAGTGCAAGGTGTGTTTACACATCCTGGAGTCCCATTATCTCCAACAGGGATTACTCTCCAGGCAGTGTCTTTAGAATGGCTGCCTTAATGCCTTTTCTATTATATTTCTCTGAGGAACATAAGAAATCAGCTCTCAGATTCCAGCAGGCAAATACAGAGGCCGGCTTGTGCATTCAAGACATCTCCTCTGGCCAGTGCACTTAATTATTTCACAGCCAAGAGATAAACTTTAATAAACAACTGTCACTGCTGCATAAATATATTGCACAGTGTATGCTAACACACACACACACACAGACACAGACACACACACACACACACACACACACACACCCCACACAGGGCCTCTTGATAGTCTTTCTCTATTTAGCTCTAATCAAGCGGGATCTTCAATTGAGCTTGCTTTCCAGAGTTATATGGGAAATCTTATTTTAGCAATTATTAAGGCTGGAACGAGGAAGGGCATTTCCTGTGGAGCTGAACGGCGCAAGCAGCATGAAGAACCAACTTTGGAAACACGAAACCTCCCTGTTGCTTTTTCTTGTCCTCCTAGCGCAGATTTTTGGTTTGGATGACGACAACCGGTCAGCGACGGAGATCTGTTCCACTCATACCATTCTACCAGGACCGAAAGGTGAGCCTTCTGTGTGCTAAACATCTTTGCTGTTGCTGAAGAGACACAGTAGTGTGTGCTTCAGGGGAAACCAACACACTGCTTATGATTCTCCCCCCAGCTCTTGTGTCACATAGGATTGGGGAAGGAAGGTTGCCAACTTTTTGGCTGCTTCTGCAACTGTGCCTTTAAGAGCAGAAGACCTTGCAGGCTTCTGCAGCTAATCATGGTGAGAGCTTATATTTTTTTTGCTGCACCAGATTTGGTGCCGCTGAAGGTCCAAGCTCAGGCATTTTGCTAGTCAGTTGGCAATCCTTCACAGAACAGGCGGGAAACTTAATTGCATTTTAATCTGATCAACAATGCCTGTTGTGGAAGAATAATTCAAATGTCAGTTGTACAATGCTTAATCAGTGTTTCATTATGTAAACCAGGGGTGGGAAGCAGTTGGCCCTCCAGTCTTGTTCTGTTTTCTCGCTTGACTACAACTCCCATCATCTCAGATTACTGGTCATGCTAGCTGGGGCTGATGGGAGTTGGAGTCCAGCAATATCTGGAGGGACAACAGTTCCCCATCCCTGATCTAATCATCTCGTTGGGGAAAAGTAAAGTACTGTAAATTATAATGGAGCAGAAGAAATATGTAGTGTTTGTTTGGGTTATAAAGGGTTAAGCACCTCCCTGCCCCCTGTAGTTGGAAATATTTTAACTTGAATTAACGCCAGGGCTATGCCCCTGGTTTGAGGAGCCCCTCAGTTTGTGGTGTGCTGCAAAATATGGGACTTTTGCTGCAAAACTGTTGGCACTGGTTTGGAGCGATTTGGACACGGATGGTGTTAACTACAAACCCTGTGTTTGATGTATCAATCACCCATTTTGTGGGGTGCTGTGAAACATGGGTTTTTTAACGCTGCAAAAGAACTACAAAACTTTGGCACAGGTTTGGAGGGGACCCGAAATTCTGGGGTCCGTAGTTAATTATCCTGCCAACCCAATTGGAGGAGAGAGACAACTATTCTTTTTCCCACATTGCCTCAGTTCCAGCAGTGTTCTATGATTATGATTTCGCTTCCACCGTATAAAAAAAGCTAGTGCAGCACAGTGGTGGCAGTAGCTGTTTGGTTAGCATATGAAACATTGAGGCTGGAAATCCCTGCCCAGTTACGCTGCTTGTTGGGGAACCCCATGAATCAGTCTGCCCCAGCTTGGACTACCTCACAAGGCAGTTGTGTAGATAAAAAAAATAAGAGGGCAAAGACATGTGCTCACTGTTGCCCCACAGGGCAGGGTTAGATCAAAGGGGTCGTTTTCAGTTGAACAAGAGGAGAAATTTCTGGATAGGAAGAGCAGTCCCAGAGATACACCAGCACAGCTTTGTTGTCTTGGCAAAGAAAGGACCATTCTGAGAATATGTCAGTATCAAAACCAAGCAGTGGGGCTTTATGCAGGATCCTAACTCTGTTCAGCTCAGTCACATGACCTGGCAAATAGGGTGTTTTTACAGCCAAACTCTATTTTAAAGACTTGTTTTCGTTCTGAGAGGCTTGGAACTGCGTAGCCAGCAGCAGTCTTGCTCCTGAATGGGGTTTGGATCTGGCACAACTTTATCCCGGCTTACTTGCTTAACACCAACTCCTCATGAGTAGGAGCGCTCCCTTAGTCTGTCTCACTGTGGTACACATGGAACCCTCGTACTTTTATTTATTTATTTGCTTATTATTTGTAAACCGCTTCGCATTTTAAAATCCGGTAAGTGTATACATAAATACAACGTAAACGCAACCGAACTCTTGTGAAGACCGAGATACAATACCAAAACTAGAATTTCCTTCCCATTTCCCGTAAGTGCTCCAGGATCCACGCTGCCCCAAGAGGAGCACAAGACCTCAGACGTTGAACAGCATCTTTCCCACCAGTTTCTGATTGTAAGCTCCTTGGGGCAGGGGACCTGCCTTTTGCTTACGTTTTTATTCTGCAAAGCACCCTGCAAGCTGCTAAACAAGGTGCACTTCCTCCTCAGTTCTGTGTGTTCACCCAGATGTTACGGTTGTGATAAAAGTCGTGGGCTAAAAATACACTGCAAGGATTACTCAGGGCAGGCCTGATAATCTCAGTGGCCCACGCTGGCTTTAAAAGTCAGTCCTTGATAAGAGCAAATAGCTCAGGCTGCTGTCCTAAGCACACTAACCTGGGAGTCAGCAGCACTGAATCAAATAGGACTCGCTTCTGAGAAGATATGGTTGGAATTAAAAAGTGCCTAATAAAAAGGACTGATGAAACCCCTTGCTTAATAGATATTCAAGGCTGCCCCCAGGTGGCCACGAGAGATACCTGTACTGCAGACCTTCATATCAACAGCCCTGTTTCAATATTAAATGTGCTACTCTCACTTCCTGCAGGCAAGACCAACCTTGGCCTCTGCAGCTTTTTTCCAGGCTCATACAATAATTGTGAAACGATTAAATTCTTTATCAAAGAAATAAAATGACTGAGACTCTAATAAGATGGGTTCTGCTGGTTTGATGTGTCTTTTGTACATTAGCCATAAAGGAAGCTCGGGTATTTAATGCAGGTATGCTGCAGAGGACACAGGTGGCGCTGTGGGTTAAACCACAAAGCCTAGGACATGCCGATCAGAAGGTTGGCGGTTCGAATCCCCGCAACGGGGTGAGCTCCCGTTGCTCAGTTCCTGCTCCTGCCAACCTAGCAGTTCGAAAGCACATCAAAGTGCAAGTAGATAAATAGGTACTGCTCCAGTGGGAAGGTAAACGGCGTTTCCGTGCGCTGCTCTGGTTCGCCAGAAGCGGCTTAGTCATGCTGGCCACATGACCCAGAAGCTGTACACCGGCTCCCTCTACCAATAATGCAAGATGAGCGCAGCAACCCCAGAGTCGGCCACGACTGGACCTAATGGTCAGGGGTCCCTTTACCTTTACCTTTGTGCTGCAGAGCACCTGAATAAAGTTTGCAGGCCACTGGTGGTCTGGTGACCTCCATTGTCTTGGCCTAATTCTCAGGAATGCTATGAGCAGGGAGAAATGGGTGAAGAATTGTACTTCATCCACTGAGAAGTACTTGGGAGATTATTAACACATTAAGGATTAAGCCAGAAGAGATCCAGGTCTCGTTTTTTTTCCACCTAAAAGCAGCTGCAGGAGAGTCAGTTAACCCTTTCATCCCATCTTGCTTCCCTGATCTCACTCACCCTCAACTCCAAACTGCAGTTAGCCTCACATACAAGATTCCTTCATATGAACATACCAAGCTGCCTTTTGATGCAGCTAGTTCAGTGTGCTCTCTGCTCTGCAAGGTAGCTGTTCCCCAAGGCCTCAGGTAAACAGCCTTGCTTCTCTCTTGTTTCTTATTATTTATTGCATTCATACCCCACCCTTTTCTCCAGGGTCTATTGTGGGCTGGTAAAAGGAGTTCATCAGTTGTTTTTAGAAGACACCGGAAGGCAGCCCTTCATAGGGAAGTTTTTAATGTTTGTTGTTTTATTCTGCTTTTATGTAAGTTGAAAGCCAGAGCCAACCGGCAACCCAGTCAGATGAGCGAAGTACAAGTAAAATAAAATTATCATCATCTAATGGAATAAACAATTGCCCATTGTGTGAAACAGGATGCTGGACAAGATGGGATTTTGGTCTCATCCGGAAAGGCTTTTCTTACATTCATACGGCATCCTCAAAAGACTATAATCAATTTATTTCACAAGCCAGAGCCCCCTTTTGACAAATGCATGGCATCACCCAAAGCACAATCTCTTCCTCCATTTTTAATGGTGCCTCATGACTCATCGCAGCGTTGTCTGTAACGAACCAGCACAGCAACACGCCTAGAACGTGTTGAAGGAGTGGTGTTGTTGTTTCAAGCACTATCCAAACTTCAACATGCTGCGTCCTCGTCGAACTCTCCTGAGGACGTAGGAGAGGTGCGACTCCGGAAACATTTTGAAGTAATTGCACGATGGGTTGACCGCGTCGAAAAGAAAAGGAATGGGTGACCTCAGCCAAGGTTGGCGGGATTGTTGCTGAGAACTTCAAAGGAATCTGAATTGGGTCCTATGTGTTCAGTAACTGGAATGGAAGGCAATTGGAAGGGGGAATAATGGGAGTTCACCCTGCAGCTGTGTGGTGTGTTTTGGAACGCTCCCCTTTCATTATTTTGACAAATGTCAATTATAAACTCCTTGACATCAGTCAAGCCCTGCTTCTTGTGGTCACCACTGCTGCTGCTGCTGACCATCTTCCAGACCTGATAGTGGCACTTGCACAGTTCTGCTTCTGGAAAAGGGTGAGCTCAGTCTGAAGAGGAGTTTTCCACGTTCCGAGCTCCCTGTTGGAAGTGCAGAAAGACCTCACCCCACATCCTCCAGGCTGGCCGGACTCTTGTTCCTGTGGTCTCTGTCATCACTCCCTTCTCTTCTGACCTATGTGTTCTCCGTGCTAAAAATGACGATTAAATAATATTTAATTAAAAATCCGAATTCTGTGCCAAATTCTGCAACGAGAAAATCCATGTTCTGTAACCTGTAGTGGAAGAGCATGTGGCTTGCACACACAAGGGCCCGGGTTCAATCTCTGGTATTGCTATGTGTCAGGGAACTGACATTGGAGCTAGAGGCGGAGGGGAGGCTCTCAAATGATGCTGGAGAAGGGCCCAGCAGGGAGAGAGGCAGCTCCGCAGATGGGGAAGCAAATCAGCACAACACCAGGGATATAGAGGGGCTGATGGGGGAATCGGCGAGAGGGCTCCAGGACTCTTCACCAGACACCAGCGGGGAGAGCACGGGTCCTCCGCTACCCACACCCACCCTGCGCAGAAGACTTCCACGCAGAGAGAGGAGGAGGAGACTGGGTGTCAAACAACTTTTATGCTGGAAAAGATTTAAGAAACGCCCACTGACGGATTCTGCTAGCGACTGAGGCAGCCACGAAGTGAAGGGCTGCCCAGACTGAAAGGTTTAGCAAGGCAACAAAGCCTGGAGTGGCGGCAACTTACGCACGAGCAACCCATACACATTACACTATGTAATAATAATAATAAATTATTTTTATTTTATTTTTATAAATATTTTTATTCAATTTTCAAGCATAAGAAAGAAAATCACCAACCATATACCAAACATATACAGTCCCTTCACCAAACAAATAACAAATAACAAAAAAAGAACATATACTTACACCAACATACAATACAAAAAAGAAAAAACATAACTATTTATAACTCTTTTTATATAACTAATTGGACTTCCTCACATCTCCCTTCCCTGCGTTCTCTGTAGTAAACTAAAAACAGCAATTTATTACCTTATTTCAAATCTTATTTTATACCTCTCAAGTATTATGTCTCTAGACTTCAAATAGATCTTATCCACTAGTTATAACTTAAATTTAAACATAATATTACTTTAAGTTTCAACCTTTTCTTACACATCACTTAGTTTCCCATATCTTTCAACTAAATTGCTGGAACCATATTTTTTCCAATCGTGCAGTTTCTTAACATTCATACAGTTTGTACTGTTTTTGTAAATAGTCCTTAAACTTTTTCCAGTCCTCTTCCATTGTTTCTTCTCCCAAATCACGGATTCTGCCAGTCATTTCGGCCAGCTCCATATAGTCCATCAGTTGCGTCTGCCATTCTCCCAGTGTGGGCAAATCTTGTGTCTTCCAATATTTTGCGATGAGTATTCTTGCTGCTGTAGTTGCATACATAAAAAAAGTTCTGTCCTTTTTTAACACTTTCTGGCCAACAATGCCCAAAAGGAAGGCCTCTGGTTTCTTAGTGAAGGTATACTTAAATACCTTTTTTAGCTCATTATAGATTGTTTCCCAGAAGGCCTTCACTCTTGGACAGGTCCACCAGAGGTGAAAGAATGTTCCTTCAGTCTCCTTACATTTCCAACATTTATCTTTTTAGCTCACAACTGCAAACAGCTAGAATCGCCAGCTCACACGAATTTTTAAAAAATATTTGTACCCCGCCCTTCCTGGTTCAAAAACCAGGGCGGCTAACAACAAATTTAAAACAATTGATGCAACAAAAAACAGCATAAAATACAGCATAAAATGTGAATAACAATAAATTCAGAATTCAAAAATCACTTTAGGGGGGAAATCCATCCAGTAAACATTAGATGATCACCAGGGCTAGCTGGCTAAATTAGTCCTATTTGGGCCAGTGTAGAATTCACCAGGGGAGAATTAGCTGTGGGATCCCAGAGCGGGTAATCTTCATAAAAAGGGGAGGGGGAGGGAAGGAAGGGGAATAAAAGATCAGGCTATGTTCAATTTGAAAGCCAGGCGGAATAGCTCTGTCTTACAGGCGCTGCGGAAGGAAGTTAAATCCTGCAGGGCCCTGGTCTCATGGGAGAGAGAATTCCACCAGGTTGGAGCCATCACTGAGAAGGCCCTGGCCCTGGTGGAGGATAATCTGACTTCCTTAGGGCCTGGGACCTCTAAACTATGATTATTCATGGACCTTAAGGTCCTCTGCGGGGCAGACCAGGAGAGGCGGTCCCGTAAATACGAGGGCCCTAAGCCACAAAGGGCTTTAAAGATCAAAACCAGCACCTAGAGCTGGGAATATTCCTCAGTCTGAAACCCTGGAGAGTCTCTGCCAGGCAGTGTAGTCAATACCAGGCCAGATCAACCAACGCTCTGATAAGACAGCTTCCTACTAATATTTTAATAACAGTCGTCTTGTAACAAGGATGCCTGTGAAATCAACTTTTTGAGTCAGGAAAAAACAAAATCAGCTTCAGAGCCAAGTACAGGTTATTCTCAACTCTTTGACTACCCTTCCACATGCCACCAGAATGGGACTTCCAGGCCACCTATGTTCTACAGATGATAGCTTGAGACCCTCTGGTGCAGATGCAAGGCATAGAAGTCCCACCCTCTCTGCACTTTATCTTCACAACAATCCTGTGAGGTCGGTAGGTTAGGCTGAGGCAGAAAGAGTGCAGGCCCAAAGTCACGCTGGTGACCTTTGTGGCTTCGGCCTGGGTCTCTCTCCAACTACAGAAGCCCCAAGAGCAGGTAATGAAGGCTAAGCTTTATTTTGGCTCAAGCACACACGCAAGTGCACAACACAAGAATGTGGCCTCTCTCCACAGCTGATCTGTGCAGCCTCTGTGCCTTGGGTTGACCAAAGGCATAAAGGCAACAGTACTCCCTCAATGTCGCTGTCCCTCCTGCCCCAGGAAATGGTATTCAGTAGCATAATGGTGTTGAGATGAGCGGGGTATGTGTATGTGCGCCTCTTGGCAGTGCAGTTGCCCTCAGAAACCATTGGGATAATTTATTTATTTAGTCTATTTATTTATTATTAATGTTGCAATACATATATGAGATCTTTACATAGTGATACATATACATTATATAAGTAAATTCACATTTGATTATGTACCAACACTTTATCCATTTCTTATTTCTTGCCCTGTGTCTTCCCTCCACCCGTGCATGACTTCTTTGTTATTATTTTGTAACTTTGTAATTTTGTATCTTAATAATTAAACATTCAATATTATATATCTGCTTAGCTTAACTTAACTTTGTGAAATCAGTCTATACATATCAATAAATTATTGTTGGAGCATCTTTTGGTCATGTATTCTTCTACACGTTTCCAGTCCTGTTTGAGATTTTGATTACATTGCGTTCTAATTGTTGCCGTCATTCTGGATAATTCAGTCATTTTAAAAAAAAACATGTTGCCAATCTTTCAATGTTGGTACTTCTTCTGATTTCCATTTTTTTGCAATCAATAACCTTGCCGCGGCTGTTGCATATAAAAAGATTCTCTTCATGTCTTTGGGGATGTCATTTGTTATAATTCCTAAAAGGAATGTTTCTGGCTTCTTACCAATTGTCGTTTTGAACATTTTTTTTCAGTTCCTCATGTATATTTCCCCAAATTTTTAAAATTTTATCACATCCCCACCAGACATGATATAAGGATCACCAATGGGATAATTTATTATACACCTGGAGAAATGGAGTTCTACTACTTTCCTGCTACCAATCTGCCAGCAAAGTGGGTGCAGGCAGTGGCAGACCTACATTTGGGGGGCCCTGAAGCTTGAACTGTCATGTTGACTAGATGACCCTCATGGTCCCTTCCAACTCCACAATTCTATGAGGACCCCTTCACAACCAGCAACGAGTTCTGGGTAACCACTGTTATCTTCTTCAATGGGGTTGTTCCACGACAGATCGCCACACCTTTACAACATCTGTGCGACCGACTCTCAAGCTTTGGGAATGTTGAAATATAAAGGTAAAGGGACCCCTGACCAGTTGTGGCCGACTCTGGGGTTGCGGCGCTCATCTCGCTTTATTGGCCGAGGGAGTACAACTTCCGGGTCATGTGGCCAGCATGACTAAGCCGCTTCTGGCAAACCAGAGCAGTGCACGGAAATGCCGTTTACTTTCCCGCTGGAGTGGTACCTATTTATCTACTTGCACTTTGACGTGCTTTCAAACTGCTAGGTTGGCAGGATCAGGGACCGAGCAATGGGAGCTCACCCCGTCGTGGAGATTCAAACCGCTGACCTTCTGATTGGCAACTCCTAGGCTCTGTGGTTTAACCCACAGCGCCACCCGCGTCCCTTTCTTGAAATATAGACAAAGACAAAAATTAATCTCTCGATTTAATGTGACTCAAACTGGGTCTAGTGTTGGCTTCTGTCAGTCTCAGAATACAACGGAGGACTGTGCCTTTGGGGGTGAGGTCAAGCTGTAGGCAGACTAAAGTCACTTATGGGCCCCCTCTGAGATCAGAGGCCCTGAAGCTTAAACTTTGTTAGGCTCATAACAAATCTACCCCTGGGTGGAGGATTTCAAGGAATAATTTTACACAGCTCTAGAAAAAGGAAATGGGTGAATTTTGGATCAACAAAAGACACCACGAGAGGGCAGCAAGAGTCAACTCTTGGTACACCTTCAAACTCTGTGTTGAGAGAATGTTCTTGGGAGAGGATAGTTTTCCACGCACAAAAAAATCAATTCAAGGTGGTCATAGTTTAGTCTTTTTTCTTTTGCTGACAATAACAACTTGGCTAACACACTGCCAGCAGTGTTGCCACCTCCTCTGTTTGCCCTGATCCTCTACCTTAAACCATCGCTGTGAACTTTCCCCACTTTTTAAGGGAAATTCCCTTATTCCGAATAGGATTCCTCTCAAGAAAAGGGAAAAGTTGACAGCTATGCCTTAAACAGTATGCTGGCGTGCAAGAATTAAGACAGCACTCTAAGGCGTCTGATTGTTTCCTTTGCAGCTATGCCTTTACCTGTATCACACCTGACATCAGGTGTGGGGCAGGTGAGCTGTATCATATGACTTGTATCATAGTGTCTGTTTTCTCCCTCTCTGCCCACTCACCCTGTGTGTTTGTTTTGAAGGAGATGAAGGCAAAAAGGGAGACCAAGGAGAAATGGGCAAGCACGGGAAACTCGGCCCCACCGGATCCAAAGGTAAAGGTGTACGTGGTTATTTGCTGTGCCCTGGAAATGTCTTTTGCCCCCTCCACCTTCCCATATTCATCCCGTCTTTGGAATGCTCTCGCAAGTGCTCAGTAATGCCTCTGGATTAATGGGAAAAAGCATAACCTCTCACCCTGCAATCATCATCTGAGGCCCTTTTCTGTGTGCATTAGGATGCAACTTCAGAACGGGACTTTTCAGCGGTGGCTACCTGCTTGTGGAATACTCTCCCCAAACCTGGCGCCATCGTTGCTGTCATTATGCACCAGCAAAAACATTTCTTTTACACCAGCCATTTGGCTTTTAATTCTCTGTGGCCTCCTTCAGCAGGTGAGATGCTCAAATTCAGCACCAAAAGCAAGCCCTGATGGTTGAGGAACAATCAAGCACACTTTAAGCCTCCCAGATGTTTCCCTTGCAGCCATGGCTGTCCCACATCTGATGTCAATTTGGTGTGGGGCAGGTGGGCAGGGTTTGTGGAGAACAGCCTCATTGGCCAAACTGAATGGGCCTACTGAGACTTGAGAGTAGCCTTCACCATCCTGGTGCCTTCCATTGGCATCGTGTGGGCAGGGCCACAGGGGTGGTTGCCCCGGGCACAAAATTCTTAGGGGTGCAAAATTTCAAAAGGAAAAAAGGAGAGGGAAAATAGTAGTTTAAAAAATAGCGCACCCTCCGCCTCACACAGTAAACCTCCCAATATTTGCGTGGATAGACTGAGGAATGGATTTGGGTGGCAGCCAGTTGCTAGGGCGCCCTCTGCAGGGCTTTAGAAAGAATATCTGCAAAAGGAAGCTGATTCTGGCTCTGTAGAGGAAGCTGTTGATCTCTGGGGGAGCAATATGTACTTGTCTTGCCCCGGACTCTGGCAATCCATGCTATACCACTAGGCCAACAACGTCTGAAGGACACCAGGATGAGGAAGCAGTTTGTTTAGAGGAAGCAGCTAGCCACATACTGGGATGCCCCACGGTGGATACAGAAAGGGAGCACCCATCAAATACATTGCGCATCAAGGTGTGGGGAGGAGGTGCCACAGTTTGAGCTATTAGGAAGTTGGATAAAATAGGGCAAAGGGTGACAAAAAAACATAAGGTGCTAAACAGGCCATTTATTGTACCAATGGGCCCCATGCCAGCTCCGTAGGTAAAATTTCGCGGCAAAATTGCTTCGTACTTCAGACAGCTAGTTGGGTGCAAATAATGGCCGTATAAATTCTGTCCACACATTTATAATGGCCTAAACGCTTCAGGTTTTTGATCAATAAGATTTTACGACCGAAATACGTTCAATACGCAGCTATAATAAAACACTCTCTGGTGCGACGCTGCTTCATATTGCAAAAATGGGATTTGACATGGGGGTGGGGGGGTGGGGAGATAGGCCGCCTGCCATACACATTTATTGGCTCTTAAAAGAACCTAAATTGCCACCTCTACAAAATCAGGGCTGCTCCATTTATTCACGTTGTCAGGGGTTCAGGAGCAGAGACGCAGGAAAGGGAGGAGACAGAGAGCGAGGGGGAGGAATCCGAAGGAAGGATCAGTGATGATGACGACCCGAGATCCCCGAGCCTTTCCAGTGAGTCAGAGGATTCCCAGAAAGGAGCCCCAGTGGTCAGAGCAAGGGGGGAACACAGGGGGACACCCCAGGAAGAAGGGGCCAGAGGGGAATCAGAGAGCAGCAGCTGGAAGTCGGGACCAACGTGCCCAGCTGGGAGCAGCGGGGAGAAAGGGAACCAGGCATCGGGTTCCGGAGGCTTGCAGCAGGAGGGAGGGCATGAGTCAGGAGTGGTCACGCCCACATCAGGGAGCGAGGAAACGGTCAAGAGGAAAGTAGAAGGTTGGGCGCGCGCGCCAAGTTCAAATGCAGCGGAAGCTGGCGCAGTAAGCAGCCCGGAGAGGGAGCCAGGTCCTAAAGCCCGCCGCAAGGAGGCAGAAGGCTCCGGGGGGTCTTCAGCCTCGGAAGAGTCGAGGAGGGAGGAGACCCAGGGGGGCAGAGGGACCCAGAGACGGAAAGAAAGACACAGGAGGTGGAGCAAGGCTAGGGTATTAAGTTGGTGTGCAAGAGGCGGAGACTCAGACGGGTCTTTGCCGGTCTAACGCAGAAGACGTAGGGCTGCACATTGCAGTTCGGAAATGGAACCTGTAACCCAATAAAGACTCTTATAACGTGAACGCTGGCTAGCGTGGTCCTATGTGAGCTGGGACGGAGTAGCAGCCCTGACAGTAAGACCCGTCTCCTCAAAGCTTCGGACACCTGAAACCTCGCAGCGGGAGCAGACGCAGCGAGGGGGGGAAGATTGGTGTCTGTGAGCAAGCTCACAAGAGTTAGCAAGATGACGGAAGAACAGAGAATTTCAGCGCTGCAAGAGGCAGTGACCCAGTTGAGCGCAGAGGTATTGGCTTCCAAGAAACGGGAAGAGGATGCTGCGGCCGCCTACAGAGACCTCCACGCCAGGTTTGAAGCGCTTGTTAAGCACGGGCAACCGGGACCCAGACCGGAGGGCGTGGGGTTAGCACGGAGAGCAGGCGGTCTTGTGCCTCACTTTGATGGGAATTTACAACAGTACCCCAATTTTCGAGCAGACGTAATGTGCGCACTGCAACTGCTGGCAAAAGACTTTAGAGATGAGGAAGAGAAGGTGGGGTTCATACTGTCCCATTTGCATGGGGATGCTAAAGCGTGGCTGCGCAATTTGTGGAGGGATAAAGATCCGGCGCTTCAGAGTGCAGATGCCTTTATCAAGGCGATGGATGCATGTTTTTTATCTACCATAGACGTGGATATTGCTCGAAGAGAGATACATGGACTGAAACAGGGGAGGGCGAGTGTACGGCAGTATCACGCCCGCTTTTTTGCACTGGTCAGTGCCTTGGAATGGGACAGAGATTCACCTCCAGTTCGAGATCTGTTCTGGGAAGGTCTGAGCAGTGCAGTTAAAGACGAAATTGCGAGGGGGGAGAGGCCCCGGAGCACGCAGGAGGTGGTCCAACGGGCGCTGACTGTGGGGGTGAGACTGGAGGAACGCCCATGGTGCAGAGACGAAGGACGTGGAGGGCGCGAAGCAGCGAGAAGTTTCTCCTTCGTTCCCAGGGAAGCAGCACGTGCGCAATCCACACCTCCGCCAGGGGGGGGGTGGAACCTATGGAGGTGGGAGGTGCCAGGGCTCAGTCAGCTACCAGAGCCCCAGCACCGGGAGCAGTCAAAACTAAGCCTCCTAGAGGGAACCGGAAGTGCTACATCTGCGAAAGCCCTCACCACCTGGCGAAAGAGTGTCCCCAGAGGAACTCCAAGCACACTGCAGCCTCCGCAACAGTGACTGCAGCTGAACAACACAGAGAACCACAGCAGGGAAACGACGAGGTCTGGCTGGAGACAGAGGCACTGGGGCCCAGCCAGACGTATCAGTGAAGCAGTCCCCAGAGATCTTGCAGCCCACAGACCCCCTCCCACCCAAACCAGTAGTGCAGCTCACCGCATCACTCCAGCTACCCAATGGCGTCACAGTGGACGTGCCACTTTCTGTAGACTCTGGAAGTAATGCAGACTTTATAGTGCAGGATTTTGTGGAGCAGCACGCTATACAGCTACTGCCTGCCACTCTGCCCCTGCAAGTCGTCACAGTGGATGGCAGAGAGTTGCTGGGGGGGCAGGTGGTGAAGCAGACACCGCCTATGGTGATGTGACTTGGTAACCACAGGGAAGTCATCAGTTTTAATGTCACCAGACTGTCGGACACACCCATTGTTTTGGGCATGAGTTGGCTGGACAGGCACAGTCCGACGCTGGCTTGGTACCAGCGACAGCTGATCTTCGGTTCTTCTTATTGTGCGGAACACTGCATCCTGCCCAGACAGGAGGGAGAGGAGGAGGAATCACAGCTGCAGTTGGGAACGTTGCAAGCGGTCCCCCACAAATACGCAGACTTTCTGGAGGTCTTTTGCGAGAAGGAGGCGGACAAGCTACCCCCTCACCGGCCGTATGACTGCAAGATTGACCTCCTACCAGGGGCGACGCTGCCGAAAGGGAAGCTGTATTCCATGTCTGAGGACGAACTACAGGAACTCAAACAGTTCATAGAGCACAATTTGGAGCGCGGTTTCATCCGGGAGTCCAAGGCAGTGGGGGGCAGTCCTGTTTTCTTCGTGAAGAAGAAAGACACGCCCCAAAAAAGACTTGTAGTTGATTACCGCATCTTGAACAAGATGACCAAGCCCTCTGATTTCCCCATGCCCAGGATTGACGACCTCCTAGCGACGGTGCGCAAGGGACGCGTGTTCACCAAGTTGGACCTGCGAGGGGCGTACAACCTCATCCGCATGCGGGAGGGCGATGAGTGGAAGACAGCCATGTTCACGCCTCTGGGCACTTACGAATACAGAGTTATGCCGTTTGGATTGCAAAATGGTTCCCACTGTTTTCAAGCTTTCATGCATCATGTGTTGGCAGGGCTCCTCTACAAGAAGTGTGTCTGCTTCCTGGATGACATCCTGATATTCTCTGAATCGCAGCAAGCACACGACCAAGACGTTCAGGAGGTGCTGAGTAGGCTGCAGCAGCATAGACTGTACGCCAAGCTGGAGAAGTGCCAGTTCGACACGACGGAGGTGGATTTCCTGGGATACAAGTTGTCGGACAAGGGGCTTGCCATGGACAGCGCCAAGGTTTGCGCAGTATTGGATTGGAAGAGCCCGCGCAACCGGAAGGAGGTCCAGGGGTTTGTGGGCTTTGCCAACTTCTATCGCAAATTTATCAAGGGGTTTGCGATGCAGACGGCGGCCATCACGGACACGCTCAGCTCCAAGAAAAAGAAGTTCATCTGGACGGAGCAGGCGGAGCAGTCCTTTCAAGCGCTCAAGCGTCTCTTCGCGTCGGAAGAGCAACTGCTGCACATCGACCCCAGCAGACCGATGCGGGTAGAGACGGACGCGTCCGATAGAGCCGTGGGAGCTGTCCTGCTGCAGCGAGACCCGCAGGGGGTCTGGAGGCCGGGAGCGTTCTACTCCAGAAAGCTCAGCAAGTCGGAGCAGAACTACACCATCTGGGACAGGGAGTTGCTGGCCATTCATGCAGCGTTCAAGGCGTGGCGGCATTTCCTGATTGGCGCCATGCACACAGTGCAAGTCTGCACGGACCACAAGAATCTGGAGCATTGGCGCACGGCGCAGTTCCTGAACCAGAGGCAGATACGTTGGGCAGAGTTCTTTGCGGACTTCGATTTTCGAATAGAGTACGTCCCAGGCGAAACCAACGTCATGGCGGATGCACTGTCCCGAAAACCGCAATACCTCGAAGAGGTGACGCCAGCGGCGGCCATGCACATCTTCGCGCCAACAGCGTGGGCGTGCGCTTCGGCTACAGTAGACCTGGATGCGGTGCGGCGTGCGTTGCAGGACGACTCATTCGCGCAAGCGAAGATGGCCGAGGTGCACAGGGGCACGGGAAAGAGCGACGAGTTCCAGATATGAGTCGGCTTGCTCCTACGTAAAGGGGCTATCTACGTGCCGGGAGACGAACTTCGTGCCAAGGTACTGCAACAGTTGCATGACGCACCCACGGCTGGACACTTTGGCACAGAAAAAACGGTGGAATTGGTCGCAAGAGATTTCTGGTGGCCCAGACTGAGAGGGGAGGTCGCGGACTACGTCGCGAGGTGCGACACCTGCCAGAGGGCCAAGACAGTGCACAAACCGCCGGCGGGACTGCTGGAACCGCTGCAAACGCCGTTTGAACCGTGGGAGAGGGTGGCCCTGGACTTTGTCACGGATCTACCCAGCTCCAGAGGCAAGACAGCTGTACTAGTGGTGGTGGACTTGTTCACCAAGATGGCACATTTCATTCCGTGTGCGAAGGTGGCCATGGCGGAACAAACCGCCAAACTGTTCATAGATCACGTGTTCAAAGTGCACGGTCTGCCACGGTCTATACTGTCCGACCGCGGGCGCCAGTTCATCTCGAATTTCTGGCAGAGGCTGATGGGTTTCCTGAACGTCAAGATCAACCTGGCATCAGCGAGACACCCGCAGACCAACGGGAAAGCGGAGAGAGTCAATGCCATCATGCAGCAGTACCTGAGATGCTATGCCAATCAACAGCCAGCGACGTGGGTGGATTACCTGCCGCTAGCCGAGTTCGCCTACAACAACACGAAGCACGTGTCCACAGGGGTGACGCCGTTCTTCGCCAACAACGGGAGACATCCCCGAACCTTCCCGGGACTGGAAAGAGTAGGGGAAGGGGAACCACAGACGGCGGACGCCTTCGCGTCAGAGTTGCAGGAGGTCCACGATCAACTCCGACGACAGCTGGAACTAGCTAAGCACGCATACAAAGTGCAAGCTGACAAGCACAGGCGGGTTGGTGAAGAGATCCGAGTGGGAGACTGGGTCTGGTTGGCAGCCCACGCAGTGCCGACCAGATCGTTAGCGAAGAAGAAGCTGGGGCACAGGCAACTCGGTCCCTACCAAGTCGAAGCACAGATCAACCCGGTGGCTTTCCGGCTGGCGCTTCCGGAGGGTTCCAGGATGCATCCAGTGTTCCACAGATCGGTGCTCACTCCCTACAGGGCACCTCACAGATTTCAGGAGCCAGGGACGGCACCGAGTCCGCTCCGGGAGGGGACAGAGCCGGAGGGGTTGCCACAGCAGGACCCCATCAACGAAGTCACGGAGATTTTGGACTCCAGATGGGGGGAAGAGGGAGTAGAATACCTCCTAGCCAGAGAGGGCACCCGGGCCAGTGCCAATAGCTGGGTGCAAGACTACGCTTTGGAGGAACCTCTGCTCAAGGACGAGTTTCATGCCCTTTTCCCACATAGACCCATGCCAGCCGGTTTCTTCGAAGACTGGCTTTTCACACCCACGCTATCGTCAAGCACGTTCCACGGGTTCGAATCAGACGGGGAGCCCGCACAGAGCACACGTTCCCCGGAAGGGCCACCCACGGGATCGGCATCGGACACCGCGTATTGGTGGGTCGATCAACCGGAGGAGCAGTGGCGCAGGAAGTGGCTGAGGATGCCAGAGCGAGCCGCGGACCCAAGAGAGACCGACGCAGAGACTGACAGGGACGTGTTCGGGGAGGAGCTTGGGTTCGAGCACGGCGGCACAGAAATGGAAGCGGAGCTGATCAGCGTCGACGAACACGAGGAGAGAGAACCGGAGGTCTTCAGTTGGCGGCCAACCACGGGGAGCGAACTGTATCCGGCATTCACTCCCATGACGATGGAGCACCCAGCACCCACACCTGAAAGCGGGGAGGGGGGAAGGGGGGGCTTCGAGGGGGGATGGATGTCAGGGGTTCAGGAGCAGAGACGCAGGAAAGGGAAGAAACAGAGAGCGAGGGGGAGGAATCCGAAGGAAGGATGAGTGATGATGACGACCCGAGATCCCCGAGTCAGAGGATTCCCAGAAAGGAGCCCCAGTGGTCAGAGCAAGGGGGGAACACAGGGGGACACCCCAGGAAGAAGGGGCCAGAGGGGAATCAGAGAGCAGCAGCTGGAAGTCGGGACCAACGTGCCCAGCTGAGAGCAGCGGGGAGAAAGGGGAACAGGCATCGGGTTCCGGAGGCTTTCAGCAGGAGGGAGGGCATGAGTCAGGAGTGGTCACGCCCACATCAGGGAGCGAGGAAACGGTCAAGAGGAAAGTAGAAGGTTGGGCGCGCGCGCCAAGTTCAAATGCAGCGGAAGCTGGCGCAGTAAGCAGCCCGGAGAGGGAGCCAGGTCCTAAAGCCCGCCGCAAGGAGGCAGAAGGCTCCGAGGGGTCTTCAGCCTCGGAAGAGTCGAGGAGGGAGGAGACCCGGGGGGCAGAGGGACCCAGAGACGGAAAGAAAGACGCAGGAGGTGGAGCAAGGCTAGGGTATTAAGTTGGTGTGCAAGAGGCGGAGACTCAGACGGGTCTTCGCCGGTCTAACGCAGAAGACGTAGGGCTGCACATTGCAGTTCGGAAATGGAACCTGTAACCCAATAAAGACTCTTATAACGTGAACGCTGGCTAGCGTGGTCCTATGTGAGCTGGGACGGAGTAGCAGCCCTGACACACGTGATTTGCAGCTTTAAGAGATGCTGAAGGAAGACGCTGGGACATTCCTCTCATGTGTTGTGAAATTGTTTGGAGCCAAACTAAGGCCCCGTCTGCACTATATGTTTAAAGCAGTACCATACTGCTCTTAAACAGTCTTGTCTCCCCCCCCAAGAATTCTGGGAACTGTAGTTTGTTAAAGGTGCTGAGAGTTGTGAGGAGACCCCTATCTCCCCCAGCCAGCCCCACGGAGCAATAGTTCCCAGAGTGATTTAGCAATCAACCCCTCCTCACAGGAAACCATGGGAATTATGAAGGGGGAGTAGAGATCTAACAGCTCCCAGCACCCTGAACAAACTACAGTTCCCAGGATTCTTGCAGGGGAGAAGCCATAACTGTTTAAAGTGGCATGATACTACTTTAAAATACAGTGGTACCTCGGGTTAAGAACTTAATTCGTTCCAGAGGTCCGTTCTTTACCTGAAACTGTTCTTAACCTGAGGCACCACTTTAGCTAATGGGGCCTCCCGCTGCCGCCGCATGATTTCTGTTCTCATCCTGAAGCAAAGTTCTTAACCCGAGGTACTATTTCTGGGTTAGCGGAGTCTGTAACCTGAAGCGTCTGTAACCTGAAGCGCCTGTAACCTGAGGTACCACTGGGGTCTATAGTACACATGGGGTCTAAAGTATATTTTAAAAAGAGATAGAGCTGCCATGGAGTGGGGCAACAACCCCTGCATTAAGGTCTCCCTTTCCCCCTCCATCCGTGAACAGAAACACAGCCATCCTTTGAAATTCACACTTATCCAGTTTTTGCAAAGGGTGGCGCAAGACTCTTTTAATCTCAGTGGGGTTTGCTTCCGAGGAGGCTTGAATAACAGCCTTCCTAACTTGGTGTCATCAAGATGCTTTTTGGACTACCAACGCCACCATCAGCCTTGGCCATTGGCAATGCTCCTTTTACACACACACACACACACACACACACACACACACACACAACCTGAGCATCATCATTATGGCAAGCACATTGCTGGTAATCAGTAAGCGCTGAGAATTACATTCCTAAAGGGGCTTGTGGATTAAGACTGTCACATTCTGGTTTCAGCATTGTCCTTTTTTTAAAAAAAAAGCTTTATGAAACAAAAACACAACAAAACCAAAAAAAAAGATGCCTCCAGGCTCCTCAACTGGGAACTTTTAGTTTGGCAAATAAGCTTTGAAATTTCATACTGTTTCTTCTGCAAGAGTGCTGCCGGCGGGTGCGTAGAGCCATCTGCTGCTAGTCGGCACAGAACCTCCAGTGCCGGTGAATCAAAGACAGTCCCTCTGTTGGATTGGGCTCTCAGAGCATATGGGAAACCTACTGTTCGGCTGGGAAACAAGGGAAAGCATGAATGTTCACAGCTTCAGCTCCACAGATGGCTACAGCGTCATGGCTGAAGCCTTGGCTTGCTGGAGGAAACTAAATGTCCCCACTTCTTAAAAAAACAACAACAGTGTTGTTGTTGTTGGCACCACCACCCCTTAAAGGGCCTCTGAGTGACAATCAGAAATGTAACAAGGGAAATCTTTCCCATCACTGCACTGGAGAAAGATTTGCCCTGATGAATTTCTGCCTGTCACACAGCTATTAACAAGAACAGAAGTCCTCTCGGAAGAAGGCGGTAGGGTCATCTAGTTACATAAGGTCATATGAAAATGGCGTGAGAATGAATAAAACGGGAACTTGTCGCTGTATTTCCTTCGCAGGAGACAAAGGAGCAGTTGGCGATATCGGCGACCAAGGGATTATGGGTAAAATTGGACCGATTGGCAGAAAGGGTAGGTTTGCCTTTAATACTTTTGGACTGTGTTGCGATGGCGCAGAGCAAAATGTGGAACATCTGCTATTTATGCTTCCCAAATTAAACAGATGGCTTTTATTGCCAAAGAAAAGAAGAAAAAAGAAAGTCATGAATTACATTAGGTCTTATGCCTTCAACCCATGACTGGCAGAGTAGAAGACCTGAGATTTACCAGGTTTTCGAAAATTCATCTTATATGAATTCATTTATTCATTTCTTTGGGATTTCTATGCAATGGTCAAGCACACAGTGACCATTCATGACACCAGTGATTGACAATAACACACACCCTTTGTGTGTTCAGACCCAGAAACCTCCCCCCTAAATAAATTCACACTTGACTCAAGATTTTGGTTTGGTTTTTGGCAGAATTTAGGCCACAACTTTATTGATTACAGAAAGTGACTGGTTGAAAAGGCTCTGGTTTGACTAGCTCCCTGCCATACAGATAGTGCTGACCCAGGGTTCCAGCATAGGTCAGCCAAGGGTGAACACCCGGATAAGCGGAAAGCCGGGCACAGAATAACTCTGCCACCCAAATGTCTCCCTGGACTCAGGCATGGGCACAACTCCCTCACAGGGGTTTACCAAACCATCGAGTCCCTGGATTCCTTTAACAGAATACCCTTCACATAGGGATGGCGAGAACATTCTCCCATCCCTATCACCTGAACCAGTGCCTATCCGCAACCTTACAAGTTGTGACAATTTGCTACTTAGCAGGTGAAACCCAAATGGCAACAGCCAATCAGCCAAGTGGGGGAAATTCCTGCTGTACCCCTGTCCCAACGACACACGACGGCATGGCAAGGTCAAGCACAACAAGCCCTAAAAGTAGGGTGAGGTGGGTGGGTGTTCCGAATGCATGCACTGAAAGAGGAAGGTCTGGGTCACGTGCATGGGCATAAATAGATCCCTTGAACCGTTTAGACTGCGTCCCATTGGCCAGATTGTACCCAGCTTCGAGGGACCTACCAATCGGGTGGTGTGGCTAACCAGTTGTACCCACCCACAACACAGGGTGTCGGTTGTCCAGGTCTTGCCACAATACTTGCCCTCTTTAAGGAAGGACCCAATTTGCTAGCTTCAGTGTGCTAATTTAATGCCTGTGGTCAGAGAGAAACTCTTGGTATCAGTTGAATCCTAAATTAATAGAAACAAACTAGCTAGCAATGCCCGTTCAGCACACTTAAACTGAAGTATTCCTCTGAAGTTCTTCTCTTGGAGAGTCTTAACTTTAGAGCCACCAGCGGCATGTCCCGAGAGAGGGAAATGTTCTTCTGCTGTTTTCTGAACTTTGTCATTTTCCATGTGTTCTGCTTCCTTTCCCTTATGGCATTGTTTTTCAACCGTTTTTGGGCAAAGGCACACTTGCTTCATGAAAAAAATCACGAGGCACACCACCACTGTGTGCGGAGAGGGAGATGTCAGAGCCCCACTGCTCTCTATGGGGAATCGGATGAGAGCGGACCGCCTGTCCGCTCTCATCCGATCCCATCCAATCTGATCCCCACCCAGGACAGATGGAAAATAGGGTGGACACAGTCCAGCGCCCGCCTAGTGGGCGAAAATGTGACATTTTTTTTAAAAAAAAATCTTTCGAATTTTTCAATTTTTCCCACGGCACACCAGGCAACATCTCGCGGCACACTAGTGTGCCGCGGAACAGTGGTTGAAAAACACTGCCTTATGGGATATTTCAGAGTCCCTATAGAGTCCTTAAGTGGGTTCTCTATAGGTAGGAGAAAATAACAGAGGCCAACCAGAGTATATTGAGAAGCAAAGTGACTAGTAAGCCTGATCTTTCTTCAAGGAACTGTTGCAACAGGGTTCCCACTCACCACAAGCAGGAGGGAGGAGAACCCTGAACAACTTTTGAAATTGTCCACCCTGTAGCCCAAGACCACCTCCCCCCAAAACATCATACATACATCACAGAAGGAGGCAGTCTACAGCAGAAATCCTGTCTGGCAGGATACCTGAAAATGGCCACTGATTGCATTACCTGGGCAGCCTGGCCATTCTTTTGTGATGGCTAATACTTTAGTCCCAGAATCCAGGTCACAGGCTCACCCTATTCAAACACAAATACGCCCTTAAAGACAGGATTTGCAAGCAAAAATACAATGGGAAGGCTTTCCCCATTTGCCTCCCTTATTGTAGAGGAATATTTGAGGTTAAATGAGTCAAAATGACTTCAGGATTGCTCCCCCATACTATTTCAGACACATGGTTCATATATTTAGATATGTGTGCATTTATGGATATTTATTCTGTGTCTGAGACCTTAAAATTTATTCTGCATCTGAGACATTAAAATTCTTATAACGCATACCAGATGTGCCTCCCTGCTTGCCCTTTACAGGCAAGAACTGAGCAGGAAGAGGAAGCAGTTTCTCATGCACTGTGAATTTGTGAGTGAATATTGACAGAAAGCTTTCACAGGCACCACAGGAGGTGCCACTGAGCTTCCTCATTCCACCAGGCACCACATTGACAATCCCCTTGTCAGAGGCAAACCAGACGTGGCCCTAAGCAGGTACAAAAAACCACATCTGTCTTTTTTAAAAATTAATAGTATGCACTAGGGTGGGGGGCAATTTCCTACAGAACACCTGTGCATCTGTGGTGCCATCCTCCTTGGGGGACGCCTTTAGGGGTACGCTTGGCACTTAAATCATCTTTCATGTCAACAGCACCAAGCGGAAAGCCTATTAGTTCGCCCAGGTATTCATAGGTTGTTAGTTTCAGGAATGAAGGATGCCTGTTTGTAGTTTGCAAGGATTTGTAGGGGTGCTGTTTTTTAAAAAATAAAAGAATTTCTGATTTTACCTACAGCTGTTTTTACCTGTTTTTGCACTTCACAGATTTCAGGTCTGTAATCATTTTAATGAGATTTATCTCATGGCATAACGCCATTGTACTCTGCCCTGACCCCTTCATGGATCACTGCCTTGCCGTGGCGAAGGGGCTTGAAGAACTCAGAGAAGCTATGAACTACGCCGAGCAGGGCACACAAGATGAACAGGTCATAGTGGAGAGTTTTGACCAAACGTGATCCACCTGGAGTAGGAATCGGCAAGCCACTCCAGTATCCCTGCCAAGAAAACTCCATGGACAAAGACAACAGGCATATAAAAGTTATGACACTGGAAGATGAGCCCCTCAGGTCGGAAGGTGTCCAACATGCTACTGGGGAAGAGCGGAGGACAAGTACAAGTAGATCCAGAGCTGATGAAGCGGCTGGGCCAAAGCCGAAAGGACGCTCAGTTGTGGATATGCATGGAAGCGAAAGGAAAGTCCAATGCTGTAAAGAAAAATATTGCATAGGAACATGGAATGTAAGAACCATGAACCTGGGTAAGTTGGATGTGGTCAAAAATGAGATGGCAAGAATAAATATTGACATCCTGGGCATCAGTGAGCTAAAATGGACGGGAATGGGCGAATTCAGTTCGGATGACTACCATATCTACTACTGTGGGCAAGAAACCTGTAAGAGAAATGGAGTGGCCCTCATAGTCAACAAAAGAGTGGCGAAAGCTGTACTGGGATGCAGTCTCAAAAATGATAGAATGATCTCGATACGAATCCAAGGCAGACCTTTTAACATCACAGTAATCCAAGTTTATGCACCAACTACTGGTGCTGAAGAAACTGAAATTGACCAGTTCTATGAAGACTTACAAAACCTTATCGAAGTGACACCAAAGAAGGATGTTCTGCTCATTATAGGGGATTGAAATGCTAAAGTAGGGAATCGAGAGATAAAAGGAACAACTGGCAAGTTTGGCCTTGGAGATCAAAACGAAGCAGGGCAAAGGCTAATAGAGTTCTGTCAAGAGAACAAGCTGGTCATCACAAACACGCTTTTCCAACAACACAAGAGACGACTCTACACATGGACATCCCCAGATGGGCAACATCGAAATCAGATTGATTATATTCTCTGCAGCCAAAGATGGAGAAGCTCTATACAGTCAGCAAAAACAAGACCTGGAGCTGACTGTGGCTCAGATCATCAGCTCCTTATAGCAAAATTCAAGCTTAAACTGAAGAAAGTAGGAAAAACCACTGGACAGGTAAGATACAATCTAAACCAAATACCTTATGAATACACAGTGGAAGTGAGGAACAGGTTTAAGGATTTAGATTTGCTGGACAGAGTGCCTGAAGAACTATGGATGGAGGCTCGCAACATTATACAGGAGGCAGCAACTAAAACCATCCCAATGAAAAAGAAATGCAAGAAAGCAAAGTGGCTGTCCAACGAGGCCTTACAAATAGCGGAGGAGAGAAGGCAAGCAAAATGCGAGGGAGATAGTGAAAGATACAGGAAATTGAATGCAGATTTCCAAAGAACAGCAAGGAGAGACAAGAAGGCCTTCTTAAACGAGCAATGCAAAGAAATAGAGGAAAGCAACAGAATGGGAAGAACCAGAGATCTGTTCAAGAAAATCGGAAATATGAAAGGAACATTTCGTACAAAGATTACCATAATAAAGGACAAAAGTGGTAAAGATCTAACTGAAGCAGAAGACATCAAGAAGAGGTGGCAAGAATACACAGAGGAATTATACCAGAAAGATATGGATGTCTCGTACACCCCAGGTAGTGTGGTTGCTGACCTTGAGCCAGACATCCTGGAGAGTGAAGTCAAATGGGCCTTAGAAAGCACTGCAAATAACAAGGCCAGTGGAAGTGATGGTATTCCAGCTGAACTGTTTAAAATTTTAAAAGATGATGCTGTTAAGGTGCTACACTCAATATGCCAGCAAGTTTGGAAAACTCAGCAGTGGCCAGAGGATTGGAGAAGATCAGTCTACATTCCAATCCCAAAGAAAGGCAGTGCCAAAGAATGCTCCAACTACCGCACAATTTCACTCATTTCACATGCTAGCAAGGTTATGCTTAAAATTCTACAAGGAAGGCTCAAGCAGTATGTGGACCGAGAACTCCCAGAAGTGCAAGCTGGATTTAGAAGAGGCAGAGGAACCAGAGACCAAATTGCAAACATGCGCTGGATTATGGAGAAAGCCAGAGAGTTCCAGAAAGACATCTACTTCTGCTTCATTGACTATGCAAAAGCCTTTGACTGTGTTGACCACAGCAAACTATGGCAAGTTCTTAAAGAAATGGGAGTGCCTGATCACCTCATCTGTCTCCTGCGAAATCTCTATGTGGGACAAGAAGCTACAGTTAGAACTGGACATGGAACAACTGATTGGTTCCAAATTGGGAAAGGAGTACGGCAAGGCTGTATATTGTCTCCCTGCTTATTTAACTTATATGCAGAATTCATCATGCGAAAGGCTGGGCTGGATGAATCCCAAGCCGGAATTAAGATTGCCGGAAGAAATATCAACAACCTCAGATATGCAGATGACACAACCTTGATGGCAGAAAGTGAAGAAGAATTAAAGAACCTTTTAATGAGGGTGAAAGAGGAGAGCGCAAAATATGGTCTGAAGCTCAACATCAAAAAAACGAAGATCATGGCCACTGGGCCCATCACCTCCTGGCAAATAGATGGGGAAGAAATGGAGGCAGTGAGAGATTTTACTTTCTTGGGCTCCATGATCAGTGCAGATGGTGACAGCAGTCACGAAATTAAAAGACGCCTGCTCCTTGGGAGAAAGGCGATGGCAAACCTAGACAACATCTTAAAAAGCAGAGACATCACCTTGCCAACAAAGGTCCGTATAGTAAAAGCCATGGTTTTCCCAGTAGTGATGTATGGAAGTGAGAGCTGGACCATAAAGAAGGCTGATCGCCGAAGAATTGATGCTTTTGAATTATGGTGCTGGAGGAGACTCTTGAGAGTCCCATGGACTGCAAGAAGATCAAACCCCTCCATTCTGAAGGAAATCAGCCCTGAGTGCTCACTGGAAGGACAGATCGTGAAGCTGAGGCTCCAATACTTTGGCCACCTCATGAGAAGAGAAGACTCCCTGGAAAAGACCCTGATGTTGGGAAAGATGGAGGGCACAAGGAGAAGGGGACGACAGAGGACGAGGTGGTTGGACAGTGTTCCGAAAGCTATTAACATGAGTTTGACCAAACTGCGGGAGGCAGTGGAAGACAGGAGTGCCTGGCGTGCTCTGGTCCATGGGGTCACGAAGAGTCGGACACGACTAAACGACTAAACAACACTCTGCCCTGAAATCAGTTCTGATGAAGGGCAGGTTCGAAATACCTTAAATAAATGACAAATAAATAAATAAATGGATACTCCTATTGGGCAAGTGGGACATTTTTACCCCAGGGCTAATAACAACTGGAGGAGGATTTTTTTCGCCTGAGGTTGCAACAAGGGGGGGGGGAATCTCCCCATCCCACACACTGAGGTTCCAGCAAAAAAAACAAAAAGAAAAAACCTTCCCACTAGTGCCTGCTATTAATATTTTAAGAAACACAAGTGTGGTTTGCAGTCATGACACATTTAGCAACATGTCGGGTTTGGATCGGGATGCTTCAGAACTCTTCAGTTGGAAACGATAGCGAGATTCCCAAGAAATGGCTGTGTGTGTGTGTGTGTGTGTGTGTGCACATCGCAAGCAATTGTGATTCTCTCACAATACCCCCATCGACTCCTCGAAAAACTATTATCTGTCTCCATTACTTGCTGCTCACGCATGCAGGAAGGCAGTACCAGGCGCCATCCAGCCACGAAGCCTCTGAACTTTTAATGGGTCAGCTATTAAAAGCTCGCAGCTTTGTCCACTAAAACAAAAGCCCGAGAGAGCTATTCCACGTGTGTTTGCTCAGAAATAAGTCTCACTGTGTTCGGTGGAACTTACTCCCATCCGAACGGGCCGGTAGGGTTGAAGCAGACCTGTTTAATTTGGCACATCCGCTTAGCCCTGTATCGGGAAAGCTTTTAATGTTTGACGTTTTGCTGTGCTTTTATTATGTTGGGAGGCTCCCAGAGTGGCAGGGGCAACCCTATCAGATGGGTGGAGTATAAGTAATAAATTATTATTATTATTATTAGCCCTGTCCATCTCTCAAACCCACTCAGCAAACATTACTCAACAGAGCAGTTCTGTTTTCTTATGTGTACCTCCTGTGTTTTCTTCCTTTAATCAGGTGACAAAGGACTGAAGGGGTTATCTGGTGTATCTGGAGGAAAGGGCAAAGCAGGTAGGCGGTTTCGATTTATTTTTGGCTTCCCAAGCAGCTCCTGTCTGCGGGCAGTGATTCCTTGGTGCGTGTAAGCCAGGGATGGAGAATCTGTGGCTCTCCCAATCTGGCCACCCAGTTTCCATCAGCCCAGTTAGCCTGGCCAATGGTCAGTGATGATGGGAGTTCATACCCTCCAGCATTCCTCAGATGAAAATAGAGACACTTCTCACTCCCCACAACTGAAAAATACACACCAACAAATACAGTCATACCTCGGGTTGAAGTAGCTTCGGGATGAGTATTTTCGGGTTGCGCTCCGCGGCGACCCGGAAGTAACGGAGCGCGATACCTCCGGGTTTCGCCACTCACGCATGCGCAGACACTCAAAATGACGTCGCGCGGAAGCGATGAATCGTGACCCATGCACACGCAGACGTGTGGACTCGGGTTGCGTTCGCTTCAGGATGCAAACGGGGCTCCGGAACGGATCCTGTTTGCATCCAGAGGCATCACTGTAAACTTTAGAAAGAGACAATATCAGACGCGGACACACAAAGCGTTTTAAAATAAAACAAAGACTCCTTGCGCTCCACTCTGCTCCCTTTTCTTCCTGCCCAGGGCAGTCCTGCCCTCTGCCTGGTCCTCGTAGTCATAGGGCTGGGCCCCACTGGCTACAGCCTCTCCTCCTCCTTGCCCACTCTCCAGCAACTGCTACAAATTGCCCAAGGGTGGTGGCCAGCGGCAATGGCCAGGGAGAGGCAATGGGATTGTCAGGAATGTTCCTTCCCGGAGTGACAGCGAGAGCTCTGAGGACCAAGGGGGGTGGCAGGCAGAAAGAGATGGAGGCTTGCTTTCTTCGAATGCAGAGAGTGAAGTGAGGGCCTCCCATCCAGGAATGCAGGCTGTAAATTCTCAGGACAGCGTAAGGCAGGCAGAGAAAAAGGAGAGATAGAAAACAAACAAACAGTTATATACAAAACCCCAGGTCAGTGGTGCAACATTAAAACCTGGCACACATTAAGTCCTGATTTCTGTTATCTTAACACACTGAAAACTTTTGTTAAAGAAAGACATAACTCTTTTTGTTGTTGTTGTCATCACACAAGGGCTTTTCTGTTCTAAATCCAGTTTTTTTCCTTCTTAAGGGCACCAAATTATTTTTTAAAGCACATATTGACATTCTCCCTAAAGCAGAGAGAGTACTATGCAAACAAAGGAAAGATCTTGCGTAACGTAACTCTAATCCCTCTCCTTTCAACAGGGGAATTAGAAAGAGTTCAGGAGTACAGGTTGCCGGGGTGTTTTCGTTTTGGCCTTTTTTTGCCAGGCCCAAACAGAATCCAAGGCCAGTTTGCAAGGTTGAAATATTTTGGGTGTTTCTTGCCAGCCCAGCTGAAGCACGTGCTGAGGACTAAAGCAGTCCAGCGAAACGGTCCTCGGCATTTTGCAACAAGCGTTCATCCCGAATACATGGCTGTGATAAACTGTGTGTATTTGAAATTACAGTATGCTAATAGGCCCAAGCTGCAAAATGACAGAAGCCCACTAGACAATACAGCTGCAAGAGAGGACAGTTACCAAAGAGTCGTCAGTACCAAAAACTCTACAGCAGTGTTCCCCAATCTTGGGTCTCCAGCTGCTTTTGGACTACAATTCCCATCATCCCTGACTAATAATAATAATAATTTTTTATTTATACCCCGCCCTCCCCAGCCAAGGCCGGGCTCAGGGCAGCTAACAAGCAATAATAAAAATAAGTTGAATGAATACAACTTAAAAACAAAATTAAAATACAATATTAAAATATTGAAACACTAAAATATTAAAATGTAGCCTCATTGCAGGAGGAGAAAGGAAAAGAAAAAAGAAAGAGGGGGAGGGAATCACTACAGTAGCACTTGGGTTACATACGCTTCAGGTTACAGATGCTTCAGGTTACAGACTCTGCTAACCCAGAAATAGTACCTTGGGTTAAGAACTTTGCTTCAGGATGAGAACAGAAATCGTGCTCCGGTGGCGCAGCAGGAGGCCCCATTAGCTAAAGTGGTGCTTCAGGTTAAGAACAGTTTCAGGTTAAGTACGGACCTCTGGAACGAATTAAGTACTTAACCTGAGGTACCACTGTACTGGTCTTGCTAGCTAGGGGTGATGGGAGTGCAGGAGACACAAGTTTGGGAAACACTGCCGCAGAGGAAGAGTGAGGAACCTTTGTCCTCCCCGAGATGTTGCTGACGTGAACTGCAACTCCCATCATCCCTGGCCATTGACCATGCTGGCTCAGCCTGATGGGAATTGTAGTTCAACCGCAACATCTGGAGGGGCAAAGATTCCTCACAGCTGCTCTAGAGTGTGGTCAGTAACAGTGTACAAAAGTCACCCCCACAAAAAAAAAAGAAATTACTTGCTCTCCTGTAGCCTCACCTGACTCCAGCAGACAGAGAAGCAAAAGTCAGCAGAACGCAGGTTGAGACTGCAGGTGGCAGAAAGCAAAAACGCTTTCTGCATTTTCCTCCATAACAGCTTGCCTATTTTCCCAGCCCACAAAAAAAAAGTATTTTTATCCTCCCTACTCCCACAGGAGCTTGAGGCAGCTTGCATTAAAAACACGACTGTAAAATAATCACGTTGAAACCTATAAAAGACAGAGGACACACAGCGGCAATAAACATGCTTTTGCCAAAACATTGACTAACGCCGCTGGGCTGCTGTGGGAGTCAGGCCTACGTTAAATGTTCTGCCGTGTTTCAAGTCAGAGGCCTGGTTCATATATAATGAGAAAGCATGTTTTCCATTATGTGAACATGCTGTGATGAGCATAATGTCTGCAGGTCCGCCCCCCTTCACATACCAGAGGAGAGTGGAAGTTTTTCTTGCTGCTGCTGTTGTTATGGAAGCCACGGTTTCCTGTTACGTCCAAACATTTGTAAGAACAAACCAGAATCAAACTAGCCCTATCCGGGCTTTCACTTCCGAACATGCAAAGAGGCCCATTGGAATGTGTGTGATTAATTCTGCGCCTCTCAATGACATCAAGTACACTAGAAGTATTCCCAATCCAGTGTGTCGCTTGCCGAATCTGAAAGGAGAAACAGACTTTCCAACATGGGGGCAGGAATTCTGGCCAGTCGGGGTTTTTGTGATAACTCTGTCATGATGGTAGCCTCCTTCAGACTTGCCCAATCACGTGTAGTTTCGGGACAGTATCACCAAAGGGACAGAGCTAGCCCTGCACATTTCTTCAGGGCCCTTCGCATTTCAGACTGAGCACCTGAACAGGGCTCCTTTGGCTTCCGAGTCTGGTTTGCACCCTCACTAGAGTTTAAACAAACCATAGTCCCCTGACAAATTGTGGAACCATGAGTTGTTTAAAACTGGAAGCAGGAGCTTCTGATCTCCCCCTGGTGGGTAAAAGAGAAGAGTGTGGACATGTTAGCTAGAGCCTCATCCCAGCTCCTTCCCAGCATGATGCTCATTCCTGAATTAAGAAGCAGTGGCCGAATAAGCCAGGATTGTTATGTCCAAATTGTCCCATTGCATGTTCTACCCCTGACCTTCCAGTGTTAAACAAAAAGGGGGATTCCGTGTGCATTTGACTGAGCACACTTAGAAGCATTATAATGATTATTTCAATTTCTTAGCTGCCCTTTGCCATAAGGTCCCAGATTGGGTTGCAGCAATTTAAAAATGCAATATTAAAAAGAGTTTAAAACAATTTGCAGTCACAAGATGAGTCTGGATCCTAAAAAAAACCATGACTTTCAGGTGTCAAAGGATGCGGTAAAAAGGTGCACATTCACCATACAACAGAAACTCCGCACTGAAAATGCCACATGCATTGTCCTGTCTAGAGGCAATTCTGCAATTTAGGAGCTGCCACAGGGAATGCCTTTTTCAGGGACTCACCCACCCACAAAATTCTGAGTGTGGTGAAACGACCACGACGGCCCCTTCTGCCAATTTTAGCGCCCAAGAGGATCTGTAGGGAAGGGGGTCTTACAAATGAGGACCTTGTGTTATAACGGTTCCCAGTCTCAAGACTGCTTCTAAATGCAAGCTTTGTCCTCTGCTTCACAGCTCATGGTTTGGCTGGGAAAATGGACGACATGCTACAACAAACGATGGCTTAGCTCAGTGTGGCACAGTACCAAAATGGCATGGGAGGAGCGAGGTGGCCTCTATTTCCCTTCCCAGAGCCTGTATGCTTCTGCATTCATGCTTCTGAGCCATAGTTTGGCTTCACGTGGCAAAAGTCCCCTTTGTTGTTGTTGTTTAGTCGTGTCTGACAATTCATGACCCCATGGACTAGAGCACGCCAGGCACTCCTGTCTTCCACTGCCTCCTGCAGCTTGGTCAAACTCATGCTAGTAGCTTCGAGAACACTGCCCAACCATCTCATCCTCTGTCATCCCCTTCTCCTTGTGCCTTCCATCTTTCCCAACATCAGAGTCTTTTCCAGGGAGTCTTCTCTTCTCATGAGGTGGCCAAAGTACTGGAGCCTCAGTTTCAGGATCTGTCCTTCCAGTGAGCACTCAGGGCTGATTTCCTTCAGAATGGAGAGATTTGATCTTCTTGCAGTCCATGGGACTCTCCAGAGTCTCCTCCAGCACCATAATTCAATGTCCCCTTTAACCTTAGTTAAAGGTTAGCCAACATGTCTCCATGCTTTGGGTGCTGCAAATGGTCAGTGCAATTCCATTGGGTGGACTCAACTAACTCATTTCACTAGTGGAAATCAGCACAAGGACTTCCAGTCTTGCAACAGGGGTTTTCTTCCTTTCCTTCGGTCATTACCCCTGCAACCCCAAACTGACTCAGGCGAACGGGTTGTGAGAACCTTCAGAGCAGCTTGCATGGGGAAACTCCTTCCCAGGAGTTGTGTGTGGCATCAGACCACACCCGGGTCCTTCCTGACTTTATCATATGTACATTTGTTTTGAACGGCTATGTAACGCTTACCCACTTTGATGCTTTGCGTAGCCTATTTGATTATATACCTATATGGGGTTAGGTGCTGTCTGTGACTGCGGGAAATATCGCAAAGTCGTTGGACAACTGGACATCAACGTTGCTCGGCTCAAGAGTTCCATCAAGTTTGTGAAAAATGGTATGTTTCATTTCCTTGGTTCTAAAACTGCCATTTGGGAAAGGTGGCATAAAAATGTAATTAGGTGCCAGGCAAAGGCATACCTCTTCTCCCAGGCCTTTGGCTAATTAATCAACTTACGGCCTTTTAAACTGTGGGTGGGAATTTATTGCTTTTGTTTGTTACTATACCATAGCCTTTCATATACTAACCTTTTATGTTCTTCCACATCCGTTTAATGCTCCTAACCCTTCTTTTACATTATTTTAGTCTCTTTGAGAATCTAATAGTCTTTTATATATACCTTCTGTTTTAATAATTTTAGCTTTCCAAAATGTTTTATAGATTTTAAATGATTGTTCCCCACCCTACTTATGCTGGTCTATGACTGTAATAAATATTTGATTGATTGATATGTATCTTTTTGTTTTTACATTGTAAATCTCCCTGTTATCGTCGGATAAAGGGTCATGTAGAAATTTAATAAATCACAACAATAATGATTCGGGGCTTTTGAGGATATCCTGAAAAAGTCTGCTTTGTTAAAACAGGCTTTTTGTTTTTCTTCCCCAAGTGTTAGCAGGTATCAGGGAAACAGAGGAGAAATACTATTACATCGTACAGGAAGAAAAGAGCTACAAGGAAGCGCTCACTCACTGCAGGATTCGAGACGGGGTTCTGGCGATGCCCAAGGATGAGGCTGCCAATGCCGTGATCTCTGACTATGTATCCCAAAGTGGCCTCTTCCGGGTCTTCATTGGCCTGAGCGACATGGAGAACGAAGGGCAGTTCGTGTATGCTGACCGTACTCCATTGCAGAACTACAGCAACTGGAAGGAAGGAGAACCTCAGGACACCTCCGGGCAGGAAGACTGCGTGGAAATGCTCAGCACCGGGCAGTGGAATGACACGGAGTGCCATCACACGATGTACTTTGTCTGCGAATTCCCAAAGAAGAGAAAGTAGGCGCCAGAGGGAATCTGTGGCACACCCTGTGCTGGTCAGCTATTGAACTAAGAGTCTAGGAGAAGAATCTGCTTCCAATACACCAGGTATACAGAACTGGTGGCCCTCCATAAATTGTTGGACTCCAAATCCCCTCATCCTTATGCTGGCTGGGGCTGATGGCCCTTGGAGTTCAACAAACTCTGGAGGGACATTAACGATGACACTATAATTTGGATATTTACTACTCAATAAATCTTTTAGTACTGGAGCTTGAGATCTGGGCCTTCTGCTAGGTCTCCTCATTATCTTCATACTCAGCATCCTAAGCTGTTGCCTCTGGTCCTTTCTCCTTGCTTCCAACATCTGGAGCTCATCCACAGGCCTGATTATAGACAACCACTGGCAAACACAATGAGTGCCAAAGCCACAAGTGATAGAAGAAAGGGCATCCTTGATGTATGCAAGTCCTTATCATGCACCAATCCTCAGAATACTTACAGGCCAGTCCTAAGCGGCTTTTCTTGGGGGTATGTCCCACCAAGTTCAATAGGACTTAGGTTTGGTCTACACCTATAGAAAAATGAGAATAGAATACACCTTCTGAGAGCAGGTGGTGGAGTGAATGCTTATGAATTCTGCTCCCCTCTTAATTATTGTATTTTAGAAACTCCAGCAAATAGAGAACCAGTGTAACAAGTAAAGGTCTGGTTTTCTGTTTGGAGGCAGGATTGATTTTGTTTTTCTACACGGAAGCAATCAAAATTATTATCCCTTACTGGCTATAGCACAATCTGTTCTACCACCACAACTGGAACTCATTCCCCTGCATGTTGGTTCCAGCGTAAGTATATTTAGGACTTTACCTTTCCTCCGACACAGCAGCCTGGCTGCTCCTGATAAATTTCTGTGCGATGTCAGTGAGATTATTCCTGGGGCTTCATTTCTCATGCCATGTACTATATCACAGAATTGTTGTGAAGGTTAAGACACAATAAAGACTATAGCATGGTGCACTATGATGTACTGCATGATAAGTAGTCCTCTATAGTAATCCCACTTCTTCTTTTTACAAGCACCTAAAAAACAGACACCCACCTCCCAGTCGTCTCCCTGTTCCAACTAGAGATGGAGGAGAAATTTTATTCAGTTCAAACTTCAAGGCAAACCAACATACTTCGCATTTTGCAAAACAATATGCAAAACTGAAACACTCCCAAAATTCACACTTCTCCGAATCTTGTGACGCAGTTTTCCAACCAAGCGTTGTGTACAAAAATGCATATATACAGTGGTACCTCAGGTTACATATGCTTCAGGTTACAGACTCCACTAACCCAGAAATAGTGCTTCAGGTTAAGAACTTTGCTTCAGGATAAGAACAGAAATCATGCTCCAGCGGCGCAGCAGCAGCAGGAGGCCCTATTAGCTAAAGTGGTGCTTCAGGTTAAGAACAGTTTCAGGTTAAGTACGGACCTCCGGAACGAATTAAGTACTTAACCTGAGGTACCACTGTACTGGCATATTTATATACTGGTGGAAATAACACACAAAAATGTGTTAGGGGAAATTGCTTTGACATTATGTATACAGCAGTACCTCTGGTTACGAACTTAATTCGTTCCAGAGATCTGTTCTTAACCCAAAATCATTCTTAACCTGAGGCGAGCTTTCGCTAATGGGGCCTCCTGCTGCCGCCGCGCCACCGGCATGCAACTTCTGCTCACATCCTGGGGCAAAGTTCGCTACCAGGAGCACCTACTTCCGGGTTAGCAGATCTCATTACTCGAAGCATTCATAAGGAGAACAGTACGCAACCTGAGGTTCCACTGTATTCGGCAAAAATCATGATAAAACCCTGATCAATTTTCACAAGGACTTAAAAAAACCAAACCTGCCGAAAGATGTGGAAATGCGGAGAACTGAAGTCAAGATTGGAAAAATGAGAAACTGAGAGAAACCAGGATTGACAGACTCATCCATCCCTAATTCCAACCCTCGTGGGTGGGGAATGGGTTATTAGTTTCCTGTTCTTCTTAGGGACTTTTGCCAAGAGCTAGTTAATGAATCACAATAATTGTGAGTTTAAATGAGCAGAGAAACTTGATTCACAGGTTAGTTCAGGAGATATCACCTGAGTCACGAGCTTCCTGGGATGGGTGTTGACTAGTAGCGGGCATCTGCCTGCCAAATTAGCACCACTGGAGGTAGAGATGATGAAAGAGAAGACAGGAACGTTCCACAGCTTGCAAAAATGACAAAATAGCAAAGGACCAAGTACTGTCCAAGTCTAAGGTAAAGGTAAAGGTACCCCTGCCCGAACGGGCCAGTCTTGACAGACTCTGGGGTTTGTGCGCCCATCTCACATCTATAGGCCGGGGGCCAGCGCTGTCCGGAGACACTTCCAGGTCACGTGGCCAGCGTGACAAGCTGCATCTGGCGAGCCAGCGCAGCACACGGAAACGCCGTTTACCTTCCCGCTGGTAAGCGGTACCTATTTATCTACTTGCACCCAGGGGTGCTTTCGAACTGCTAGGTTGGCAGGCGCTGGGACCGAGCAGCGGGAGCGCACCCCGCCGCGGGGATTCGAACCGCTGACCTTTCGATCGGCAAGCCCTAGGCGCTGAGGCTTTAACCCACAGCGCCACCCGCGTCCCATTTGTCCAAGTCTAGTTGTCCTTTAATCAGAAGGACCCCATTATGATGCACCAAGAAAACACAAGAGGGAGAAAAATTAATACATCGTCTTTGGATACTGAGTTGTCCATGCCTATTGCAATTGGATCTGAAGCATGTTTGCTCAGCAGAAAATCCGAGAGCTGCTTTTGTAAGTTGTGCATAAGATTTCTGCCTTGGGCTACTTTCACGTGTCATATAACCAAGAGCAGTGAAGCCAAGGTGCCCCATGATATTCTTGTAAAGAAGCTGGTAAAATGCGGTCTTGACTATGCTACCACTCAGTGGATTTGTAACTGGCTGACTGACCGAACCCAAAGGGTGCTCATCAATGGTTCCTCTTCATCCTGGAGAAGAGTGACTAGTGGGGTGCCACAGGGTTCTGTCTTGGGCCCGGTCTTATTCAACATCTTTATCAACGACTTGGATGATGGACTCAAGGGCATCCTGATCAAATTTGCAGATGACACCAAACTGGGAGGGGTGGCTAACACCCCAGAGGACAGGATCACACTTCAAAACGACCTTGACAGATTAGAGAACTGGGCAAAAATAAACAAGATGAATTTTAACAGGGAGAAATGCACTTGGGCAAAAGGGAGTATTGCACTTGGGCAAAAAAAATGAGAGGCACAAATACAAGATGGGTGACACCTGGCTTGAGAGCAGTACATGTGAAAAGGATCTAGGAGTCTTGGTTGACCACAAACTTGACATGAGCCAACAGTGTGACGCGGCAGCTAAAAAAGCCAATGCAATTCTGGGCTGCATCAATAGGAGTATAGCATCTAGATCAAGGGAAGTAATAGTGCCACTGTATTCTGCTCTGGTCAGACCACACCTGGAGTACTGTGTCCAGTTCTGGGCACCACAATTCAAGAAGGACACTGACAAACTGGAACGTGTCCAGAGGAGGGCAACCAAAATGGTCAAAGGCCTGGAAACGATGCCTTATGAGGAACGGCTAAGGGAGCTGGGCATGTTTAGCCTGGAGAAGAGGAGGTTAAGGGGTGATATGATAGCCATGTTCAAATATATAAAAGGATGTCACATAGAGGAGGGAGAAAGGTTGTTTTCTGCTGCTCCGGAGAAGCGGACACGGAGCAATGGATCCAAACTACAAGAAAGAAGATTCCACCTAAACATTAGGAAGAACTTCCTGACAGTAAGAGCTGTTCGACAGTGGAATTTGCTGCCAAGGAGTGTGGTGGAGTCTCCTACTTTGGAGGTCTTTAAGCAGAGGCTTGACAACCATATGTCAGGAGTGCTCTGATGGTGTTTCCTGCTTGGCAGGGGGTTGGACTCGATGGCCCTTGTGGTCTCTTCCAACTCTATGATTCTATGATTCTATGATTCTATGATTCTAGCCAAAGGTAAACCCCTAGAGGATCATGGAGCAATTCTAAGATATATAACCAAGGCCTTTACCATCCAAATATTGGAAGCTCTCTCTGATGCGTTCACCAACATGAAAAGCTTTGGATATAGCTGTACACTTTGTTCCTCAAACACAGGAGCTGCCTCTTTCGTCAAAGGCATCAGCTGTCAGTTTTGGGACAGAGTAAGAACAAGGTGTGAAGGCTCTTCAGTTTTGCACAGAGCCTTTGGTTCCAGTGAATCACACGCCTCATTTCTGCAACAATACCAATGAAATACAGTCATTCACAAACAGCAGAAACTACTGTGAGTGAATGGACTCTCAAAATTCGTATCCTATTTGTGGGCAGAGGAACTGGAGGGGCCATTTCACCAAATTTCTGCAGGAAAATGAGAAACTCTCCAAAAGTGTCCCTGGGCTAATGGCAGAAATAGCACAGCTTCTTTCTCCTCCTCCTCCTCCCTGTTTTCTTTTTCTTTTTGAGCAAATAACAGTGAAACAGCATCCTCCACAATGCCCTAGGCAAAGAAGTTTAGATGCAATTGTTTTGTGGAGTATCTTCTACTCAGTACATGAAGGTAGTCAACATGGTGTCTTCCAAATGTTGTAGACTTGTAGACTACAACTCCCATCATCCCTGACCATTAGCCATGTTGGCAGAGGCTGATGGGAGCTGTAGTCCAGAACAACTGGAGGGCAGCACCGGCAGAAGTACATATGGTACCCCTGCAATCTGTGTTCAAGCTCAAAAACACTAGGGTTGCCATATTTCAAACAGCGAAAATCTGGACAGAAAAGTTGTTGAGCTGTGTTTTTGTGTGTGGTTTTTTTGGCCAAAGTTGTTGAGCTTTTATTAGTTTTGCCCAAAGCTGTTGGGCTTTTTGGACAAAATTGCTTTAAAAACTGCCAGTCTCAAGCTATTTTTATGGGGAAATGGCACAAAACTGCACTGCCGACGTCCAGATTGTCCCAGAAATTTTCCTGATTTCTGCCCAGACACTGCTGCTAACTACAGTATTCTGGATCTGTCCGAGAAAAGCCGGAACGATGGCAACCCTGAAAAACACACTAATGCTGGGGGGGGGGACTCATTCCTTGGTGTTAAATATAGCCAAGAGGTCTTCCATTTCAGTGATGGTTATACAGTGGTACCTCGGGTTGCATACGCTTCAGGTTACATATGCTTTAGGTTACAGACTCTGCTAACCCAGAAATAGTGCTTCAGGTTAAGAACTTTGCTTCAGGATGAGAACAGAAATCGTGCTCTGGCAGCGCAGCGGCAGCAGGAGGCCCCATTAGCTAAAGTGGTGCTTCAGGTTAAGAACAGTTTCAGGTTAAGTACGGACCTCCGGAACGAATTAAGTACTTAACCCCAGGTACCACTGTATTGATCTGTATTGATGCTAGATTTGTGTGGTGTGTGAGAACTCCAGAGCAGAGCAAATGCATATTCCCCTCAAGTGTTGTTGCTGCACCTTGCCTGCCTTCCTGCCACACCCTTAACCATCCCCAAAATATTTCCCCACTGCGATATTGCACCATGCAGTTTCACAGCCAGTGTTTTACTCTCTTGATTTTCATTCAAAGGGTGGAATCTTGGAACGACTTGCAGAGTCCTGTTTAGCAGGAAGAAACGATGATCAACAGAGAAACCCTTAACAAATATTATAATGGAAGGCGCACAGGTCTGTACAAAGGCATGTCCATTCTTAATAGATGATTCAGCACTTAAGCCTGTGTTTAATTTTAAGTGTGCATTTGGCATCCCAGTGCCAAACATTCCAGTCCTATACAGCCTCGGTGATTTTGACCGGAAGGTTAAACACAGGCTGAACTCTCCAACTGAAACCAACAGGACTTTAAAAAGGGCTTAATTGAGCAGGATCGTGCCCATTGTGTAGAAGTCATTCCTGCTGAAGTTTATATGGCATGCATATATAACAAAAGGTAAAAAGTTAAAGGTAAAGGACTCCTGGACAGTTAAGTCGAGTCAAAGGTGACTATGGGGTTGTGGCGCTCATCTCCCTTTTAGGCCAAGGGAGCCAGCGTTGGTCCACAGACAGTTTTCCGGGTCACATGGCCAGCAGAACTGAACAGCTTCTGGCACAATGGAACACTGTGATGGAAACCAGAGCACACGGAAATGCCGTTTACCTTCCCGCCACAGCAGTACCTATTTGTCTACTTGCACTGGTGTGCTTTCGAACTGCTAGGTTGACAGCAGTTGGGACAGAGCAACGAACAGAGCTCACCCCATCACATGGATTTGAACAGCCGACTTTTGATCAGCAAGCCCAAGAGGCTCAGTGGTTTAGACCACAGCACCACCCGCATGTCCACTATGCTTTTAAAGAACTATGATACAGTCATGATTTCCCCAAACAAATTCTGGAAGCTGATTGCGTGGCATCTTTAAAACTTTGCTCTCCACCCCCGCCCAATCCCACTGCAGTCGCAATCCAGATCAGGGTCCCCATGCCTTCAATCTGCATTGCGAAAAGGTCCTTTTTTTCCAGGGGGGAGTTCAACATGGACTGATGGATGTTGTACTTCAGCATCATCTGAAAGAGCCAAAGCTTCCTCACAGCTGGGTTAAATGAAACAGTGCACTTTGTATGCACAAGGAAGAGAAGTTACAGTCACAGTGAACTTTATTCATTTTAAAGGTAAAGGGTAAAGGGACCCCTGACCATTAGGTCCAGTTGTGGCCGACTCTGGGGTTGCAGCACTCATCTCGCTTTATTGGCCGAGGGAGCTGGCGTACAGCTTCCGAGTCATGTGGCCAGCATGACTAAGCCGCTTCTGGCGAACCAGAGCAGCGCACGGAAACGCCATTTACCTTCCTGCCGGAGCGGTACCTATTTATCTACTTACACTTGATGTGCTTTCAAACTGCTAGGTTGGCAGGAGCAGGGACCGAGCAACGGGAGCTCACCCCGTCGCAGGGATTCAAACCGCCGACCTTCTGATCGGCAAGTCCTAGGCTCTGTGGTTTAACCCACAGCGCCACCTGCGTCCCTTTATTCATTTTAGGTGTCTGCAAAATCTCGGCAGGGTACTGGGTTGCCATTAAATTTTGACATTGATGAGATGGCTATCTTTGACGAAAGCAAAATCTGGCAGGGACTGATTTGTGGCTGTGCCGCTTCACTGCTGCAGAGCTCCAGCCCTGCTAGATTTCAGGAGCACAAAACTGAAATTAAACAGCCATGAATAGAAGCACGGAGGACCAGTTTCTCTGGAACACACCATCTGCATGGGACTATGGTCTGAATGCCTCAAGCAAGTGTGTTCCTGGCTTAAGTGCCCGGCTGAAAAAGACTTGCAGCTGCCGTGTGCCAGCAGAGGACCACAGAACAGCTGCCACTTGCAAGGGGAACCTGTCTAATGACATTCCTCACTTGCCTTCCTTCGTAGAAGGACATGATCCAGCAAGCATTATTGCTGAAAATCTGCAAAGATTAATTTACCGTATTTTCGCTCTATAAGACGCACCAGACCACAAGGCGCACCTAGTTTTTGGAGGAGGAAAACAAGAAAAAAAAAATCCTGAATCCCAGAAGCCAGAACAGCAAGAGGGATTGCTGCGCAGTGAAAGAAGTGATCCCTCTTGCTGTTCTGGCTTCTGGGATAGCTGCGCAGCCTGCATTCGCTCCATAAGATGCACACACATTTCCCCTTACTTTTTAGGAGGGAAAAAGTGAGTCTTATACAGCAAAAAATACAGTAAATTCCATTGGAGCAACCCTTTTTGCTGTTGTTGTTCTCAATAAACTGGGACTGATCAATGCAACCAACATATAGGCAACACCATAGCTGTGCATTTAGGCAGCACTCGATTCCATTTTCACGACAATTTCCTAACCTAACTTCTGTGTTCAATGTGATTTTTCACACAACACAAAGACTAGTGAAGTTTATTTTTTTATATAAGTAATATTTAATAAACTTTTTCAGACAATAGAAAGTTACAAAATTATAAATAGAAAATAAAAAACCATAACAATAACAAAAGACAAAAGACAAAAAAATACAAAATACAAATACAAAATACAAAAATACGAAGACAAAATACATAAAAAGTAAAGAAGAAAGTTAAAAAAAAGAAAATTAATCAATATTTTCATATCTTATATTTCATTTACTTATTTCCTGCCCTCCTCACACACCCCTTTTCTGTATTCCACTTCACATAGTTAGTTCAGCAAATCCTTACCCTCTATCATTTGTCTTTACTTATTATCTTAACCTATTATAACTATATATTTCCAACCATTGTCAATCCACATTTACATATTCCTGTTCATCTTTTTACCAATACTGCTTATTTTCAGTCCAACATCCCTTCAACATTCATTAATTTTACAGTATTTCTGCAGGTAGTCTTTAAATTTCTTCCAGTCTTCTTCCACCACCTCTTCTCCCTGATCTCGGATTCTGCCAGTCATTTCTGCCAATTTCATGTAATCCATCACCTTCATCTGCCATTCTTCCAGTGTGGGTAAATCTTGTGTCTTCCAATACTTTGCGATGAGTATTTTTGCTGCTGTTGTAGCATACATAAAGAAAGTTCTGTCCTTCTTTGACACCAATTGGCCGACTATGCCCAAGAGGAAGGCCTCTGGTTTCTTCAGGAAGAAGACTAGTGAAGTTTAGTGCTCATATGCATATTAAGGGGAAGGGCAGGGGGAGTTTGCAACTTGGTTAACCTGGAAAATCGTGGGAGTTTTGTGCCGCAATTTTCCCACTGCTTTTATGGACCTCGCCATGCGACAAAATTTAGGGTGGTATTCCAGCATGCAGATATTTCCTGTGGGTGATTCATGGAGGCACAGAACGGTGGAGATTGATGCCCACTGATGCCCACTGTTGCATCACAGCAAGCCCACCAGGTGGGGTAGAATGAATTTTCACTTGGAATGAATTTTATGGCAACATGGTGGCATAGTGATCAAAAAGCCGCAGTTCCATAATGCAGCAGGCATTCCTGTGTAAACAGAATTATAGAAACCAGGAGAGAAGCAGCAGCACTCTAACCAGGAAAACAAACACAATAATCGCAATGTCTGAATCAGGCATAGGCAAACTTAGCCCTCCAGATGTTTTGGCACTACAACTCCCATGATCCCTAGCTAACAGGACCAGTGGTCAGGGATGATGGGAGTTGTAGTCCCAAAACAGCTGGAGGGCCGGGTTTGTCTATGCCTGGTCTGAATGCATTCTGAGTGGTGCTTTTGCAGTAGTGCATTCCAGACGATCAAGACCCATCCTATTCTCCTTTAATTCTCCCCATCCTATTCCTCCTTTGAGTTCCAGCTCTGAGGGCCTTCTAGCTGTTTCCTCTCTGCGAGAAGCAAAGTTACAGGGAACCAGGCAGAGGGTCTTCTCGGTAGTGGCACCCACCCTGTGGAACGCCCTCCCATCAGATGTCAAAGAAATTAACAACTATCTGATGTTTAGAAACCATCTAGGCAGCCCTGTTTGGGGAAGTTTTTAATGACTGATGTTTTAATGTATTTTTAATTTCTTGTTGGGAGCCGCCCAGAATGGCTGGGGAAACCCAGCCAAATGAGTGGGGTATAAATTTAAATTATGATTATGATTAGTATTATTGCTCCAAAAGGGTTGCCTTTTATCTACACATAAGTGTATTTTACAGCCTCTGCTTAAAAACATAAGAATAGCCCTGCTAGAGCAGAGCAAAGACTCATCTAGTCTGGAACAAGCTCCTTTAAATCCTTTTTTGAGCGTTGACACAATTACGTTGTTGGCGGCTCATCTCTGAAACCCTCCTACACCAGAAACCAGAGTTTGTACGTCAGGGTAATTCCTATCCCAGTTCAGGATCAGACCTATGCTGTATCATTTTTATTACTATCAAGCACCTCTTTCCTGCTTGAAAATTGCAACATGACTCCATAGCGAGTTGTAACTATGCAGTCCAACCAGAATGTGGCCTGCTGGTTTGGCACAACACGAGTAAGATGAATAAAGATTTTTTTAAAAGGACCTTGAAACCTGATACACAGTCACAGGCACTTATTATAGCCACACCTACTAGGGTGTGTGTGTGTGTGTGTGTATACTGGGTACAAAAATGAGAAATCCTGTTGGAGGTTTCTGAAACCTAGCAGAGTGCTGCAAACAGGATTGGAGAACAGGCCTCTGATTATCTTCTGGAAGTCTTTTTCATTCCATTTAATGAGAAAAATAGCCCAAGGCTTTCAAATTAATCCCATTTCCTTTCATTTTGTTGAATGTGACTAGGCAGAGTATATGCATACAGAGAGAGAAAGAGAGACACACACTCATTCCAACTCTCTGAGTAGCAAGAAGTTCCAAGGACACAAAACTTACCGTACCCAGGTGTGGCATCCATTAGAAGATAGTGGCACCCGCCCTGTGGAACACCCTCCCATCAGATGTCAAAGAAATAAACAACTATCTGACTTTTAGAAGACACCTGAAGGCAGCCCTGTTTAGGGAAGCTTTTAATATTTGATGAATTATTGTATTTTAATATTTTGCTAGAAGCCACCCAGAGTGGCTGGGGAAAGCCAGCCAGATGGGCAGGGTATAAATATTATTATTATTATTATTATTATTATTATTATTATTATTATTATTAATAACTACTACTACTACTACTGGAGGCTTGTTGGTGTTTTTAAATGCTTGCAAATATATCTTCTTTTTCTTCTCGCTCGTAGCTGAGTAAGATTGTCTTCCATAAACACAGTTTTAACAGTGAGTCCGTAAGTGACTGTGGAGGCCAATTCTGAATCCACATGTCCTTCCACATTGGGGACACAAGTTTCAGGGTGGGAGTTGATCACGGTGAGGGTTTGCCAAGCGTGCCTTCCTCTTAGCATGTTTCTCCCTTTCATCCTGAGTTTGAACATCTTCAAAGCCCACGACACCTTTGGTAAAGGCTGTTCTCCAATTGGAGCGCTTGCAGGCCAGGGTTTCCCAGTTGTTCATGTTTATACTACATTTTTAAAGATTTGCCTTGAGAGAATCTTCAAAACTCTTTTGTTTTTGCCACCAGCATTACGCTTTCCATTTTTAAGTTTGGAATAGAGTAGTTGCTTTGGAAGACAATAATCAGGCATCCGCACAACATATACAGTGGTACCTCGTGTTACAGACGCTTCAGGTTACAGACGCTTCAGGTTACAGACTCAGCTAACCCAGAAATAGTACCTCAGGTTAAGAACTTTGCTTCAGGATGAGAACAGATATCACACGACGGCAGCGGGAGACCCCATTAGCTAAAGTGGTACCTCAGGTTAAGAACAGTTTCAGGTTAAGAACGGACCTCCAGAACGAATTAAGTTCTTAACCCGAGGTACCACTGTATATGCAAATATACAGGTTTGTGCACAGCCTATGCAACAGAGGCACAGCTTGAACACTTCAAAGTCCACAGCCCCCACATCAGATCTCCAGAGAGACAGTCAACACTCTAAGTTGCCCACACAGCCCAAACTCAGCCTTTGTCGCTCTCTCTCAAATTGCAATCACAAGCACAACCCACGGTGCTTCCGGATAGCCTGTTCATTGAGCATTCATTCCGATTTGTTTGTGGGGGAGATTCTTTAGCGCCTGGAGACGATCGGTCAGGTTGTGTAGCAGTGTCCAGAGAAGGAATGACCGCTGGAAGGATGGCAGAAAGAAACCCCATGGTGCACCTGCATCAGCACAACCAGATGCCCCAGCTGCAACAAAACATGTCTCTCCCACATTGGTCTCTACAACCACAGCAGGCGCTGTAACTCTTCAACACTTTGACTTCACCTCTAAAGGCACACTTCTCCATTGTCTCCCAAGGCAGATAGATGCCAACCAGTCCAGTCCAGATCATAGCAAGCATTATCCCATGCTCTCCAGAGCATTTCCCTGCCACAAATAGACCGATCTTTTGGATAAAGCAGATTTGTTGTGCATGAGTTTGGAGTCAACCATAATTGCACAACCTTAATTTGCTGCTATGTGGTTGAATCCTACCTGAAAATAGTGAAAGCCTGGAAGTACCTCTAGATAAGCGTTTCCCAAACTTGAGTCTCCAGCTTTTTTGTTTTTTTTTTTTTTTTACTACAACTCCCATCATCCCTAGCTAACAAGACCAGTGGTCAGAGATGATGGGAATTGTAGTCCAATAAAAGCAGCTGGAGACCAAAGTTTGGGAAACACTGCTCTAGATTATACATCATCCTTAGCAAAGGGTGGAAAGAAAAGAAAGAGGACTTAGCTATATTAGTCAAAAAACAACTTTTGAATGTGTTATACACATACAACACCAGATGGAGCTGGAGAGTAAAAAAAAAAATCAATGTAATTTTCCAAAGCATTTTTTTCTTTTGTTATAACAATTTTATTTCTGACTTATTTATAGTGTTTTTCCCCCTTTGTATAGATCCGTCCAGAGAAATGTATCCAGTTCTCAGTTATTTCCAATCCACTGAAAACCACCAGCTGATTTCCCTAAGAAAAGGAAGATACTTGGCAACTATGCTAGGGCGGTTAAAGCTGTCTCTGGCTCCATTGATCCTTACTGTCCCAACCCACAGCCTCACAACAATATTAAAACATTGGTACATATCTATATAATGCTTTTGCAATCTGCTCAAAATGGCTTACAATCTTCTGAGAGCTAATGGCTGGCATTGCATTTATGGAGCAGCTCCTCATGGCTGCTCCACCTGCCTTTTTATAATGCTGGAGGAAATGCAAACACAGGCTGGGTGGGTGGTTTTGAAAAAAAGGATTTACAAGCAATAATTTTTCCAAAAAAAAAAAAATTGGGGAAAACAAGCAATGCAGAAAAAACAAATGGTGTGATGCATTTCAGGATTGTAGAAATCAAAAGACTCAGGTGCAGGCATGGGAAACCTTCAGAAATTGGTGGGACTCCAGTGGATTCCCTATCCAATGATCAGGGACGATGGATGTTGCAACACAACAATATCTGAAGATCCACAGTGTCCCCTTCCTGCTGCTCTAATGCAAAGACAGTGGGACACAGGTGGCGCTGTGGTCTAAACTACTGAGCCCCTTGGGCTTGCCGATCAGAAGGTCAGCAGTTCGAATCCGCATTACGGGGTGAGCTCCCGTTCCTCTGTCCCAGCTCCTGCCAACCTAGCAGTTCGAAAGCATGTCAGTGCAAGTAGATAAATAGGTACCACTGCAGCAGGAAGGTAAATGGTATTTCCATGTGCTCTGGTTTCCATCACGGTGTCCCGTTGCACCAGAAGCGGTTTAGTCCTGCTGGCCACATGACCCGGGAAGCTGTCTGCGGACAAACACTGGCTCCCTTGGCCTGAAAGTGAGATGAGTGCTGCAACCCCATAGTCACCTTTGACTGGACATAACCATCCAGGGGTACTTTGCTTTTACCTTTTTACCTGATGCAAAGACCCAAAGAGTTGCATGTAAGAACTGGTGGTCATGGAGGAAGAGATGCATCCTGCTTCATCAGCAGAGCCCGGATGAATATCCGTAAGCCTCTAGAGCAGGAGTCAGCAAACTTTTTCAGCAGGGGGCCGGTCCACTGTCCCTCAGACCTTGGGGGGGGGACTATATTTTTTGGGGGGGAAATGAACGAATTCCTATGCCCCACAAATAACCCAGAGATGCATTTTAAATAAAAGCACACATTTTACTTATGTAAAAACACCAGGCAAGCCCCACAAATACAGTGGTACCTTGGGTTAAGAACTTAATTCGTTCTGGAGGTCCGTTCTTAACCTGAAACTGTTCTTAACCTGAGGTACCACTTTAGCTAATGGGGCCTCCCACTGCTGCTGCGCCACCGGAGCACGATTTCTGTTCTCATCCTTCTTAACCCGAGGTACTATTTCTGGGTTAGCGGAGTCTGTAATCTGACATCTCTGTAACCTGAGGTACCACTGTAACCCAGAGATGCATTTTAAATAAAAGGACACATTCTATTCATGTAAAAACACGCTGATTCCCGGACCATCCGCGGGCCGGATTTAGAAGGTGATCTGGCCGCTAGGCCTTAGTTTGCCTACCCATGCTAGAGGCACACTTGCGTCAGAAATGCCTGTGAGCTCACAAGCCTGCTTCTGCAGAGCACTCTTCCTTGCTGGAACATAAGGACATAAGGAGAACCTATCACCATGTCCATACACACAGAAAGGTCTGCAGTCTGAAGCAGATCCTGGAAACCTAACTTCAGTATGGACAAGAAGACTTTCCCCCATTCCCCCCATTCGTTCGAATTATGGGTGGACTGATGGAATTCTGCTCCGCTGCTGAACCTTGAATAGTATCTGATGAATGTGAAACACGCATGGAGCTACAACGACAACTCCCAAATCTCCATTGTGAGGAATGTGCAAAAGCTCACTTCTGTAATGTGCAAAGGGGCAGACCGAGCATCTTTTCCCCGTCTCAGGTGCATACTTGAAGAAGCATCTATGTGGATACCAGGTAACCTTTATGCATCATGCAAGCTGCATACACAAGATGCAAGAGGCGAGATGCAAATTCCCTCATCTGCAGCATCATCCCTGTCCTCTTTTGCATCTTGTCAACCTAGTTCAGACTCCTGGTTGGCTGCTCTTCCCACCTCCTTGGCTATTTCATTCCCCTTTCAAAGGCACAATTGGAACAGGAAGAGAACGAAACAGTAAGAGATTACTGTGTTACTATTCTACTACAATAGTAACACAACAGGAGGGATGCGGGTGGCGCTGTGGGTTAAACCACAGAGCCTAGGACTTGCCGATCAGAAGGTCGGCGGTTCGAAACCCCGCGACAGGGTGAGTTCCCATTGCTTGGTCCCTGCTCCTGCCAACCTAGCAGTTCGAAAGCATGCCAGTGCAAGTAGATAAATAGGTACCGGTACTGCTCCGGCGGGAAGGTAAACGGCGTTTCCCTGTGCTGCTCTAGTTCGCCAGAAGCAGCTTAGTAATGCTGGCCACATGACCCGGAAGCTGTACGCCGGCTACCTCGGCCAATAAAGCGAGATGAGTGCCACAACCCCAGAGTCAGCCACGACTGGACCTAATGGTCAGGGGTCCCTTTACCTTTAACACAACAGGAACATGCATATATTTACATATCAATGGCGGCCAACACTCCATGCATCTAGGCCAGGGATGGGGAACTTTTGGCCTTCCTGATGTTGCTAAACTACAACTCCCATCTGTCTCAGCAAGCATGACTAATGCCCAAGGATGATGGGAGCTGCATCAGGAGGCTCAAAGGTTTCCCACACCTGATTAAGGCCATGAAAGCTATCAGGCAGCAATAAAACGTGTACTAATCTTTACAGTACCACCAGGTTCTTGGCTGATTTTTGATGCAGCTCAGAGCAAACCTGTTGAAATCAGTGCGTTTCCGTAACTTTAGTCTTGATTTCAAGGGGTCTGCTCTTGAGTGTCACTGAGCTGGGGGGGGTCACTTCAACAGCATTTCCCTACTCAGAAGTAAGCCCCCATCGAGTTCAATCGGTCTCACTCCCAAGCAAGGGTGCACAATGCTTTTTAACAGGGGGCCTTAGCATCAGCTTTGCACGCGTAAAGTTCCGGGTGCGTTCTCCGGGATGGACTGGGAGAGATCCGTGCCTGAAATCCTGGAGATTCCTGTTGCCACTCAATGTGGCCAATGCAGAGCTAGACGGGACAATTGTCCGACTCAGTTTCCTATGCTCCTGAGCGTGTGCAAAGTTCTATTTCCTTCCTTCTTTCCTAGCCTTCCCCCAAACACAAATCGGGCACCAGGGATGTTCCCACCAGAAAAAAAACAACCCCTTAAAAAGGACTCGGTGCTTAAAGACGGCCAAGATTCCGGACGCAGGCCAAGTCTGTGTCAGCCTGTACAGCGCCGAGCACACGCTTTGCCCTGATTAAAGAGGCGTGTGGAAGAAGCGTGTGCGTGTGCATGCGCGCGCACGTGTGTTTGCGTTGCCTTGATCAAGACGGAGCCCCCTCTAGCTCGGCAGCGGACGCGGGAAGGTGGGCGCCAAGGCCGCGTCGGCGATCGGCGAAAGGGGGCGGGCGATCGGCGGGGCGGCGCCCAGCGAGTACACTCTCCCGGTCCGCCACCTGTGCCTCCGCGCTTCCCTTTCTGGTCCCTCCTTCTTCCTTCCCTACCTGGCCGCGGCCACGTCAGGGGCTCCTGCTGCCGCCGCCGCCGCCGCTTCTGCTGCCTCTCTCTCTCTCCCTCCCTCCCTCCTTCGCCCGATCGCTCGATCCCTGCTCTGGGATCCCACCCCCTACCCCGGAGGAACCATGATCTCCTCCCGAGGGGGCGCCATGCCGCCGCCCCCCAACGCCACCGCCTACTACCCGCCGCCGCGCATCACCCTGCCCTCCGGCTTGGAGATCCTGCGCACCTACTCGGGGGCCTTCATCTGCCTGGAGATCGTAAGTGGGGGAGCGCGGGTGGGAGGAGAGGCGACCGGGGCGGCAGCAACAAGTGGGAGGCAGAAAGAAAGCACTCCGGGATCTCTCTGCCATGATTGTGCCGGAGGGGATTTTATGCAGTTGTGTTGCCTCGCTGGGCGCTAAAAAAAAACCACCACCACCAGTTGCAGTTTTTGGTTGGAAAATATAGGTTTCCCATGCATGCTTTTTCTCTTTCTAGCACTTCCCTAGCAGAAATGCACCAGGTGACATGACTGTCCCACACCTGCCCCTCTTCCCCTCTCAAACCAGGGCACATAGTTTGCTGGAATTTAGCAGAGCTGCACCTGGTCATTGCCAAGATGGACCCCTACCTTGAGTTCTTCCATGGAAGAAAGGTGGAATACAAGTGTGTGTGCGTGTGTGTGTGTGAGAGAGAGAGAGAGAGAGAGAGAGAGAGAGAGAGAGAAAAATATCTAAACTGACACCAGGGTGAAAGGTGTACCTGTTTGATTGCCGCTTACCAAACACAGCTGTTAGTCATGAGATTCCCTAACCACTTCTTAGAATTGTGTTTATCTTTTCCGTCAAAGTCCCTCCTAGCTACAGCTTTTCACATTTCCTCCTTGATTTGGATTTTTTAAAAAATTATATAGTCTTCAATCGATGTTCCATGTTTACTTGGTCTTTGAAATGATAGCTGCATTAGGGGCAGTTATGGGTTTAAATCATGCAACACGACCTCATTCGTAGAGCCCCCTTAATTGCTCACTTAATACTTATTTCTCTTCCCAACCCTACACGTCTTGCTTGGACCCGTGCCATCTTAGTTAAAAGCTTCCTGTCTTGCCTGATTATGCAGTGCTCATCTGTATAAGCCCCATGCTGTCTGAATAGCAGCAGCTTCCCAGGGTCTCAAGTAAAATTCAGAGATCTTTTAACCAGGAGCCAAGACCTTAACCTCTGACATTATGCATGCATCCAAAGCTCTGCTTCTGGGCTATGGCCCTTCCCCACAAATCCCTCTCCCCTCCCCCCCCATCCAGCCTTCCCAAGGTGGCCAGATGCAAAAGAGACAGGGCACTCCATAGAAGAGGAAATTTCAGCAGGTGTTGCATCCCTCTCCACCGCAACGCTCTCATCCTGACCAGTTCATACACCCATTCCATTCAAGGTTAACTGGTTTGTTGTCAAAGCAGCCTCAGAGTATGTGGTGACAGCCAGTCTTGGGTGTGGCTCATCGCAACTACAGATTGCAACCTTCTTGTAACATGGATAGCGAACTCTGCCTGCCCAAATGTGGTTGGACTTAGCCCTAGCCAGGATAGCTAGTGGCTAAGGATGATGGAAATCGTGGTCCACAGGTTCTCCAGTCCTCTTCTGTGCTATCATAGACACTGCTAAGCCAGGTTTAGTTTCAGAGTTCCCCTGGCACGGCTCCTGTAACGGCATGCAGAAATTCAAGAGCTGGCATTTCCCGCAGCAACGAAAAAATTTTCTTCCTTCTATGCAGCTGTTAAAATCCATAGGAGCCCAGCCAAAGAACCGGGTTGGCAACCTTGTTTTTTTTCTTATTCTCACCTGTGTGGATGTACCCAGTCTGCTACACCTTCGTCAGACACACCCACATTACAGGAACACCTCTCCCTACTATTCTCACCTGCTGTCATTATTTCTCGGGATCACGCATGCGCTTTCCTGAACTTCATTCTTCCTCATGCGCTCAGCTCCATGATGCTTCCACTCCCTGTTACCCACATCCCTGGACCTGCTAAAGACAAACACTGCCCCCCCCAAAGGAGTTTAATGGTAGCCCATGAAGGCGCTTTAAATCCAGAATGTGATTCACAAAATGGACAGTCAGTCATATACCATTTGCCTAACAAGCCAAATTGGAAATCCAGTCACAGGCTTCCCTCTCTTAAAACCTGCCATTTGATTGTAGGGTAGATTCATTGAGCTCTCTCCCACCGCTGCACACACACAAATAATTTCAGCAATGGATTTCAATCTGTTCTCTCCCTTCTCTTTAAAATTCATGTTTCCTGTACAAGTTTGCATGCTAATTGTTTGCTGTAGGAATTGAAAAACATTGCAACGCTTGCTGGTTCACAAGTAAATAAGGTACGTCTAGACTACAGTGGTACCTCGGGTTACATATATTTCAGGTTACATACGCTTCAGGTTACAGACTCTGCTAACCCAGAAATAGTGCTTCAGGTTAAGAACTTTGCTTCAGGATAAGAACAGAAATCGGGCTCTGGCGGCGTGGCAGCAGCAGGAGGCCCCATTAGCTAAAGTGGTGCTTCAGGTTAAGAACAGTTTCAGGTTAAGAACAGACCTCTGGAACGAATTAAGTACTTAACCCCAGGTACCACTGTATATTGAAGCGATCCATACATTGTTTGTGTGGACAGTAGTCTCTTGCACTCCAGAGTTGTAACTCCTTAGAGACAGGGAAGTGGAGGAGGGAGCAATTGCGAAGTGAATTGACTTTTGTGTTGCTCTCTCTTGGTAGAGATGCAGGGATATGGAGCAAGATTGCCTGCTTGAAATCCAAAGCTGCAAATTCCTATGCAAATAACCTGGGTGTAAGCCCCATTGAATGCGCTGGGACCTACTCCCAAGTAAACATGCATAGGATTATCTTGTATGTGCCTAGAGTTTTCCAGAATAATCAAGTGGTTAAAAGCAGAACAGTGTTTCCCTCTTTGAGATCGAAAGTAAATTCCCTCCTTGTTTTCTTAGTAGGGTCATAAATATTTAGCGACTGGGAAGTGAAAGCCTTGCAGAGCTCAAGTTAGGCAGAAGGCGTAAAACAGGAGCACAGGATCATGCAGATAGGTGGCGGAGTTAGTGAATTACCCAAGCGAGATCATGGACAGTGTCTACTGCGGTGCAGAGAACCCTTGGCCCTCCAGGCAGTGCTGAACTACAACTCCCAACAGCTCTTGACAGCATTGACCAGGGATGATGGGAGTTGTTCAGCAACAGCCAGAGAGCCAAAGGTTCCCCCGCACCTGGTCATAGAGCCGTGGAATTGAAATGGTTCTCAAAAACCATCTACTTCCACCCCCTGCTCAACACAAGAAAAACAGATCTGGGGCATCCCTGACTGATGCTTGAAGACCTATAGTGAGGTACAGCCCACCAGCTTCCTAAATAATTGGGAAGCTGCTCTTACCATTAAGAAGTTTATTACAAGGCCTAACAAACCCAGGACAGTTCTGACATACAGCAAGTATGGACAGAAGGAGCACACAGTTTGGCTGAAATTAAACAGGTGCGGTTAGTACCTGAATGGGAGACTGTCTGAGAACCCTGTGAATGTCTCCTTGAGCTCCCTGGAGGAATAGAAAGATAGAAGTATGTAATACAACGGGTTTGCGCTTAATTTCTGCCTGCAAAAGTGTTCTTGGTGGAAATGGTTCACCAAAATGCCCTACCTTCTTTGCAGCTGGCGGGTTCCCCCTTCCCTGCTGCTCCTTCAGCTCCGCTCTTTTCTCAAACCAATCAGCTATCACACAGCGAGCACGATGACACCCCAACTCCACATAGCCCACGAGCGTATCTCCGTTGCTGAGGCAGCCAAGGCAAGGCTCCCTGGCAGGATGCAGCGATTCCTCTCACAGCACGACAAGGATCATTGGTCCAGTTGCCTTGGCAACAGGGACATTTCTTCTCATGCACACCCAAGGCACTGCTGCACCCTTTCCTGCCTTCCCTGGAAAAAAAAATCACAGGGGGAAAGGTGTGCTTTTCAGGGTGTGCAGAAGCGCTAGCAAAAAACTGAGCCGTTTTGTTTTGACTTAGTCCTACAAAGTACTCCCTGTTTCCTCTTCCAAGCGTTTGCTTTGCCCTTCGGAAGGGGCTGAGAATGACCACCCTGCAGTCTGTGTCAGTTGATCCCTGGCCAGGAGAGTACTGGATCCACCATAAACCAGAGGATTAGTGGGTGGTTGGGGAGTGCCAGAGGGCCCATGGCTCCAGGCGTGGATTTTTGAGGGGGCAAATCTTGGGCTTAGGTATCCTGGGCCCAAATCATTCAGGGCTCTGTCTATCAACACAAAAGCCTTGAACCTGGTGCATGGCATGTGCTGCCCACATCAGTTGTCTGGCTATTGCTTCCTATATTCAGAATGGAGTGGCAATGCTCCAGGAAGTGAGGGAAGCCTCACTTCTGGCAAACGGTGACTTTCTGAAGTCCGGGACGACACATATTTTGTAAATACAGTGTGATTATTGTGCACATACGTTTCGGTTTTAAGACCTTCTATTGTTTTGTGTTTTCCTTTTGTGTTCTCAGCTGTTCGGAGCACTTGTCTGGATTTTAATATCCGCCACCCACGTCCCTCTGCCGCTGCTGCAGGGCTGGGTGATGTTTGTGTCGGTGACGGCTTGCTTCACCTCCATCTCCTTCCTCTGCGTTTTCCTCTTCAGTTACAGAGAAAGAATCGCAATTGATTGGAACCGTTTGGTAAGCATTTAAAAGGCAGCACATTGTTGTTATTATTAAATAGAAATCAGTTAATAGTGTTTTCAGGGGCTGTAACATTCTCTGGAAAGTTGGACCCAATTTGCAGATGCAGTCTCAAGTTTGTTAGCAGGTACAAAACAACAAAGCTAGAAAAAACACATTTTATTTATTTGATTTCAACCCCACCTTTTGTCCAAGGAACTGAAGGTTCACCCCTCTCAGCATGGTTCACCCCTCTCTGCATTTTACGACATCCCTGTGGGGTGGGCAAGGATAAGAAGCAGAGAGTGGCCCACGGCCACCCAGTAAGTTTTGAACCTTGTTCTCCCAGGTCCTGGGATCCCACAGGAGAGAGAGTGGTCTAAACTACTGAGTTTCTTGAGCTTGCCGATCAGAAGGTCAGCGGTTCAAATCCCCGTGATGGGGTGCTCTGTCCCAGCTTCTGCCAACCTCGCAGTGTGAAAGCATGCCAGTGCACGTAGATAAATAGGTACCACTGTGGTGGGAAGGTAAACGGTGTTTCCGTGCGCTATGGCTTCCATCATGGTCTTCCATTGTGCCAGAAGCGGTTTAGTTATGCTGATCACATGACCCAGAAAGCTGTCTGTGGACAAATGCCAGCTCTCTCGGCCTGAAGCAAGATGAGCACCATACCCAATGGTCGCCTTTGACTGGGCTTAACTGTCCAGGGGTCCTTTACCTACCTTTTAGTCCCCCTAGGGCTCCTAACATTTACAGCTCAATATTTTGTATGTTTTCACTCCCAAGTAATGGATGCATAGCATTGCAGCAGTAATGTATAGGAGCATCAGAGTTTACTTAAAATGTCCCTCCAGTTAAATCAGAGCAGATAGATATAGACATAGACTTAGAGGTATAGATATAGATGTTTTATTTTGTATAAGTACCTCCCAAAGCCATGGATATTATTATTTAATACTATTCTAATGATTGTTGAATGTTACTTTTTTATATCGGTTACCTTTTTTAAAGTTATGTTTTATTATCACATTTTTGTATTGCATTAGATTGTTATAAGATGTCCATTTTTTGTTTCTTCAGCTTGTAAACTGCCTTGGGTATTGTAAGATAGAAAGACGGTATACAAATTAAAAATGATGATAATCATGATGATGGATGATAAACTTCAATTTTTAAGAGAGGTATCCGTTCTTGTGTGAGAGGGCAGGGGACATGCCTTTTTTTATTAAAACCCCTACTGCAACATTGGAAAGAAGACTCTCCTCCCATCTTAGAGCACCTGATTTCTTCAACAAATGTGTAAATTAATCCTGAAACAATTTAGTTTATTATGATGCATGCAAATAGCTCCAAGGTGACAATGTGACAGCCACACTTTCCCATTAGCATTTTGTAAATCTCTGCTTTATTAGGAGGAAAAGTTGTGCATCTTTCACGACTAATTAGCAGTTACGCGGGGCGGAACATTTTCCATTTCATAAATTCATCAGTAACGAATAGATGTCAGTTGCAGATACAGTGCTAGGCAAGTCTTGGCCGTTTCAAAGCTTTTAGCTTTGTTTACTGAGCACAAGTAAAATAAACATGCTACGTTAGATCGCTTCTAGTAGTCAAATAACGTACGAAGGGCACAGCATTGGCTACCTCTCTTCTAAGGCATCAGGGGGAGGAAACCACCCTGTCAATGTGAAAATTTTACAGTGCGAATTACCATATTCCAATTCAAAATTTCCTGTAAACTGCACATCACCGCTGATTCACAAGTGTGAGTTCATCACTTATCACATCATGTCTCTTTGCTGAATGTGTGAACTCTCTCAACTGGGAAAAGTGCATTTGAAATGACACTGAGTGGTATGGCTTCTCCTCCTTTGTTCTGTGATGATTCATTCATACTTATGCAAGTCATAACTTGATGCTGCCATAAGGGAGTGATGAACATACATGCGTTTGGCTGGCTAGTGGATGTCCAGGAAGACCTAAAGCAGCCTTCCTGCGCCCTCAGACATTGTTGGGTTACAACTCCCATCATCCCAGACCATTGCCTATACTGGCTGGGGATGATGGGAGTTGTGGTCCAAAAACATCTGGAGACCCAGTTTTGGGGAAGGCTATATTACTATGGCTGTGAGCATGATTGCTTGGGACGCTAATATTCTGGAACAAGGGTGGACAGAAATTAGCTTCTGATGCAGTTTTATGTCATCTGATCAAGTCCACAAAAATGTTTTGCTCTTAAGGAAGTCAAACCCTCCTGATGGGTAGCCAGGGTGATGTTCTCCAGATGTTGCATCCGTAATGCCCTTCATCCCTGACCACGAGCTGGGAGATGATGAGAGCTGGAGTCTAGTAACATGGAGCTTTTCAAGCAGAGGTTGGATGGTCATCTATTATGGATGCTTTAGCTGAGATTCCTCTGTTGCAGGGGGTTGGTCTAAATCAGTGATGGCCAAACTTGGCCCTCCACATCTGTTTTGGAACTACAATTCCCATCATCCCTGACCACTGGTTCTGTTAGCTAGGGATGATTGGAGTTGTAGTCCCAAAACAGCAGAGCAGACCCAGGCAAGTTATTGAAACTGACTACTTCATGGTCATTCATTCCAGTGAATCTCCTCAGAGTAGGACTAATATGAGCGGCAACCCAGAAACTCTGTGAAGGCTGTGCAAACTAGCAGCTTTCAAGACCGCACTATGCTGCAGGGCCACTGGAGAGATTGTAAACCTTTCAGACCCAAATCAAAGCACTTAGAAATTTTATCACTCCCGGGAGTGAACAATTCCATTAGTTTCAATGGAAGCAAATTTCAGCTGGGGATAGGCTTGTCAACACCTACTCCTCAATGTTTACACCATGCCTGCAGAGATGGAACCCTCGTGGTTTATCTGGGTGTTCCTTCGGTGTTGTTGTGGCATTATATTCATCTCTTTCTCTGTTGTGTGTGCGCAGAGTGGGAGCACTCTGAAAGCACTTTTGATCTGGAAAGCCACAAACACCTCCATGTATGTTTGCATTCATCCTTTCCTTGCTTGCACAGCAAACAAGAAAGGCCCATGGCCAGAGCTCAGGCTTCGCCTGCACAACACACCCCAGTCGGCAGTGCCATGGAGAATTGTTTGCTCGTTTGACCTATGTTTTACACCAGGCGCTTAATTTGTGTCAGCTAATGCAGGTCCAGGCTTGCCTGCTGTGTATCCCACACCAGGGAACCATTCCTAAATTACATCGGGCCTTTGCATCAATTTTGCAGCATAGAGTTAGCCATATTGCCATATTGCCTTTAACCCCACACTTTGGGCTCCATACAACCTGTTTGTTCAGCATTCATCCCGAACCGCTTGCACAAAGCTCATGCACTGGTTAGAGAAGGCCCAGTCTGTATTCAGCATTTATTTATTTTTTTGTCTGTGGAGAAGATAAACAGCAATGAGCATTCATGCTCATTTGTTTGTTTGGTGGTTATACATCTTCCCATTAACCCATTGTTAATGACAGGAGGACCATAGCTTGGCGGTAGAGCATCTTCTTCGCATGCATAATCGCTGGCATCTCCAGGTGGGGCTGGGCAGAAACCCTGGAAAACTGCTGCCAGCCAGAGTAAACAATGCTGAGCTAGATGGTTTGACTTGAGATAAGGCAGTTTCCTATGTTTATCCCACACTTTATAGCGCATATCCCTGTCATTTCCCTGTCTGCAAAAGGTCTTATTTTTAAAAAGCAGCTAATTTGTTATCCCATAATCCTTTTTATGAAAACCTACATTTCCTTTGCATAAATTAAAAAAGGACCTACATTTCTTTTGTAGGGACGCAGGTGGCGCTGTGGGTTAAACCACAGAGCCTAGGACTTGCCGATCAGAAGGTTGGTGGTTCAAATCCCCGCGACGGGATGAGCTCCCGTTGCTCGGTCCCTGTTTCTGCCAACCTAGCAGTTCAAAAGCATGTCAAAGTGCAAGTAGATAAATAGGTACCACTCTGGCGGGAAGGTAAACGGCGTTTTCGTGCGCTGCTCTGGTTCACTAGAAGCGGCTTAGTCATGCTGGCTACATGACCCAGAAGCTGTCTGTGGACAAACGTCGGCTCCCTCAGCCTATAGAGGGAGATGAGTGTGCAACCCCAGAGTCATCCGCAACTGGACCTAACGGTCAGGGGTACCTTTACCTTACATTTCCTTTAGAGTGGCTTCACTGAAGTGGGAGCCAATCCTGGTGAAAGAGCTGTTCCCTCTGAAGTTTGGAGCTGTCAGTAGAGTCTGTCCTAGTATGGAGACTCTTCAGCGGTGCAACTGGAATAAATAAGGGAATGGGGCAAAATGTCTGGCAGTCTGGGGACTCAGCTACACAGCTGCAAATAAAACGTTTTAAGTGCAGTATCCAATGTTACACTAGGTGGTCAATGGTGAGCCGTATGGAAAAATCAATGTATTTTTTATAAAATGCACAAAAAAGCATTTTCAGAATTTTTTTTGTACGTGTGCAAATTCCACCTGGGATTCCTTGTTTCCGTTACAGAGTGGAGGAGGTAGCAGCAGCGGTGGAGGAAGCCGCTCAGGCGCCTGGGGTGGCGCGCCCAGGGGTGGGGCGAGCCGCCCATAGGGGTGGGGCACACCGCAGGGCCTCCAGAGTCTGCCTGCCTCCTCCCACTCAGTCGCCTTACAGCTGGGGGAGAGGCAGTCGGCGGACTGTTTGGGCAGCGTGGAGCCTGCGCGCGCCCAAGCCACCGTGTCTCTCCCGGGAAAGATGTGTGGCTCAGTCGTGCTGCAGGCCCCACGGTGAGTGGTGCCCACTATTTGTCACCCCTGGTCACACCTGGGGCGGCCCACATCTGCCACACACCCCTTCCTCTGCCCCTGAATAGCAGTTGTGAGGGGCAAGACAGCTGAGTGGCATAGGGGAGCTAGTGGGTATGATCCAGAGGTGTCGAGGGCATCAAGAGAAAGAAGTAGTGGGCTTGCTGGCATGGCTGCCATTTTAATTTTCCCACAATGCAACACCCTTTTGGAATGGGTGAGTCCTCATTTTGTCAGTTCTGTTCCAGTGGTTTTCTGGTTTTGTCTGTGTCCAAATAATAGTGTGGGTTATTAATAATAATAATAATAAATTTTATTTATATCCTGCCCTCCCCAGCCAAAGCCGGGCTCAGGGCGGCTAACAACAATAAAACAGTACAAAAGTATAGCACAAACAACACTCTAAAATTGTTCATTATAAAATTAATTAAAAAACAAAAACATGCCTTTCCCTCTGGCAAAGGTTTCTGTCCTTCTACTAGTGACAGAGAACTTTATTGTACTGGTTGCCAAGGGGCAGAGGAAGTTCCAGGCGGGTAGAAGAAATGAGATCATCTACCTTCTGAAAACACCCACAAAGACCTGCACACACTGGGCTACTCATACGGGATGTATGTGGTCCCTTCATCGGCCAGAAGTTTGAGCAAAGGTGTTGCCCAGTGGACATCTGAAGGCCTAGGAGATGAATGGTGGTCCTTAGTCCATGGTCACTACAAACTGCTTATTGTGCTGCTTGTTTCCTCAAAGGATCCTGGTTCCCTTGTGTGTTCCTAAGACAGGAACAGTAATTGAATTTCTGTGAATTGCCGTGTGGCTTCATCTATCATACTCCAGGAGAATGCCCTTTTATATGATGGACGGCGTGGGTGCCTGTGTGAGAAGGGAAGGCCTTATATTCAAAGAGGATATTGCAGTGGTTCTCTGTGAGATTTTACACAGAGGCACATTATGTACATATTTACACACACACACACACACAGTCTGCGTTTCCACTCACTGGAACCACAAATCTTGCCACACTCTCCTTCCAACTACCTCAAATGCAGTACACATCACTTTGTCTCTGTAGGGTTGAACAGCAGCTGTTCACTCATATGAGAGAAACTAAAGAAGCAAACCTGGGGAGTTTGCTAAATGTTAGGAGGAAATCTGCCAGCCTACACCATCCCTGATCTTTTCCCTGGTGGGGGAAAAAATATGCGGGACACATTTGGCATTTCCCGACAATATTGTTTGGTAGCTGCTGCAGGAGTGAGCAACTACCAAAACCCTAAGCACTGCAACATCCCATTTTTTCCTTTTGCAAAAGGCTGCCAAAGGAACATTGGTTGACAGCAGTCAACATCCCCCGTAACACGGGGTTAGGCCCTGAATTCATACCTGTTTTATTTCTGCCATATAAATCAAGGTTGGGAAACTTTGGGTCTGTGGGCTGAAAGTGGCCCTCTAGGCTGCTGTCTCTGGCCCTTAGAATTCTCCCCAGGCCACAGCCCTCACTGGACCCCCAAGTGTATTTTCTTGACTGAGTGGTGTTCTTGGACTCTGATAACATACCCTCCAATATTCTTCTGATGAAAATCAGGGAATGCGTCTTTTCGGTGCTGTGCTTCCATGCAAGTCAGCAGGCTCATGCGAGAGCACAGCTCTGAAAGATCTCCCTGAACTCAGTGGTGGCAGTGCTGGAGAGGGAGAAATTGGGACATTCTGCCATCCAATCAGAAGCCGGGATGGCTTCCGTAATTTCACTATTTCCCAGGAAAATACTGAGGGGTGTGTATAATGCCTCTTGTCTCCCTAGATGGAGCATACAGAGTGGGGGCAGGTGGGTAGGAATTAGCCTATTGCAGAAAGGAAAAACCGACGTGTGTTGCCCTGCCTGCTCCAAAAGAGAAAGGCTGTGTGGAGTAGTGGCTAGAGTGTCTGACTAGGACCTGGCAGGCTCAAGTCCTGAAGCTCACTGGGTGACCTTGGGCCAGTCCTTGTCATTCAGCCTTTCAGTGGTTGTGAGGATAAAATCGAGAGGGGAAGATGCACATGCCTCTTCCTTGAGCTCTGTGGAGCAGAGGTGGGGTATAAATTTAATAACAAATATTAATCCTGCTTTTATTTATTTTATTGTTCCGCTCGAACCGACTCTTTATTTTAATTTTTGTTCCTTTTCAGGATTTCATTTACCACGCAGGTGTCTTTGTCTGCTATTTTGGGACCTTCCTACTGCAAGCGGCAACCACCTCTTTGCATTCTCACCCGGTGAAGTACACCGTCAATTTCGACACCACCAGGAACGTCAGTACCACTAGCTTTGAGAAGCTTCTAAGTGAACACGAGTACAACTTGAGCATCGCAGCTGCCGTAAGTATTATAAAAGCACATCCTTAAAGGGAGAGGGGACATGTTTCTCCCTCCTCTTCTCTCTCCTTCAGACCTGTCTTCCTCTCCTGACCATGAGAGTTCTCTGATGGGATGCAGTGGTACCTCGGGTTAAGAACTTAATTTGTTCCAGAGGTCCGTTCTTAACCTGAAACTGTTCTTCACTTGAAGCACCACTTTAGCTAACGGGGCCTCCCGCTGCCGCTGCACCGCAATTTCTGTTCTCATCCTGAATCAAAGTTCTTAACCCAAGGTACTATTTCTGGGTTAGCAAAGTCTGTAACCTGAAGCGTCTGTAACCCGAGGTACCACTGTACTGCAATGTCTTGAGGGCTTACCCAGGCTTCCTTTTGTGTTGTGTTCCTAGACAGTGGTCCATGCTTTAAAGCTCTGTGTCTGAGCAGTTACTTCTTTGTCCTGGAGGTTTCCCTGGGGAGGCTCACATTTAATCTTTTTCAGGCCAGAATAATAATAATTATTATTTTTATTTATATCCCACCCTCCCCAGCCAAAGCCGGGCTTAGAGCGGGTAACATCATACAAGTAAGGCAATGCATAAAAACAAGCGATCAGTACATTAAGATACATCCCACAATTAATTCAAACAAATTAAAATTAAAACTGGACAAGTGGCAATCTTCAGGTTAAAACTGAAGGCGGTTGCCAACTGTTTTCCACCGATATTATAAGCACCTGTGAGCGGGCTGGGAACCTCCTTCGTGCTTGTTCTTATACCAGGAGAAAATGAGTCAGACTGAACCCTGACCAAAGGCCCGGCGGAACAGCTCCGCAGGGCCCTAGTCTCTTGTGAGAGAGATTTCCACCAGGCCAGGGCCACAGCCAAAAAGGCCCTGGTTCTGGTCGAGGCCAGTCTGTTCTCTCTGGGGCCCGGAATCTTTAGGATGTTGTTATTTGCAGACCATAAGGTCCTCCGTGGGGCATACCAGGAGAGGCGGTCCCGTAGGTACGAGGGTCCTAGGCTGTATAGGGCTTTAAAGGTTAAAACCAGCACCTTCAACCTGATCCTGTACTCCACCGGGAGTACTCTACCCAAGCTTTGCCCACTTTAAGTAGAGAGCCTCCAGTATACCTGAGGGAGCGTCTCCACCTCCATCGTTCTGCCCGGACACTGAGGTCCAGCATTGAGGGCCTTCTGGCGGTTTCCTCGCTGTGAGAAGCCAAGTTACAGGGAACCAAGCAGAGGGCCTTCTCGGTAGTGGCACCCACCCTGTGGAACGCCCTCCCACCAGATGTCAAAGAGAAAAATAACTAACAAACTTTTAGAAGACATCTGAAGGCAGCCCTGTTTAAAAGGGAAGCTTTTAATATTTGATGAATTATTGTATTTTAGTGTTTTGTTGGAAGCCGCCCAGAGTGGCTGGAGAAACCCAGCTAGACGGGCGGGGTATAAATAATTTATTATTATTATTATTATTATTATTATTATTATTATTATTATTATTGGAAAGCGCTCTTGGGCATCGCCTGCTGAGAAGGCATCATGGAGTTTGAGGTGCTCAGTGTGCAAGGGGCAGCTTTCTCAGGGGAGAACGACTTACAGGTTGGTGTCTCTGGTGGTTTGCAGGTGGGGGGAGGCTGCCAGGGCGATTTCCCAGGTGCATTTTTTTGGGGGGGAGGTGTGCTGCTCACACCACTGTTCCCGAGCCAGCCCTGTTCTATCTTGTGAGGCTGGAATCTGATCAAAGCAGGGCTGGCTCAGGGAGGGCGGAGCGAAAAGGACGCAACAGCCTCGCGCCCTTTGATCCCAGCTCCTCAGGGGCGAAGCCACATGCAAGAGGCGCATGGCGTTCTTCTCAGGCTGCCCTCTCCTAGCCGCTTTCCAAAGCTTCACAAAGTGGCACAGGCCTGGTGTCGCTCTGGCGGTGAGAGCTGGTATGTCATAGAATCATAGAATCATAGAATCATAGAGTTGGAAGAGACCACAAGGGCCATCGAGTCCAACCCCCTGCCAAGCAGGAAACACCATCAGAGCACTCCTGACATATGGTTGTCAAGCCTCTGCTTAAAGACCTCCAAAGTAGGAGACTCCACCACACTCCTTGGCAGCAAATTCCACTGTCGAACAGCTCTTACTGTCAGGAAGTTCTTCCTAATGTTTAGGTGGAATCTTCTTTCTTGTAGTTTGGATCCATTGCTCCGTGTCCGCTTCTCTGGAGCAGCAGAAAACAACCTTTCTCCCTCCTCTATGTGACATCCTTTTATATATTTGAACATGGCTATCATATCACCCCTTAACCTCCTCTTCTCCAGGCTAAACATGCCCAGCTCCCTTAGCCGTTCCTCATAAGGCATCGTTTCCAGGCCTTTGACCATTTTGGTTGCCCTCTTCTGGACACGTTCCAGTTTGTCAGTGTCCTTCTTGAATTGTGGTGCCCAGAACTGGACACAGTACTCCAGGTGTGGTCTGACCAGAGCAGAATACAGTGGCACTATTACTTCCCTTGATCTAGATGCTATACTCCTATTGATACAGCCCAGAATTGCATTGGCTTTTTTAGCTGCCGCGTCACACTGTTGGCTCATGTCAAGTTTGTGGTCAACCAAGACTCCTAGATCCTTTTCACATGTACTGCTCTCAAGCCAGGTGTCACCCATCTTGTATTTGTGCCTCTCATTTTTTTTGCCCAAGTGCAATACTTTACATTTCTCCCTGTTAAAATTCATCTTGTTTGTTTTGGCCCAGTTCTCTAATCTGTCAAGGTCGTTTTGAAGTGTGATCCTGTCCTCTAGGGTGTTAGCCACCCCTCCCAGTTTGGTGTCATCTGCAAATTTGATCAGGATGCCCTTGAGTCCATCATCCAAGTCGTTGATAAAGATGTTGAATAAGACCGGGCCCAAGACAGAACCCTGTGGCACCCCACTAGTCACTCTTCTCCAGGATGAAGAGGAACCATTGATGAGCACCCTTTGGGTTCGGTCAGTCAGCCAGTTACAAATCCACTGAGTGGTAGCATAGTCAAGACCACATTTTACCAGCTTCTTTACAAGAATATCATGGGGCACCTTGTCAAATGCCTTGCTGAAATCAAGGTAGGCTACATCCACTGCGTTCCCTTCATCTACCAGGCTTGTAATTCTGTCAAAAAACGAGATCAGGTTAGTCTGACATGACTTATTTTTCAGAAATCCATGCTGACTATTGGTGATCACAGCATTCCTTTCTAGGTGCTCACAGACTGTTTGCTTAATGATCTGCTCCAGAATCTTCCCTGGTATTGATGTCAGACTGACTGGGCGGTAATTATTTGGGTCCTCTCTTTTCCCCTTTTTGAAAATAGGGACAACATTTGCCCTCCTCCAGTCTGCCGGGACTTCGCCTGTTCTCCAGGAATTCTCAAAGATGACTGCCAGTGGTTCTGAGATCACATCTGCCAGTTCTTTTAATACTCTTGGATGCAGTTCATCTGGCCCTGGAGACTTGAATACATCTAATCTAGCCAAATATTCTTGTACTATCTCCTTAGTTATTCTGGGCTGTGTTTCCTTTGCTGAATCATTTGCTCCAAATTCTTCAGGTCGGGCATTGTTTTCTTTATTGGAGAAGACTGAGGCAAAGAAGGCATTGAGGAGTTCAGCCCTTTCTGTGTCCTCTGTTTGCATTTCACCATCTTCTCCTCTGAGTGACCCCACTGTTTCTTTGTTCTTCCTTTTGCTACGAACATACCCATAAAAGCCTTTTTTGTTGCTTTTAACCTCTCTAGCAAGCCTGAGTTCATTCTGTGCTTTAGCTTTTCTGACTTTGTGTCTACACGTGCTGGCTATTTGTTTGAATTCCTCTTTGGTGGTTTCCCCCCTTTTCCATTTTTTGTACACATCCTTTTTAAATCTTAATTCAGTTAAAAGTTCTTTAGATAGCCACCCTGGCTTCTTTAGGCACCTTCCATGTTTCCGTCTCATTGGTATTGCCTGACGTTGTGCTTTTAGTATCTCCCTCTTAACAAACTCCCAGCCATCATGAACTCCCTTTCCTTTTAGTATTGCTGTCCATGGGATCTCACCCAGCACTTCCCTAAGTTTTATGAAGTCGGCTTTCTTAAAGTCAAGAAATTGAGTCCTAGTATGCTTGGCTGCTACTTTCCGCTGTATAGTAAACTTCAGAAGAGCATGATCACTCGCGCCTAATGATCCTTCTACATCTACCCCACTAACCAGGTCATCAACATTGGTTAGGACCAGGTCTAAAATGGCTGTTCCTCTTGTTGCTTCTCCCACTTTCTGGACAATGAAGTTGTCTGCAAGGCCAGTGAGGAATCTGTTTGACCTTATGCTCTTGGCTGAGTTTGATGTCCAACAAATATCCAGGTAATTGAAGTCCCCCATTACTACTATCTCCCTTCCTTTTGCATGCTTGGCCATCTGTTCCAGGAAGGCATCATCTATGTCCTCCGTTTGGCTTGGGGATCTATAGTAAACTCCCACAATGAGGTCTCTGTTATTCTTCTCTCCCTTAATTTTGACCCAAATGCTCTCACTTTGGCTTTGAGGATCTAAATCTTGGATCTCTTCACAGGTATACACATCCCTGACATATAACGCCACTCCTCCTCCTTTCTTGTCTGGTCTGTTTCTCTGAAATAGATTGTATCCCCCCATTATTACATTCCAATCGTGGGACTTATCCCACCAGGTTTCAGTGATGCCTATTATGTCATATTTAGTTTGCTGTACCAAGAGCTCAAGCTCATCTTGTTTATTTCCCATGCTTTGCGCATTAGTGTACAGACATTGAAGTCCATTAATCATTCCCCCGTGTCTCTTATTTAAGGATTTTTTCCTCCCTCCACTAGGTCCGCGTGCTGTTTGCTCCACTTGGTCTATGACATTTGGATGATCATCTTCATTAATTGATAGACTCCTACCTTCAGGAGCACTGTCTCCCTCCCCCACATCAGTCAGTTTAAAGCCCTCCTGATGAGGTTTCTGAGATTTTTGGCAAAAACATTTCTCCCAACCGTTGTGAGGTGCAGCCCATCACTTGCCAGAAGTCCATCTTCAAGAAACTGCAGTCCGTGATCTAAGAATCCAAACCGTTCCTGTTTACACCATTTGCGAAGCCAGCTGTTCACTTCCACTATTTTGCCCTCTCTCCCTGGGCCACGTCGTTCAACTGGGAGGACAGACGAGATGACAATTTGTGCATTTAGTTGCTTCAATTTCCTGCCGAGGGCCTCGTAGTCTCTTTTGATCTTCTGGAGGCTATTGCTTGCAGTGTCATTGGTTCCCACATGAACCAAGAGGAAGGGGTATTCGTCAGTGGGTTTTATGATTCCTTGCAGTCGTTCAGTTACATCTTGGATCTTAGCCCCGGGGAGACAGCACACTTCCCGAGACATCTTGTCAGGCCCACAGATCACTGCTTCTGTTCCCCTCAGTAGGGAATCCCCTATCACCACTACACGCCTCCTCTTGGGTTTGGTTGGGGTTCTTCTGTGAGCTGTCCGTTCCAAGGTCGCCTGCACATTCCCTGAGGACTGACTTTGCTGCTCGTCTTCATATACCTGATCGACTGTAATGAGGGAGAGATCCTCAAATGGAGTCTGCTCTTCGTCTTCCATGCTAGGGGAGAGGACCTCAAAGCGATTGTGTATTTCTAAACAATCAGAGTGAACCCTGGGCCTCCTACTTCTTTGAGTCACGTTTCTCCATATATCTGGCTCCTGTGTTGGTGAACTAGCCTCCTTCTCAGGGGAGTCCCCTGTCTCCTCCCTGGTGGAGACGGTGTGCTCTGTTGCTTCCAAGAAGAGCTCCAGCTCTCTAATTCTTTGGAGCGTAGCTACACGTTCCTCCAGTTGCTGGACTTTGTCTTTTAAAAGGGTAATCAACATGCAATTGCTGCAGGTAAAGCTGCCTGCAACCTTTGGCAAGATGGCAAACATTGCGCAGGAATCGCAGGCGACTGCAGCTGTTCCCTCCCCTTCCATCTTGAGATCGTGTCGTTGGGGGTGGCTACAGAGGTCCTCCATCATAAAAAGCTTGAGGACAGGACAAATAACTCCCCCCCCACACAAAAAAACCTAGGTCTCCCCCAACAAACGTTTGAGACTAGTTCCCCTAAATCTAAAAGATGGGTATAACTGCGTGCGCCGCTAGGCGCGCGCCGCTGCCCTTCAGACTCTGATAAGCTCCTCCCACAGCTAATCCCCTGCCTCAACAGAAACCCTGCCCCCTCTGACCTTTACACAGGGAAAACAGCTAACCAGCCACAAAGAAACACACACACACACAAGAAAACCCTTTTTGCTCCTTCTTCAACTGCTGCCCTTCAGACTCTGATAAGCTCCTCCCACAGCTAATCCCCTGCCTCAACAGAAACCCTGCCCCCTCTGACCTTTACACAGGGAAAACAGCTAACCAGCCACAAAGAAACACACACACACAAGAAAACCCTTTTTGCTCCTTCTTCAACTGATGCCCTGCAAACTCTGATGCCCTGCAACTGATGCCCTGCAAACTCATGCAACAGGTTCCTTCTGCTTCGCGTCCCCCTCCCTGGGCACACACATGCGCTTTAGGCGCAGTTAAAGCATGCTCCACCACTGGTAGTTTGAGGGTCTTGGGTTGGAGGGGTTGCAGCTCAGGCCTGAAGTCCAGGCCTAAACCTGGGTTCAACCCCTCTATGGCTTGCACTGCTGGTTTTCCTGATGCAGCTGCTTCTTTCTGCTCTCTGTCAGAATCTTAGTTGCTATATAGCAGGCATGTCCAACAGGTAGATCACAATCTACTGGCAGATCACGGGGGTGTCCCAGGTCGATTGCCACCCCCCAGGTCGATCTCCCTCCCCCTCAAAAAAGTTCAACAACTTTTGCTTCCTAAAACAACCTTGGTAAAGGTAAAGGGCAAAGAGCCCTGACCATTAGGTCCAGTCGTGGCCTACTCTGGAGTTGCGGCGCTCACCTCGCTTTATTGGCCGAGGGAGCTTCTGGGTCATGTGGCCAGCATGACTAAGCCGCTTCTGGCAGACCAGAGCAGCGTATGGAAACGCCGTTTACCTTCCCGCCAGAGCGGTACCTATTTATCTGCTTGCACTTTGACGTACTTTCAAACTGCTAGGTGGGGCAGGAGCAGGGACCGAGCAACGGGAGCTCACCGCATCGCAGGGATTCGAACCACGACCTTCTGGTCGGCAAGTCCTAGGCTCAGTGGTTTAACCCGCAGCGCCACCCGCCTTCTCAAAAAAAAGTTCAACAACTCTGGTCCATTCTCCAATGACAATGGGTAGATCACTGCCAGTTTTTTTTAAAATACTGTCAGTCTCTTGGAAGTTGGGCGTCACTGCTGTATAGTGTCAGGATTATGACACTTCCTTGTTTGGGAAGCCTTGACTAGTGATGACCAGGCTTTTTTTTGGCAAGTGTGAGTGCTATGGATGAGAGGGAGGGAGGGAAAGAGAAAGAGAGAGAACACCACACCCTGGTGGTTTTGCCTGTGGTTTTCGAAGCTGCAAAACAGGTTAACAGAGCAAGAGTGAGTAGGAAATCCATAATGTGGAGCTGAATTGATGCTGAGCTGACCCCATGGGTCAAGCTACTGCTCTTCATTACTGCTGCCTGTGCCACTTTTGCAGTGCTTAAATTGGGGGCAGGGCAGGGAGAGGAGCTGTGCCCCCTTTGGAGTTGCGACTGACCCTCTTGGCTACATAGGAAGCTGCCTTATTTTGGCTCATAGTCTTTTGCCCATCAAGCCCAGTGCAGCTTGCTCGGGCAGGCAGCAACCCTCCAGCATCTATCCCACCGCTTTCTATAACTCGACCCCTTTAACAGGAAGTGCCAGCTATTAAACCTGCGACCTTCTCTGAGGAAAGTCTGTGCTTCTCCACTGAGCCACACTCCTTCCCCTGAGAGGCTGTGGGAAGGGCTGGAGCATTTCTCTAATGTCCAGCCAGGCTTCTTGGGCCCCCTTCCCCATTAATGCTCGACACATGGGCCATTTCTGGTGATGTCCGGCTATCCAAACACTGACACATGACTATCCATGGTTCTCCTCCTGTTCTTTGTCTGTTTCTTCAAAGGGTCCTCTTGAGCTTTCTTCCTCCCATTATGGCTTTTATAGGACTCCAGTCCTCAATCCACCCTTAAGGTGGACCCCTGGGGACACACAGTGCAGATTAATAATCATTTCTCCTCTCCAGGAAACCCTGAAAGCTGTAAGTCAGGGGTAGCCAACATGGCGTCCTTCAGATTCTGTTGGACTACAACTCCCATCATCCCTTGCCATTGGGACTTCCCACAACATCTGAAATGTGCTGTGTAGAGTACTCCTGTTGCACTGTTTCTGAGAATGACGCACTAGAGAATACTAATATTTCACCAGACTACAACACCCAAGATTCTTTGGAGGGATCCATGACTAGTTAAACCTGTCTAAAATGTATGTTGTTGTTGTTTAGTCATTTAGTCGTGTCCGACTCTTCGTGACCGGAGCACGCCAGGCACTCCTGTCTTCCACTGCCTCCCATAGTTTGGTCAAACTCATGCTGGTAGCTTCAAGAACACTGTCCAACCATCTCGCCCTTCTCCTTGTGCCCTCCATCTTTCCCAACATCAGGGTCTTTTCCAGAGAGTCTTCTCTTCTCATGAGGTGGCCAAAGTAAGGCTAAATCCTCAATGTCTGCTTGGACACCCACTTGAGTCACTGCCCTGGTTCCTTGTGACCCAAAAGGTGCGAATATCATGCGCAACCAGGGATTAGTTATCTTTTTATAAGAACAAAACCTGGGTTGCATTGCTAAGCATGCTTACGTGAGGATACACTTTGAACTTGGTGGGGCTGGTGCTCAGATAGATCTGCTTTATTACCAAGGCATTAGGGAGACATCAAAGCCATTAAGCAATCTATGGAGCACAGTCCCAACGTTAGAGAGAAACCTGGATTACGTTTTCCCTTTAACCCTTGGAGTGGTTTCAGGTTGAGAATTAATGCCAAACTTATATAACCAAAGTTGATGTCATCCACGTTATTTTAGGGTGACTCACCTTAATGGCGTTGATGAATAGGTAGATCAAAGAACATGTTATGCAGGGAATTTCCCAGCAAGATTTCTCTCTCTCTCTCTCTCTCTCTCTCTCTCTCTCTCTCTCTCTCACACACACACACACACACACACACACACACTTTTCCTTTGTGAAATCTGAGGAATACTTTACTATCCCACCGACCCAACAGGAGCAGTTTTGCAGGTCTTTAAAAATGTGTTGCTCTTCCCATTATTTTCTTTTAAAGTGATGATGTTTTAAGTGCCCTTTTAAGTGAGGGGAAATGGGAGGTTGGGGTTGGAAGAGGGCAGGCTCCTGCCTAAAGCTTGGAGAAAGAGGTGGGCCACTGGCGGAGGAAGAGGAATGCGGGGGGGGGGAGCGCACCGCCCCCGGCAGCGTAATCCCAGTAGGGTGCCATCGCGGCTGTTCCCTGCCCCCCCCCGCGCTGGGCTCCACGCCCCTGCAGGCAGTGTGCCCCGACCCCACCTGCTCTCTGCCCCGCCCCCGGTGCAGGAGCATGAAGCTCTTCACTGAGGTAGGCAAGCCATTGTGGCCAATGTTGGGGTCATTAATAATAATAATAATAATAATAATAATAATAATAATAATTTATTTATACCCTGGCCAGAGCCAGACTCAGTGCACCAATAAAATTACAATAAAACATAATGGGGGGGGAACCAGTTGATTAATATACGGAACAGGTCTCGGTGTTTTGATTTCTGGGAATGGAGTTGAGAGATGACCTAACCTGGGGAGAAAACAGCAAAGACCTGATGAAGAGAGCACAGCATATTTTCTGAGAATCCTCTGGAAAAACAATCTCTCAAAGGACCTGTTGATGGCATTTTACAATTGTATTGTTGAGAGTGTATTAACTTATGGTCTGTGTGTGCGGTTTGGGAGCTGCACGGTCAGGGGAAAAACAATGCTGTCCAGGGTTGTAAAGACTGCAGAGAGAATAACTGGGTGCACTCTTCCCACCTTGGATCAAATCTATGCTGCCAGGTGCCATAAGAAAGCGGCAGAGATAGCGCAGGATAGTGCGCACCCCAGAAATGATCTCTTTCAGCTTCTGCCTTCTGGAAGAAGGCACAGAGTTATAAAGGCCAGGACTAGCCGCCTGAGAAACAGTTTGTACCCAAATGCAATTCTGGTTTTAAACGCAGTATAAGGAGTCTCTATAGGAGTATATTGTATTTTAAAATGGGGTTTCAGAGTTTTTAGGGGTTTTTGAATGTCTTATGTAGATTTTTCAATTTCATTGTTCATTGAAGCATTGTTCAGCTTCCAAAAATAGTTCAAAAACTGGAACACTCACTTCCGGGTTTTGAACGTTCGAGAGTTGATTTGTTTGGGAGCCAAGGCGTTTGAGATCCAATGTACGACAATAATAATAATAATAATAATAATAATAATAATAATAATAATAAAATCTCACTGCAAAAAGCATTCTGTTGTGGCAACCATAACCTTGATTTAAGGAGCCATGTGGTGATTAGCTTTTATATCTGAGTTTCTGACTGGGAGGAAAGAGGGATTTGAAATCTAGTGGAACAGCCAATTTTCTACAGGAAAATTCACCTGGCGCTTTCTTCCTCCCTCTGCAGATCTTTGCCTTTGCAACAACTGTGTGTTATGGGTGCAGCACTACCCTGGCTCTACGAAGATGGAAGCTATAGCACTAGAAGCGACAAGGCAGCTAAAGGGCATCCCGTCTCGTTTGCGTACTTGTTCCGATGATCAAATGATGTACTACTTGTGGAGTTGCAAAGGATGCTTGGAACACATTTATATTTTTCTAAGATGTTGACACACACAAACATACACAAGAAGTCTATGTCATAATTATATATGTGTGTATATAATATATATATATATAATATATTTGGACAAGGGTGGGGGAAAACTTGCTTGTTTATTTCTCCAGTTTTCAGTTGCTTATGTTAACTGATTTCCCGGGAGCGTTACCCTCTGCTACAGATAGTATTATAAAGTTGAGTGATGGAATAGGGTTATCGTCGGCAGTCAACTGCGTACTTTTTTTTTGGTGCTAAACATCTGCTTGCAAGAAAAGCAAACATCTCTACAGACGGGCTGTGTCTCTCGCACACACGCAAACACAGGGAGGCAGCTATGAAACGATAACCCGCCGAGCATCCGCCTGAAAGCTAACTGTGTTCGCAGGCCTGCCAACATCAGCAGCTAAACACAACCTCCATTTATTTCAGTGCGGCATCCTTTGGCAACCTGCTTCCCTCCAGATGTTGTTTTGGTCCCGCTCCTATCAATTGTCATTCCACAACATCTGTAGGTTGGCAAAAGGTGCAGTGGGGACTGTACTGGACTAGGGTTACCAACTCCCTGGGTTTGGCCCCGAGTTGGGTTTTGCAGTCAATTCTCGAGGCCATTGGATAGTGTCAAACTGCTGCCTTTGAATCTTGAGTCTAGGAGGTTTTCAGTAGTATTCCTCTAAAACAGTATAAAAATAGCTCACCATTCTGAAAGAGAAAAGGTGTAAACTTTTCTATCAATGTTTCCCCAGATTTCCAGTTTCTCCAGTGGAAAAACCAGGGAGGAAACTTACCCAACCCCATATTAATTTTTCCCTGTTTCCCTTCATCTTCACATCTGTAAGTGCCACCACTCTGAGCCCAATTTAGGTCTCTTTTCAAGAACTGGCCGCTCCATTCCAGAGATCTGTCAAAGGCATGTGGGATTTCCGTGGAAGTCTCATAAAATCATTTAACAATTTCTCAGGAGCTATGCTAGATGGATTCTCCTAATGCTCTTGAACTGATGTCTATTCAGGCAGTAAATGTAATATTTTTCAGAAAGTTGATTTCCCCCTTTTTTATTACTTTAAAAATAAAGTAATTTATGGAAAAGGTGGGTGGGTGGGGGAGTCTTTTAATATTCATTCAGTCCTTATATAAGGCTCTAGCTTTAGTTTTTAAACTGTACTTTTCACCTGTAATCTTCAAAGCATTTTAGAGAAAAAATTTATTGCCCAAGAGGAAAAAATTAGGTAAGCAATGTACTCAAAGCTTTAACATTAGCAGAGAATGAAAGTGTACTTTTTTAAAAAAGGCAAGCCAGGAATATTAATTAGTTGGATTTGAAATCATGACAACTAGCTAATTCAATAACCATATAGATCTCAAAGGTCGGGCTCTTTCTATCTGGTATTTGTTGGGCTGATAATATAAATATTTTTTACAGCTCTGAATTTAAATTGTATATCAAAATACCTTTTTGAAACGATTTGTGTTTCTTCAAGGGAAATAGTTATATTCAGTTTTAAAATACATACCTGTATTGATTAGCACTGTAGTTCATATGATCCACGCAAAAAACAGGCATATTGTTTCAACTCTGTGGGGGCTGTATAAACTTGGATTTTATTTCTTACTTCTCCTGGTCCTGCGTGTCTTACTGCAACAATATGGAGTCCCTTTCCAACTTTTGCAGGCAAGATCTGGAAAGTGCCAATGTCTAAACTCATCTAATTTATAATGTAGACTCCCACACTTATTGGAAACGGCTTTAGATTTTGAAAGCCAATAGCTTCTTGCATTGACAAATTTTGTTTCAGCAACATGTATTTATATTGCAGAGCACCTCTAGAGCATTGTTCTCAGTGTGGAAAAAAATGTATATTTGTGGTTAACCGTTGTGCAGATTTCTCCCTTGAATATAAATGTTTGCACTATTTCACCTGGATGAGCAAGTTCTTAACCGATTTATGCTTTCTGTAAGTGTGGCATTTACTCTTTCTTCTAACAAAAGTTTCTTAAAGATCATGTGAATGGAAATGAGCCCAGATCTCCAGCTTGATTCTTTGTATCGCCTCATTTTGTTGTGCTGCGAGACACCACGAATCAAAGGAAGGCAACGCCACTGGCTGAAACCAATGTTGAAATCGGAAAACTCAGCCTACACAGGCAATTGGTAGAGGATTAGGGGCTCTGGATAGGAGACAGGCTGGATCCAGTCTAGGCATGGCAGCCTAGACAAGATAAAGTTAGAAATTGGGTTTGGAGTGCAATTTTGAGAGGAAGCAGCAGAGTCCTATTGACTGGAGCAGGGACCTAAGCAATAAACAGCTTCACAAGTCAAGGGAAAGGCTGTAGCTCAGTGCTAGAGCATCTGCTTTTCATGCAGAAGGTCCCAAGTTCAATCCCCGATATCTCCATGCCAACCTAGCAGTTCGAAAGCACGCCAGTGCAAGTAGATAAATAGGTACCTCTGCGGCGGGAAGGTAAATGGTGTTTCTGTGCACTGCTCTGGTTTGCCAGAAGCGGCTTAGTCATTCTGGCCACATGACCCAGAAAGCTGTCTGTGGACAAACGCTGGCTCCCTCGGCCTGAAAGCGAGATGAACACCGCAATCCCACAATCGCCTTTGACTGGACTTAATTGTCCAGGGGTCCTTTACCTTTACCTTTTTTTTTGCTCTGACTCAGTATAAGGCAGCTTCATATGTTTCACAGAGAAAGGGTACCGGGAAGGAGACAAAAGAGATCCACATGCATTGGCAAAAACAGAATCTCCCCTTCTTTCTTTGATTGGTGCGTTCAGGTTTCCTTCTTGCCTTTGAAGCTGGCTCTGAAGTTCTGCGAAGTCGTTTGTACCTTACTCGAGTCACAAATACCTTAAACCTGGGCCAGTAAGTTGGGTGAGGAGAGAGGGAGCTCTGTTGTCAGGAGGTTCAAACTGGATTTGTGACTCAACTAACTGAACCACAGCTGCTGCGGGGAGACTTTCTCAAAAGGAAGAGGGGAATTAACCTTTTCGTCTGCTTTGCCTCCAGCCTGGATGGTTCAGCAGAAGCATTTCCTGTTTGGCCTGGGAGTGCCAGGAAAATAAATTGCCAAGGCCTCTCCCTCCAGTTAAATAATACTCTCCCACCTCGTAATCCTGCTGCTGAAGCATTTGTGCTCGTGGCATATTGTGCCAATGAGAAAGGAAACTTGAGGACTTGTAGGAGCTTTCCAAGCCATGGGGCGGAGCTCAGTGGATAGGAAGGTTCAGGACAGGCAAAAGAAAGAGCTTTTTCACACAGCACACAGTTGATCTTTGATTCTTCTTGTGTTTTTATGCCTCAATTGCCAAGGTGAGTGTTTGCCATTAATGCTGTCACAGCTAATGCACGACCAGAGGACTGAGTTGCCATTTATTTTCCTGATTTGTATATTTAATTCACTGTGCATAACCCAGGTTTGTTGGGGTTTTTTTAAAAAAATAATCCCTAAAAATTCCAGCCCTACTCTCTCTCTCTCTCTTTGTGTGTGTGCATATGCATGTTGGACTGGTGTTGGGTTTTTTTAAAAAAACAAACAAACAAACACCACCAATCTTGTGAAAAACAAGTTTTGAATGCTCACAAAGAAATTTATAAAACCAGAACTCTAAACACTGACTTTGTTTTTTGTGTTGTACAAAAATGACGTTTCGCAGTGGCGTAGCGTGGGTTGTCAGCACCCGGGGCAAGCCAAGTAATTTGCGCCCCCTAACCCGTGGATTTGCGCCCCCTAACCCGTGGATTTGCGCCCCCTAACCCATGGATTTGCGCCCCCTAACCCCCAGATGTTGCGCCCGGTACAGCCGCACCCCCCCTGCACCCCCCATGCTATGCCACTGACGTTTCGTTATATGTTCTGCACTACACACACGTTCTGAGCTCCATTAAAAAGTGACCCAAATATTTGGTGGTTGAAGCTACTGAGGAATTCAAGATGCACAAGAAAAGCGTTTTTCTTTTCTTTTTTAATGTTTTAGTTAGAAACAGTTCAGAATTGCAAGATGGAAGATGAGACTCATAGCAGCCTTTCCACAGCAGGAACCTCCTGTTGATACTGGAGAAGAAAAAGATACAGACTAGAATTAATGGGTCTTAAGTTACAGGAGGACAAACTTTGATTGCTAGGAGAATCTTCCTGAAACTTGGCAATGGGATTAGTTACCAACTGGGGTGTGGACCTCCCCCTTCCTGGAGGTCTTCAGGCAGAGGCTGGGCAGCCCTCACCCTTGTGAGGTAAGAATAAGAATAAGAATATCTTTATTGTCATTGCCCCCTAGGCCCAGAGATAGTGGCTGGCCCCAAGGGATTTGAACACAGGCCACTCCAACAAACTCAGCATTCGGGCTTTCCCTGCTGCAGCTTTTGCCAATGTGGCACCCTTCGGATGTTGTTGGACTCCAATTCCCAGCACCCCCGTGGTCAGCCGCAACCTAGGCACTGTGGTTCCCATGGATTCCTGCAGCCAGTATCTTCTCCTGTTTCTGCTTTCCATTATTGCACCACCCTAGCTTCAAACGCCTCCGGCCCGTGGATGAAGAGTTTGTTGTGATTCTCTCCAAGCAGGAGTTTGTCGGCCAAGACGCACGCCCCCTCTCAGCTCAAGTGATAGAAACTTGATTGAACCGCAGACAAGGACCTTGTCAAACTCCCTTTTCCAGCTGCCTCAAGTGGAGCTGTTAGATGAGTGCCAAGTGCACTTCAGCGCTTCCCCGAAATAAGAATCAACTTGCAGCTGTTGATCCTGGAAAAGTGCTGTTTGAGCTAGTGAGGATTCTCTCCAGCTGCACATCTCCCCCTTGCCTTATACAGTCGTACCTCGGGTTAAGAACTTAATTCGTTCTGGAGGTCCGTTCTTAACCTGAAACTGTTCTTAACCTGAAGCACCACTTTAGCTAATGGGGCCTCCTGCTGCTGCCGCTGCACAATTTCTGTTCTCATCCTGAAGCAAAGTTCTTAACCCGAGGTACTATTTCTGGGTTAGTGGAGTCTGTAACCTGAAGCGTATGTAACCTGAAGCATATGTAATCCAAGGTACCACTGTATTGTGAAATACACCGAGTGAAAATGTACCTCCAGGCTGGTGGAGGTTTTTGTTGTTGTTGATGGCTTTTTGTTTTGTAGCCTGCAACTTAGGCCACATTCTCCTCATATATTTAAAGCACTATAATACCACTTTTTGGACGCGAGTGTCGCTGTGGTCTAAACCACTGAGCCTCTTGGGCTTGCCTATAGGAAGGTCAGCGGTTCGAATCCCTATGACAGGGTGAGCTCCCGTTGCTCGATCCCTGCTCCTGCCAACCTAGCAGTTCGAAAGCACGTCAAAGTGCAAGTAGATAAATAGGTACCGCTCCTGCGGGAAGGTAAACAGTGTTTCCATGCGCTCTGGTTTTGCCAGAAGCGGCTTAGTCATGCTGGCCACATGACCTGGAAAAACTGTCTGTGGACAAACCAGTGGCGTAGCGTGGGGGGTGCAGGGGGGGGCTGGCCGCACCGGGCGCAACATCTGGGGGTTAGGGTTAGGGGGCGCAAATCCACGGGTTAGGGGGCGCAAATTACTTGCCTTGCCCCGGGTGCTGACAACCCACGCTACGCCACTGGGACAAACGTTGGCTCCCTTGGCCAATAAAGTGAGATGAGCGCCACAAGCCCAAAGTCGTCCGCAACTGGTCTTAGCTGTCAGGGGTCCCTTTACCACCCTTTAAAGTGGTACCTAATACCACTTTAAACAGTCATGGATTCCCCCAAAGAATCATAGGAGCTGTAGTTTTGGCTCCTATGCCATTCACAGCCACGTTTCCCAGAGTGGGTTAAAAACCAATCCATCTTCATGTCTGAGAATTGTAGCTCTGTGAGAGGAATTGGGATCCCCTAGCAAACTATGACTCCCAGAATTCAGAGGCAGGATTTAAACAAGGGACTTCTTGCTTCCTAGCCTTCTCATCCACAACACTTCCTCATTCTATCTGCTGCCACGCCACCAGAGCACGATTTCTGTTCTCATCCTGAAGCAAACTTCTTAACCCGAGGTACTATTTCTGGGTTAGCAGAGTCTGTAACCTGAAGCATCTGTAACCCGAAGTACCACTGTACCAAGATTGCATCCTCTTTTCCTCCTTACTGATGTGTACTGTAGTATCTGGGCTTGCTGCTATTGTGCCATAAACATTGACATATCCACTAGTCTCATAAGCAGCCATTGGGAACAGGTAGTAGCTTCGCATGCCGGTGGTCTCAGGTGCAATCCCAGACATGTGCAGGTAGGGCTAGAAGACACCTCTGTCTGAAACCTTAGAGAGCTAATCCCAGTCAGGGTACTGTAGACAACCCTGAGCTAGCTTCCTATGTTCCTAAGGTGAAGCGATAGGTGTCGCCTGTTGCTG